>NW_023270807.1:102564343-103164343 GCF_011800145.1 Mirounga leonina | reverse complement strand
AAGGGATATCTCCTGGTGAGAGAGTCAATAATTTGTCAGTCTTGAGTATCTGCCAAACCTTTGTTCCTCCTAGAATTGATCTATTAAACAGAGCTAGGCCCAATACAGGGACTCTGAGGAGGAAGGACTCTCAGATCCTTACTACAATACTGTTTTCTTCTAAAGCTTTGTTTTCATCATTTTCAAGCACATGTCACTTACAGTACTTGTACTTTGTAGCAAAGGAAAAATGTCACTTATTCCAGCTCCATTAATCTGTCAAACCAGACAGTTTCTGGCTGTAGTTAGCCTTTGAAATGGTGATGAGCAAGTGATAAGCATATTTCCAAAGTGTTTATCCCATCTTCTTGAGAAGGTAATATTTTTAAGCACTTCAAAAATTTCTATTTACAAAAAGAAATGTTTTTGGAGATTATTCCAATTTCTTAATGTCTTATTTTCAAGACAATCTTTGTTAACACCGGACAAAGAGCTGGAAATCTGCGCTCTGCTGTTTACTAGTTGTGTAGCTTTGCATAAATCAATAAACACTACTTATCTATTTCTTCTTCATTCTAAAAGGATATAGTGTTTACCTTCCAGGATCATAGTGAGAATTAAATAATATCTGTGAAAACCTCTGAGAACAAAATAATACTAATTAAAGCAAAGATACAAACATCAGACTTCCCTGAGACTCTTCTCAATGCCGAGAAGAATTAAGCACTCATGTATTTTGGTCCCAGAACTTTAACATCAATAAATATTGCTTATTGTAATATTACTGTGTCAGCTTTGTACTTTTCTAGTTCTTTAGTTTCACCAAATTGCTTGAGCAAATGGTGAAACTGTCAACTTTGCGTTTGATATTTTTCCAGCTGCCTTTAGATATTGTGTGTGTCTGTGATCGCTCTTCCCATTTCTCCCTCCATCTGTCTACCTTTGACTAGTCAGTCTCTCAAGTAGGTGCTTACTCATTCCTAATTAATTGGTACACAGTTTAGGACGTATTTGCACAGCTGCAAACTTGCGAAAGAGGAAAATTCTGAATTCTCCAAAATGAGTATACAAAAGTATAAGTTCAGGCAGCATTTTGAGTAGTGAAAGTCAGAATGGGTATTTTGGTGCTAAGAGGACTGAAAATTATACCTAAAACATAGCCACCTTCTTCCAACATGCCTCCTACTTTTTCAGGTGTTCCAGCCACGTATTCACAGCATCAGCTCTATATTCAAATAGATTTTGGTAAAGTTGATTATGATAATGTAATTAAAATGACCTCAAAATGAAGAATTAAAAAAAGGAAGAAATTATAATGAAGCATGAAGTTCTTATTTTAGGACTATAGGAAAGAAAAAATAAAGTATATATCTGCTTATTGAGAAATATATGGATAGAAATACAGAAGCTGAATTTTTAAAGCAAGGACTTTATAAAAGATATTTCCTAACCATTTTCTATAGTTTGACCCTTTACCATCAACTAAAATAGGTTTGTGAACTACAGTTTGCAAAACAGTTCTGACATGCATACACTAAATTGTGATAAACACTTCACATTTTCATTCTCCTCAAAAGATACAATTATCATAGATGTATAGGTATCAAACTTCTAAATTTTTAAATACTTTGTTGTTGAAAAAAGCAGACATTTCACTTATATAGACACTTATTGGGGGTATATTTTGCTTGTAAACTGAAGGACATAAAATTTTAAAATGCTAGGGATGCATTTTAGTCCATTTCAAATATTAGAACATGTATCTGAATGCTTTATAAAAGTGCTCTGGATTTTGACAGGTAAGAGATAAGTTATACAAAGTACTGAAAATGAAGGCAAAAATCCCTTGTATTTTTTAATTTTTTTTTATTCTTATGTTAATCCCCATACATTACATCATTAGTTTTAGATGTAGTGTTCCATGATTCATTGTTTGTTATTTTTTAATTTTTTTTAAAGATTTCATTTATTTATTTGAGAGAGAGAGAAAGACAGAGAGCACGAGAGGGAAGAGGGTCAGAGGGAGAAGCAGACTCCCTGCTGAGCAGGACTCGATCCCGGGACTCGAGGATCATGACCTGAGCCGAAGGCAGTCGCTTCAACCAACTGAGCCACCCAGGCGCCCCGCAAAAATCCCTTTTAAAGAAGTAAATTTGGTAAGTTATTTAAAGAAAAAAAAAAAGCCTCTACAAAATTTTCATGGTGCTTTATTTTTAAAGCCCATCCACTTAATAATTTTAATTCACTTCTCATCATTGTGAGCTCAGTAAAAATGGGTCCTGAAGAGACACGTAGGATTTATTTGCAATTTGACACATCATCAGTGTATTCACACAATGTCAATCTAAATGGGGTCAGCTGTTCCAACATGGCTATTGTCTTAGGTGTCTATTCTCAAAACCAGAACAAAATGAATAGAAATCAAACCAGAATAATTGGGACCAGGTCACATTTTAAAAATTTGGACATAGAGTTGTTCTTAAAACACTTAATGTGTAAAAGCCTCTTGAAACTGGAGCAAACATAACATTAAGAATAATACACTAATACAATTTTTAAACCACTTTATCTTATTTATTTATTTTACAAAAGTAAATAAGGTTTTGAGAAATGAAAGAACTTGCCCAAGGTCCCACAGTTTTTTTTTTTTTTGTAGCAGAGATAAAGTAAGAACTCAGGTGGTCTTTATACCAATACAAAGTCATTCATGTGATGGACCCTTAGGAAACAAACATAAAGTATATCTGGAAAATATACATGGTAGCATGCCAACAGCGCTTGAAAATTAGAAAGAACAAAATTAAAACACTAGTAGAAGTCTCTAATTTGCTCTTAAAACAAGATAGTATCAACCAGAAGGAAAAAGAATGGGCAAATCCAAGGTAATTCTCTGGAAGAACAAACAGACTTGCCATTTTTGTCTCAAGGAAAAGAACACAGTAGGAATAAAGCTGAAGCCTAAATTTTTAGCCTTGTTTTCAAAATAATTGTGGATTTACTTATAAAGATTGATTAATTTGAGGGTTGGATACCACCACTAGTTATGAAAAAAACTTGAGATTTCTACTTTGGAAGATGGAGTAATATGAGACTAGATTTACCCTCCCACCAGAAACAACTAAAATACTGGACAAAATATATTAAACAACTTCTTTGAAGTCATTGAGCATCAGTCAATAAAGAATAGTTATTTTTGAGAATGGCAACAAATGAGGTGGGTCCTATTATTTCCCCAGATTGTTGCCTGGAGGAAAATTACAAGTAATAGCTCTGGGATGGAATATCTAGGTAGAGCCTGGTAGCCTTTCTGATTTGAAAATATGGAGATAGAAGCCTGGGAAAGCCAACATGCCTAGAATGCTCAGAGCAGAGAAGAGAGAGCTATACAAAGAGAGAACTTGAGATCTCCAGAGCATGCCTTGAGAGTTCAGCTGAGAACTTATCAGTGCATGTATGTGGGGAAACTATCTGAGGCGGGGAAAGATCCACCTGAAAGGATTAAAGAGAACAGTGATTTAACAGGTCTGGAAATACCACCTGTTTCCAACAGCTAAAGCGGAAAACAGTTCTCAAAGCATTGGTTAGGATACTCAGAAGGGTTTATTTTTTCTTCTAGGACAAAATTAGCCTGAGACTAAATGTTGTTCTGGTTCTGCCTAACAGTGTTAAGGAACAGTGTAAAAATCAAGCTGTTACCAAGTTGCTTAGCTGAAGCTCAAAACAAAGCTCAGGAATTTTTTTTGGAATTCAAAATTATCCAACAAAGTAAAATTCAAAATGTCGGGCATCCAATTAAAAATTACCAGACATGCAAAGAAGCATTCATGTACAATGCATTATGAGGAAACAGATTATTAATTCAGAAATAACACAGATAATTGAAGTAGTAGAGGACATCAAATTACTATAATTGTCTTCCATTTGTCAAAGAAGACAGAGGTAGAACATGTTAAGTAGAGAGATTAAAGACATAAAAAGACCAAAATCAAAGTACTAGAGATGAAAATTGCTATGCATGAAATAAAAAAATACATTGGCAGATTAGACATTGCAGACTATTTACCAGTGGCAGCTGTACAAAATAAAACACATAGAGAGAAAAACTGGAAAAAAAAAATAAACACCATGATTGAACTGTGGGACAAACTTAAGTTATCAGACATATATGTAATTGGATCCCTGCAAAGGGTGGATGTGATTTTTAAAGAAATAATGGTGAAAATTTGCCAAATTTGAAGAAAACTATAAATTCACTGATCCAATAAGTTCAATGAACCTCAAGCACAATAAACACAAAGAAAACTATGCCATAACACATCAAAATCAAATTGCCTAAAAACAGATTAAGAGGAAATATTAATCATCAACAGTGTAAAAAATGTTAAAGTCCTCCATTCAGGAGGAAAATGATACCATATGGAAACATGGATGTACAAAAAGTAAAAAGTTTACCTCTAAATGACTTTAAAAATGTTAGCTACATGGAAGATATATGTAAAATTTTATATCTCTTTAAAATATAATCAATAAGTTAAAGCAAAAATAGTAACAATGTATGGTGGGGTTTATAAGATTTGTAGAAGTAGAATGTCTGATATCATCATAAAGTCCAGAGGGGAAAAAATGGAAGTATACAATTGTAATGTTCATATACTACATGTGAAGTAATAACAGCCTTGGAGGCTAAAGATAAGGGACACTTGGGTGGCTCAGTCAGTTAAGCGTCTGTCTTCGGCTCAGGTCATGGTGCCAGGGTCCTGGGATTGAGTCCCTCATCTGGCTCCTTCCTCAAAGGAGAGCTTGCTTCTCCCTCTGCCTGCCACTCCCCCTGCTTGTGCTCTCTCTCTCTCCCTTTCTTATAAGTAAATAGATAGAATCTTTTTTTTTTTTTAAATAACAATCAGATAGTAAATAACAGAAGGATAGATAGAAACCTAGCCATTTTGAAAATCATATTAAATGTAAATGGGCTAAATTTTCTCACTAAAATAGATTGTCAGTTCAATTTTAAAAACAACACTTAACTATGTGCTGCCCATAAGAAACGCACTTTAAATATAATGACACAAAAAGCTTAAAAGTATGAAAACCAATATACCATGCTAATACAAATTCTAAGAAACCAGGAATAACTATATTAATATCAAACAAAGTAGATTTCAAAGGGAGTGAGAGTTATTTCATAATTATAAAAGTATAAATTCAAGAAATAACAATTCTAAATTGCACCTAAGAAGAAAGCTTCAAAATTCACGAACAAAAACTGATAAAAACCACAAGGAGAAAGAGACAAACTCATATTTATAGTGGAGATTTCAGTAACCCATTCTCAATAACTTTAGAAAAGGAGGCATAAAATAATTAAGATTATACACATCTTAAATGACATTATAAACCAACTGACCTCTCTGAAATTTATATGGAAAACAAGTCTCTATAATTGAAAGGTATTCAAGTAACACAACTGAATTAAATTAATAATCAGTAACCAGAAGATTTTGGGGAAAATTCTGAAATATTTGGAAATTAAAGCACACAATTTAAAATAACCTATGATACCTTGGGTTAAGCAATGGTTTGTTAAATATGACACCAAAAGCACAAGCAATAAAAGAAAAAAAAACTGGAAAAAAAAATAACCTATGAGTAAAGGAAGAAATCAAATAAGAAATTAGAAATGTTTCTTAACTGAATGAAAATGAAAACAACATATCAGAATATGTGTCATGCCATTAAAGTGGTATTTTGGGGGAAATTTATAGTACTAAACACCTATGCTAGAAAAGAAGAAAGTATTTCAAATTAATGACCTCAGCTCCTACTTTAAGAAACTCAAAAGGAGGAGCAACGTAAACCCAAAACAATCAGAAAAAAAGAAATGATAAAGATTATAGGCAGAATTAATGAAATAGAAAAGAGAATTCCAATAGAGAAAATGAATAAAATTTTGATCTTCTTTGAAAAGGTAAATCAGGACAAAAAAAGAGAAGATACAATTACCAATAAGCAAATAAGAGAGGTGACATTACATATTCTACAGATAGTAAAAAGATAAGGGGACCGTAAGGGCAGTAGTAAGATAATACTATACATGGTAAAGACAGTGAGAGATTACTATCAACAACTTTATGACAATAAATTCAACAACTTAGATTAAATGAACGAATTCTTGTAAGGCACAAACTAAAAAAACTTCCCTTAAGAAGAAATAGATAATCCAAATAACTCTATATTTATCATAGACCTTCAATTTGTGGTTTATAAACTTCTCACAAAGTAAGCTCCAAGCCCAGATGAATTCACTGACAAATTCTACCAAACAATTAAGGAAGTAGTAATACCAATTCTACATGAAGTCCTTCAGAAAAATTGCACGACCAAAGACAGTATAAAAAGAGAAAATTATTAATATCTCTTATGAATATAGATGCAAAAATTCTTAATTAAATTTTAGTAAATATAATCAAACCACAGATAGAAACATAACACATTATACCAAATTCTTTTTTTTTTTAAAGATTTTATTTATTTATATGACAGAGAGAGACAGAGAGAACAGGAACATAAGCAGGGGGAGTAGGAGAGGGAGAAGCAGGCTTCCCGCTGAGCAGGGAGCCCGATGTAGGACTCGATCCCAGGACCCTGGGATCATGACCTGAGCCGAAGGCAGACGCTTAACGACTGAGCCACCCAGGCGCCCTATACCAAATTCTTAATGAAATTTTAATAAACATAATCAAACCATAGATAGAGACATAGCACATTATACCAGTGGGTTTTTGCTTTCTAGGAGTGCAAGTTTGGTTTACCATTAGAAATCAATCAATGTAACTCACTATACTAAAAGATTTCAAGAGAATAAAACATATGGCCATCTCAACAGATTGAGAAAAAGCATTTGAAAGAAATTCATCATTTATTCTTGATAAAAACTTTCAATAAACCAGGAAGAGAAGGAGACGTCTTCATTTCAATAAAGGACATTTATTACAAACCTACAGCTAACATCATTCTTTATGGTGGAAAGCCAAGATCAGAAACAAGGCAAAGCTATCTGCTCTAGTCACTTCTGTTAAACATTTTCCTAGAGGTTATAATATGTGCAATGGGCAGGAAAAATAAATTAAAGACATGCAAATTGGAAAATGAGAAGTAAAACTTTTTATTTGCAGATGATATGGTTCTCTCTATAGAAAAAGTTATGGCACCTAAAAAAAGCTAGTAGAACTATTGAGTGAATTTAGTTTGGTTAGTTTGGTGAAGTTAGTATAAGTTCAGTTATACAAAATCAAACTGTATTTTCATATGTTCACAACAAATGTTCAGGAATTGAAATTTTAAAAATACCATTTACAAAAACATCAATAAATGTGAAATACTTAGGACTAAATATGACAGAAGATGTGTAGGATATGTATATGAAAATACAGAGCATTGTTGACAAAAATGAAGACCCAAATAAATAGAAAAACCATGTTCATGGGTTACAGATGAGAAGATTTAATTTTTCCCTTACTTTGTCTATACATTCAACACAATTTCAAATGAGAATATAGTAGGATTTTTTTGTAGAAATTAATAAGCTGCTTCTAAAACTCACATGGAAATGCAAAGGACTTTGAATAGCCAAAATGATTCTGAAAAAGAACATTGCTTAGAGGGCTAATAACACTATCTGACTTCAAGGCTTATTATAAAGCTACAATCACCAAAACAGTGTGAGAATGGCATCAATATAGACAAGTAGATGAATGGAACAGAATAGATAGTCCAGAAATAGACCTATACATATATGATCAATTTGACTTTGGGACAAAGTTTCAAAGACAGCTTTGCCTTTCCACAATTCTTTGGAATGGGGGCAGTGTTTTCAACTATTGGTCTTTGAATAATTGGAGATCCATATGTAAGAAAATTCCCCAAAGCAAAAACAAATAAATAAAAATCCTGCAGGGTTTTAAGGCAGGGATAAAAACACTTTGTAGAATATCATCTCCTAGAGATGTGGGAGGTTGTCATTATTGCATTTCATTTATTCTCAGACACACTTTTTTCTTTTCATTTTAAAAAAATCTCTGAAATCCATTTGTGATTAAAACTGGTGGCATCTTGTAGTTCCTGTCAGGTGGCAGTCTCAGCACAGTTGTCATTTCCTGCATGTGTGTGGATTTGATCATAGTTGCAATGGTTTATGACAGTTCAGGTGATAGATGTATCTTAATAGAAGAAATTCTTATGTTCTTAAAAGAATTCTTATATTCTTATGAGAATATAAGAAATTTTCATTTTGAGCATATTTCATTTTGAGTATAGGCAAACTATTTTAATTTTGAATCTTACATTTTTGCCAACAGTTGCAAATTATTCTGAGCTAACTTTGGCGAATAAGATTGAGCAGCCATCTGGGGAATTGTTTTAGGTCAAAAGTGATATAACTATAAAGAGAGAGTATTTCTTGTGTGGTTTATAAACTGTCCTGACAGTAGTTCCAAAAGAAGGTTCTTGGCATACTTTGTGCAGTATTCAGAACTACAGGAAGAGAAAGACAGCATCTCTTTACATATGTAAACATAAGGATATATATACAAAGAAGCCTTATTACTTTGCAATCTTACTTCAAAAGTAATTAAACAATTACTAATTTCATCCAACAAATGTGTAATGAGTGAATACTCTATAGGATCATGCTAGGAACCATAGGGAAGACAATACTAATTAGTAATAATATCAACCATGGATGAAGCAATACTTTGTATTTGAAGAAAATACTTTTCAAATATTTAGAGACATTTGTTATCTCATTTAATCACTACAACAGCCCTGTGAAAAATGCATTATTATCTTCATTTTCTAAATGAGTTAATGCAGAAGTAGGTTAAATCACTTTCCCAGTGTCACTCAGTACTCAGTTAAGATGAGGCAGAACTAAGCTAAGGCTAGCTAAGCTAAGTACCTCGATGTGACTTGTGAAACTCTGATCTTAAGCAACTTTTATTTGATGAGGGAACAAGTGAATTGTCATAGAATAGGCCATGATTTCACAAGATTACATTTGGAAGGAATTTCATGCAGTTGAATTTTTAACTAAATCTTGAATTATTTCTTTTTTTTTTAAAGATTTTATTTATTTATTTGACAGAGTGAGAGAGAGCGAAAGGGGGAACACAAGCAGGGAGTGGGAGAGGGAGAGGGAGAAACAGGCTTCCCACTGAGAAGGGAGCCCTACGGGGGGCAGGACCCCAGGACCTTGGGATCATGACCTGAGCTGAAGGCAGATGCCCAATGACTGAACCACCCAGGCGCCCCTTGAATTATTTCAATAGGTATATCTAGAAGGAAGAAACAGTGGAGTTGGAAGGGAATTATAGGAGAGGAGACATAGAGGTGATAAAATGCTGGACAAGCTTGTAGAAATTACGTTTAACTCATTGGGTCTATGCCCAGAAAGGAACGTAAGGACTTCATCTTCTAGGGTCTAAACACAAAGATGAGAGCTCTTTGTCTATTTTATTAGGTTTGAGTAGAAGAAAGGTGTGGAATTCTGAGTTTAGTGTAACTCCAACAGCTGAGTTTCGTTTAAGAAGCTTAACATGGCAATTGAATATCGTCTGGGTTAAAGCAATAAATCAAGAAGAAACATTAGGAGTCTGAGTTATGATAATGGCTTTGAAAATGGAGTTACAGGAATAATACAGGTAGAGTAATGTATTGGCAAAAGTAGTCAGCGTGCTCCCAAAGATTTCTTTTTTTGGGTGGGTGAGAGTAGGACCGAGGGGGCAGGGTGAGAGACACTTACCGGGTGACTATAATTCCTTAAGAATTCCTAAAGTTAAATTCTGATAAGAAATACTGATTTTGCTCTTGTACCCAGAAAAACGTACCCTGGTAAACTAGTGTTTTAAAGAGTATGCGGCTATAAAGAGATAATATTATTCTTTGATTATCTATCTATTATCTATCTCTCATCTATCTCATCTATCTATCTAGCCTGTCATCATCTATCTTCTGCCTCTAGCTTATTGGTTAAGGGCTGAACTTGGTGCTAGACAGCTCTTTTTATCTCTAAAATATCTAATATATGCCCTTGAACAAAATTTCTTTACTGTGTTTAGCCTAAACTTTCTCATATGTAAAATGGGGACATTAATGATGCTTCCCAAATAAGTTTATTATGATTAAATGAAATAACATATCTATAGTCTCTATCATAGTATTTTGTCATAGTCAGCACTAAAATATATGAGCATGCACATATGTGCATATTTTAAAACGTGTAAGTATATTTGTGGATGGGCTCTTGATTCTGCTGACTAGGTGTTTATTTCCTTTGGGGACTAATTACAGTACGGACAAAGACAGATTGCTGAAAATATTATCCTGTGGGAAGAGTTAATGTTTCATGCTTTGTCAATCCTTTTCCATCTCCTTTGGTGGCTACTTGTAGCTAAAGCACCCCCAATGCCCTAGGTTCTCCCTAGGATTCTCCCTCTGGCACTATCTTTCAATTGCTCTTGGTACCGAGAGACCTTCCTAATTTAACCATTTCATCACTGGAATCGGGTTTTATTCTTGGACTTCATTCTCCAAGTACTACTAATATAATCTTATGTATGTATATGTGGATTACAATTGCTTAATGAATTACTTTTTCCAGAGAATGGATTTACATTTAACTGAACTTAAAGACTTTAAGATAATGGTTCTCAAATTTGAGTATGAATCAGAATCGTGTGAGGGCAATAAAACACATCTTGGTGGGCCTCAGTCCCATCAACTCTGAGTAGCGCTGGGATGAGACCTGAGGATGTGTATTTCTGTTAAGTTCTTAGGGGGTGTTGATGCTGTTGTGTGGGGACCACACACTGAGAACCTCTGCTATAAGCTAAAGGGATATTATTAGAAGGAGTTTTCAGAATCCCAACTAGGTTACTAGGGGAGGCATTCGGTGTAAGGGAGACTTTCAGTAGTAATTCTAAAGAATAGGTGGAGAGGGCGCCTGGGTGGCTCAGTTGGTTAAGTGACTGCCTTTGGCTCGGGTCATGATCCTGGAGTCCCGGGATCGAGTCCCGCATCGGGCTCCCTGCTCAGCAGGGAGTCTGCCTCTCTCTCTGACCCTCCCCCCTCTCATGCTCTCTATCTCATTCTCTCTCTCAAATAAATAAATAAAATCTTAAAAAAAAAAAAAAGGAATAGGTGGAGATACCTTGGCAGTCAAGTGACTTCAACTGTTAACAGCAAAGGTTTTTCTGTGCCTTGATTTAGGTTATTTTACCTCCCAGGTGTCTGATGAAGATTCAATTGTCCAAAAACTATATTTTATATTGGAAAACTTGGATTTTTTTTTTTTTTTTTTTACCATAGGTGGTCTCTAGTTTCTTTACTCCACGGAAATTTCTGTGTGTATACCACACTGACTTTTCAAATCTGCATGCATTAGCAATCTAGTGCCTCTTCCCAAACACATTTTATTTAGATTTAGATTTGCTTTCTGAAAGTATAAAAAATCTGAGGATAATCCCTGCCTTCTTGGGTCTCCTCAGTGATCAATGTGTCACCATTAGGATGGAAAGGATGGAAACTGCCACCTCTCTAACTTTGGAATTTGTATCACTTCGTAAGATAGTTAGTTACTGACCTGAATCCTGAACGTCGAGGGCTCATTGTTTTTAGAGTCTGTGGTGAATACAGATGAATGAAAGGGAAATGCATGTCTGGTGTTACAGGGCTGCCTTAGTCCTCTGAATTGTTCAGATGATTGTTTCTTTGTAATTGTCCATGTAATAACTTTAATTTTCTACTTTACTTTGCATACATAAGCCTGGCTGCAGTCCAACAACTGAATTCTTTAGGATAATTATCAGGAGTGTCTTATAACAGTTGACAGTTGCATGGAAATTCATGTTTCAAAAAGTGAATAATTATATGTACAGGTATCAAACAATATGCATTCTAAAGTACTCATTTGAACCGATTATAAATGATTGGCCAAATCATACTGAACTTTTCTATTCTTAACGGTCTGTATGTTGAGTACCAATCCAACTCAAGCTTAGCTTCAAAACCTCCTTTTGATCTCTGAACGCCTGCTGAAAATAGTTCATCTGCAGATAGCTGTTACACTAGCGCACTTTCATGTCCTCTTCTTGCATGCCCAATCTCCTCTATTCCCCATAGCAAACTCATGTATCTCATCAGGGTCAATTCTCCTTCTGAAACATTTCTTTGTCTGTGAATTTCATTTGTGTATTTGATACTATGACATGCTTTCTTGGTGCACATCTATATTTTGCCACAATTCATCATTTTAAAATGATCTTCTTGACTAGTCTCGATTTAGTTTTAGATTTTCTTCAATGTTTGAATTTAATTTCCTGTCCATTGTTTCACCTGTCTGAAACTTGGTAGATACGTTAAAAATAAATAATTTAAAATAGATGGCTATTAGATTTAGGTGTACATTGTCACCTCTTTCATCCTTTCCTACTTTTTCCCCTTCTAAATCCAATCTGTTTACATTGGCAGTATTTTATCACACTTAAGTCCTCCTACCTGTGCTTCTCTGTGCATCTCTTCCTAGATGTAAGAAACTGATTGTGGATATTAGCAACAGAAATGAAAACACCACTTTGCTCCTTTTTATTCCACTCTGCAGTTTCTTTAAGCAATTAGGTCTCTTTGCAAAGGGAATGATTGGCTCATTAGCTCTTTGTGGAAATGGCCTAAAATCCTCTAAGAAGACAAAGCCAGAGGATGTGCTTTTCTGCTGGAAATGCCACCACTATTAGTGATCTCCAGTCAACAATGTCAAAAATACAGGTGGTTTTGAAATGTCTTATGAACTTGTTCCTCTTCTTTCCATACCTTTCATGCCCTGTGAATTTATATGAGCAAATGCTGAAAATTCATACTGAATCATAAAAATAAAGATTTTGCAATGATTTCAAGGTAAAAGAAAAACCTTGCACTGAATTGATTGATTAGGGTGTAGGAAATTTGATGACCATAGGAGAAGAAAAAGGATTTTGTTGAAAGGATTTGAGTGGAAGCATTCCATGTTGAAGCAGGAAGGCGGATTAGGGAGAATGCATATCTATCATGGAGCTTTAGTTCTCTGGCCAGTTCTCATGTTTTTATGTCCTCTGAAGGCAATTTGTATAAGAATCTGAAAAATGGGTTTGCATGTAAAAATCTCTGTGTGAGACTTTGGTGGTGAAAGAAAATGCTCTTTGGTACCTAAGTTATGGTGAATGAGGGACTCAGGCACCAGTGTAAGAGAAAGACAAAAACCTCAATAATCAAGATACACAATATTTTAATGGGATATAATAAAAATGAAAAATTAATACAAAAATCTATGAGAGACAAACACAAAATTTTAAATAAAAACTGGATCAATACTACTGATTTTTCCTTTGCCTCAATCTTCAATATGGCTTCATTTGGTACTGCTCTTAGGGATTATTGTGTCAAAATGCAGTATAAATTAATTTGCATATATATTTGTGGATGTTGGCTGGGGTAAAGAGTTCTACTTTAAGCTTCACCTCAGTGGAGAATTGACACAATAGGACTACAGAATCCATCAGTAGGAAACAACTCTATTGGCAAAACCATTAGTTTGGGTAGAATATTTCCATATTTTGGAGGGCAGCACCATCAAAGAAACTAAAGATGAAGATAATAAAAATTACCAGTCTGACAGCAATTGTTCAGGACAACTGTCTGGGAAGATTTTGAAACTTATAGAAACATCCATGGAAAAAGCTAGGTTATCCTGTGTATTCTCAAGTAGAGAGAGGATAAGCAAGAGACACACTTAACTGCTTTTACTTACTTTGGGTAAATTCTTAAACTAAATGATCTTAGAAGCAAAGAAGAATTTAAAGAGCAGAGAGAATGGGAAAGTCAAATAAGCCATCATCACCAATCTTTACTGGGAAATGAGGATGGAAGCATCATTGTATAATTTAAATGATGATTCCCCAGCCAACGGCTTGTCATGACAGCATCCCATTTTGAATTATGTATTCTTTCGGGCACTTTTTCTGAAATAATTTAGAAAGCGAAGTAACCTTTTTGGAATTGAAAAAAAGACTAGGGCTCTTACTTAGAAAACTAGAAAGTTTAATGAATAACATGGCATACATTATTCTTCAAAATTGATGTGAATAGGATATGTATGTTTAGCAACATTGAATGATCCCACAGGGTTTCACACAGAAAGTTAAAGACAGAAATTGGGAAGTAGTGTATTGTACGTTCCCTGAAGAGAATATCTACCAATCTCTGCTTTTCTGTATAATTATGCCGACATTATTATTGCTTCATAGTTTGTGTTTGCTGATTCCATTTGCATGTTGTCTAGTGTGGAAGGACCTTATAATAATTCACTCAGTTTGCCTCTTCAATGTCTTTTGGCCTTGGCTTCACAAAGTTTTGGGTGGCTTCCTCAGCTCCTTGTATTTCAACAAAATATTGTTGCGTGACTTAAATATGTTAGACACATCTTTGGACAGTGGATACACAGGTATTAATACGACACTTAAGGAGCTCACTTTTTCTTGAGGACAGACAGCATGGTAAAGGGTTATAATAATAAGAAACACAATGACACCAAAGTATGTGAACATTTAATCCCTTCCGTTTTGAATTATTCCCACTGGTACCACTGTCTTGATAATTTTGGTACTCTCTTATTGGGCTCTTTGGTTTACAATCTCTTCTAATTCTTACTTACTTTGTCATTCTAAATAAACGGGCCTTCCTGATATATTTTCTCACACTTACCAGCATTTCCGCAACTTTCAAGGCTTCCTAGTACTTCAAGAAAATAAATCCAGTCTCCTTGGCAAAGTCCTCCTGACCTTTCAAACTGTAGCTTGAGTCATTTCCAACTATATGATCCACTGTTTTGTTTATCTCCCCCCAAAGCTCTTATACTCATGGTCAAATAGATTTCTATTATTTTCTATACATTATCATCTTGTTAGCTTATCCTGTTTGGAACAGTGTCTCATATATTTTCTCTTTTCTAAATACTTCAAGGCACAGCTTAACTGCAATGTCTAGTCAAAGCTCTTCTTAGTCATCCCAAGTCACCTTGACAACAGGTTTCAGAATGTCTGAGATCCTTATTTTTTGTATCTTTTGTATCTTGTAACTTTTTAGAAGTTATTTTATGCCATGAGTGGTCACTTTTGAATATGCATATTCTATCTTCAAAAAAATTAAGTATTTATGGAACTGAATTCTCAAAAAAAAAACTGTTTCAGGAACTTCCAGAGTATTCCCCATAGTATATATACAGTAAATGTTTGCAATAATGATGGTAGATAGTAGAGTGGTGGTGCCTCTTGAAGAAACAAGTTAAAACTGGTTTGCTCTCTTAGTGAGCATTGTCAGCCAGAATTAAGCGAAAATTACCATGAATTTCCTGAATTATACCCTGTTGACAACCAGCCAAAATTTATCAGCTGAGGGAACTTTGGAAATTATGATCCTCCAAAAGCTTATTAAATCAGTTTATTCAACTAATAAAAATTAACTTCAAGTTATAATATTTATATTTAAGTTTATGGAATTTTAGAGAAATCTCCAGCTTTATTTAAATAAAATGAAAAGTGCACTTTCACTATAAATGGATATTATTTCTTAATATGCACTAATGAGCACTGATAGTGATCTGACTGACAGCTTTAACTAAGTAGACAAAAGGGCAATATTTTTCATTATTGGAGACAAGAAATTTGTCAAAAACTAGACTGGCATATCAAAAAGCAAACTTCATGAAAGCATAATAAGATTTTACTTAACACCACACATTGTTTCATTTCCTGCTTGAAGATAATTATATTAAGACATACTAATATGTGTTTATCCACCTCATTCTTGTACATAAAAAATGTTTGAGATGGTTTTTGATTAAAGCACATTGAGTATGCATATGATTGGGAAATTAATATTAGTTGTATGGACTCTGAAGCCAGACTACTTGTACTCAAGTTCCAGTCCACTAATGACTTAGTGGGTAATTCCTTAACATCTCTTTAACTCCGTTCAGTCATTTGAATGTTGGGATACTAAGAGGACCTGCTCACAGAATTCTTAGGAGAATTAAATACTGAATTAACATTTGCAAAGCACTTAGAACAATGGCTAATACAAAAATATAAAAATACTGTTGTTAAAAAATTTTACTAAAATTAACAGGATGAAGACTTTTTACAAAGGGACAATTATATTAAATTGGTGAATGACTCTCAAATACAGCAAAACTTCATAGGAGTTAATTATGCAAAAAAAGAAGTTAATTATGCAATACCTCCAAAGGTCTGAAGGAAAATGTAGGTCAACTTAGATTTCTATATATAGCTAAACTATCTTTTAAAAATGAGGTCTGTGGTATAGTATAGAATATATCTTGTCGTAGGTGCCTGAGTGGCTCAGTCGGTTAAGTATTTGCCTTCAGCTCAGGTCATGATCTCAGAGTCCTGGGATCGAGTCCCGTGTCAGGTTTCTTGCTTAGTGGGGAGCCTGCTTCTCCCTCTTCTCCCCATAGGTGTTCTCCCTCACTCTCTCTCTCTAATAAATAAATAAAATCTTCAAAAAAAGAATATCTGGTCTTTGTCCTCAGTTTTTGTTACAGAGATTCAATAATCCCTGGAATTTTCTTTCTTTTTTTTTTTTTAAAGATTTTATTTATTTGACAGAGAGAGACACAGTGAGAGAGGGAACACAAGCAGGGGGAGCAGGGGAGGAAGAAGCAGGCTTCCCGTGGAGCGGGGAGCCCGATGCGGGGCTCCATCCCAGGATGCTGGGATCATAACCTGATCATAACCATAAGGCAGATGCTTAACGACTGAGCCACCCAGGCGCCCCTCCCTGGAATTTTCTGAGTGATAGAAATGTCTTCTATTATTCTTAAGAGCCCCTTTCCAGCACACCTGGATTTATGCTGATCAGATGACTCACGGTGAATGTTTAGACAGTTTCAAGGGAGAAGTTAACCACTCCAGAAAGGCTACATTACATGTGATTGGAAGATTGGAACTTTCAGTCCCAACACCTGACTTCAGAGGATAGAAGAGGGTCTGGAGACTGAACTCAATCATTTGGCCAATTACATAATAAGACCCCAAATTCTGGACACCCAGAGCTTAAAGAGTATCCTAGTTGGTGAGCACATTGATCTGCCAGGAGGGTGACTCAGTCTGGTTCCATGGGGTAGAAGGTATAGAAGCTCTCTATCTGGGATCTCCCTTGCCCTGGGTTTCTCTCTCATTTGGTTATTCCTGAGTTGTATCTTTTATTTTAAAATGCTACCCATAGACACAGAAGTTTCAGTGAGTTCTAGAAGTCATTCTAAAGAAGTATGAAGGCTGAGCAGATCATGGGAAATGTATAGCTAGTTGTCCAGAGTGTGGGTAGGCTCCCAAATTTGCAGCTGGGACCTGAAGTAGGGTTAGTATTGTGGGGGACTTTTCCCCTAGCTTAGGGGTTTCTCACTAACTTTGGATAGTCAGGGTCAGAATAAGTGGTGTCAGAATAAGGTCTAATAAACAAAACTTTTAGACATAAAGAAAGTTCAAAAAAAAAAAAGCTTACCTCTGTGTAACTACTAAAAATCCCACTATATGAGAAATTTTAGTAAGAAATAAACCCAGAAAAAAAAGGAGTTGGATGTGGAAAGTAATACAGATCAATGATAAGGTATAAACTCTGTCAGTAATTCCAATGAACTCTTGATGAATAAAAGCCAAAAATTTTGTGCTAATAATAGCTGTAACTAAAATTTTAGATAATACTAAAGATGTAGGAATGCAGTTTCAAGGGTGGGTAAGCCAGATAATGTCTTTATTTTGATTGGTAGCAGGACAGAGATTTCAATTCTTTTTTGTTTTTTTTTTTTAAGAAAAATATAGAAATAAGTATCTATATCTCCAGAACCAATCTATCTATAGTAGAGCTGTAAGGACAATCATCAAAATCAGAGAAGCTAATTATATTACTTCTTAAATTCAGAAGAAAAAAAAAGAACACTTTGAATCTTCAACTTAAAGATAAGCAGGAAAAATAAAATAATATAAAAAAGTAAAAAAGTTAGCTAAATAAGTAACACAAAATAAGAGTGTATAAATAAATTCATATATGTCATTTATATCAATAAATACAAACAGATTAAGCCTGGTGATTGAAGGACCGAGATCATTAAGCTATTTTGAAAGAAGCTGCCTGTTTCCTGCTTTCAGAAATGACTGAGGCAATATCAGTAAGATTATATATATGAAGTATGAGGAAAATACTGATCAAAATTGAACTTATATAGCAATGTTAATTTTAGATAAAATTGCACTAAACAAATTAAATAACAAAAGTATTAATAAACAATATCACAGCTTAAATTTGAAAGAAACAATCCAATAAAAACTCTATCACAAACTTTGCACCAAGACACATAAAAACATATAAACAAGCAAGTTGCAAACATGTAAAGCAATAAGTGACGGATTTCTAAAGAGAAATGGTCAAATCTATAGTCGTAGAGCAGAATTGCACACTTTTCTCAGGAACTGCTAGATAAAGACAGAAAGAAAAAATATTAGTAGAACTATAAGAGATATAAAGAAAATGTATAAGTTTCACCTACTAGAGAAGTAGAAAGTGAGAGAGAGAGATCTAATAATAATTCCAATATAAAAATATAAGAATATATAATTAGTAGAATTACACACACACACACACACAAGAATACATAGAACAGTTACACAAAAATGACCATGGGCAGGATTACAGAGGAAATCCCAACAAATTAAAAAGAATCAAATGATACAGGCTACAGTCGCTGACTACAATGTCATTAAAATTGTAGAGCAATATATAAGACAAGAAAACAAAAGCATTCACGTACATTCACTCAAGTGACAGTTTAGAACAAACAAGCAAACACTCCAAACTATGGCTTTGTGTTTAAGACTTTCTTCACTCTCTTTCCATTTCCTCTATGTGGTCATATGCAATAATAATGGACAAGTATCAAGTTCTAGGGAGAAAATTCATCCCACAGATTTTTTGGACTATTTTTTAATAATTTAATGCCATGAAATAATTTTTCAAAGACCACCAACTCATTTTTTCAAATGTTCTATAATATTAAAAACATTCTTTTTTTTTTTTTAAGATTTTATTTATTTATCTGACAGAGAGAGACACAGTGAGAGAGGGAACACAAGCAGGGGGAGTTGGAGAGGGAGAAGCAGACTCCTTGCCGAGCAGGGAGCCCGATGCGGGGCTCGATTCCAGGACCCTGGGATCATGACCTGAGCCGAAGGCAGACGCTTAACGACTGAGCCACCCAGGCGCCCCTATTAAAAACATTCTTATAGAAAAAATATGAAATGATTTCAAAGGAATAATTGTATCAATAACATTAAAGAAAAAAGACACACTAACTTCATCAGTATGGATCAGGAATGTCATGATGAAGTCTAGTGTACTTTACTATTTAGCCAATAATGTCTATAAATATGTGATTTATAGTAATTCCCATGTATCAACTAATGTTCAGTAGTGTTTTCAAGTAAGAGAGTGGCCTTTAAGTATATTTGTGTTGTAAAAATATCTTCTGTCATAATAACCATTTCAGAATGAAGGAGAGATTCTAAGCCATACAAAGAAAAGGAAATTACTTCTGTTTTGCTGCTGAAAATACTTTGCTTATGTTTCACAAGCACATAGGCAGAACTGAGAACGTTTTAACTCTCATAGTAAAATTTTTTTTCTGAAGATGTTTTTAACAAGCTCCTTTTCAACTCTAGTGTAGAGTGTATCTTGCCAATATTTTCAGACACTAATAAATATTGCTGTAATCAACTCAGAATATTGCTAATACTGGGGTGCAGGTGCCCCTTCAGATCACTACATTTATATCTTTGGGGTAAATAACACAATGTTTATAGCAGCAATGACCACAATAGCCAAACTACGGAAAGAGCCCCGATGTCCGTCCACAGATGAATGGATAAAGAAGATGTGGTATATACATATATACAATGGAATATTATGCAGCCATCAAAAATGAAATCTTGCCATTTGCAATGACGTGGATGGAACTAGATGGTATTATGCTAAGCAAAATAAGTTAGTCAGAGAAAGATAATTATCATATGATCTCGCTGATATGTGGAATTTAAGAAACAAAACAGAGGATCATAGGGGAAGAGAGGAAAAAATAAAACAAGATGAAATCAGAGAGGGAGACAAACCATAAAAGACTCTTAATCATAGGAAACAAGCTGAGGGATGCTGGGGGAGAGATGGGTGGGAGCGATGGGGTAACTGGGTGATGGACATTAAGGAGGGCATGTGATGTAATGAGGACTGGGTATTATATAACACTAATGAATCACAGGCCTGACCTCTGAAGCCAATAATACATTGTATGTTAATTCGATTTAAATAAAAACAGTTTTAAAAAAAGAATATTGCTAATACTAGTTGTATTGTTGTTCCTACAACTACACTAGGGTATCAAAACTCATTTTTTCCTAACAATTTCTTTAAGAAAAAGATTTTCTCACTGTTTGGAGGCAACAATGATGAAGCTGTTCTGTGAACAGAAGGGATTGGATTAGGAGGTGAAAATCTTTGCAGGGCAATGTTCTCTGGGATTTCAAGTTGGATAAATGTGTCACCAGCAGGAGCTTTCAATAACACGTGCTGGCTTTGTGGATCATTTTATTATATGCTTGTATGATAAAATATTTAGGAGAGGAAATTGAGCTCAGTCTCTTTATTCCTGTGAAAAATAGTCATTGTTTCTTATTCATCTACGCGTAACTGGTAAACACAGAGATCGAATGACCTTTGAATGCACTTCAAACTTACTTCTGTGCTTTAGGTTCCATGATTACAAAACAGTGTCTTTCCAGGCTGGTGAAGTCCAAAGAGGTTACTTCCAATACCTCATTAGGTCTTCAGCTACAGCTGGGTATTTGTTAAAAAGGAAATTAAAGGACCAAAGCTAAGCTGGCAACATTACACAGTGTCAGCTCCCAGTTCCATAATAACTTAAGTTTTGTCTTCATGAGATTTAAACTCTTTATTAATTTAATTTTTGTTTAGGAAAGCATTATATGCAAATAATTTTGTGTGGTACTATATTGCTTATATAGAAAAAAAAAAAAAAGTGCCATACCATCCATGCCAGCGCTTAAGCACTCACAATGCTCAACACCAACTATTTCACATGGGGTTCGTTTCTTTGTTGGACTCCCCTAATAATTTATAAATTCCACCTTGTATTACACTTGAATCTGCCTCTTTGCAACTTTTAACTATTAGCATTGTTTTTTCCCCCCAGAAAAAGAGATCTTTCTATCTCTGAACATTATAATTTACTTTTTGAGCCTCTATTTAACCCTTTTAAGTAATAGATGGAGTACTTTAAGTTTTTTTTTTTTTTTTACATTGGAAAGAAATTTGGTATTGAAATCTATGTTTTATGTCATTGAAAAATTAAATAGAAATCTCATATGAGTGTCTTTTAAAATAAAAATTGAAATACAACTTACAAGAAAATTAGACTTTCTCTTTACAGACTGTGATACTCTTTCAAAAACATTTCTTATTTCATCAAAGTACTAGAAGAATGAATTTTAATGTAGGAGAGTAAGTATCATTAGCAATGTAAAATTTTACATTATGTCTGAAAATATCACATTATTTTATTTTTCCTTTATGCGATAAAATTTAAACCTCCAGGTAAAAATTTGCTTTTGATTTCTAAAAACTGGTTGAATAATATTACGATAGACTACAATACGATTCAGATTTTTTGGCTGCACAGAATTTGTTCGACTAGATATTATTTAAATAAAGCAAGTCCACTGCTGAGGCTTGTCAGTTATAGTGTGACATGTAGTTCAGGGGTAAAATGGTATTAGTGTGATGGAACTGAATCTGAGTAATCTCTTTTCTTCCCTCCTTTCCTCCCTCCCTCCCTTCCTTCCTTCCTATCTTCCTTCCTTCCTTCTTTCCTTCCTTCCCTTCTTCTCCTTCCCATGTCCTCCTTCTCCTCCCCTTCTTCTCCTTCTCCTCCTCTCCCTCCTCCCCTTCTCCTTCCCCTTCTTCTCCTCCTCCTCCTTCTTCTCCTCCTCCTTCTCTTCCTCCTCCTCCTCCTCTTTCTTCTCTCCCCTCCTCCTCCTTCCATTTTTTCTTCTTCCTCTTAGTTTACTTTGAGAGCAAGACCTTTGTCTTCCTCCATGTATGTTTTAAGTGTGTGTGAATTAAAAAGAATGTAGACATTACCTTAAATTAAACAAGTACTTATCTGGGGATCATTGAGCAAATCTAAACTAAATGATGCAGTCAGTTTTTCTGATCACCCTCCATTTATCATTTATCTGTATAGTATGAACTAGCTGTGTCATTAACTCTGTGTCAGAGACGGCAATTTCCAGACCTCTGCTTCTCCTTGAACTGACCTCTTAAGGATACATCAGGCTAAGTATACCTACTGTATAATCTGAAGACTCTTTGATATTTTTTAAAAAACTTGCTTTTCTCCTCTACAGGTATTCATTAGAGACCACGTCCACTTACAGAAAAGGACAAATCTTTTCACCACTTTTGTGCATTCATTTTTTGAAGACTTGTCATTTTTACTTTGCAATATGGGTAAACTTTAATTATCAACCATATTAGTATAGAATTTGAAATAAATCTTTTTCCTAAGGTTAAGTTAACTTCATATATAATACATACATATATACACACACACTCATGTGCACACATACATACATATATGTAATAGAGACCAAATAAATACGTGGGTAAACACATTTTCACATTGCCTACTAGAGAATATACTTTTCAAGTATTTATCAGGCACTCATTTCTTCAAATGGTCCATTTGCTAAATCTTTGCAGGTGGTCCTTGTAAATAAGCAGAAATTCTGAGACTGGAGGGCCAGACCCAGGTCTGCAATTACTTGACGGTAAACTTGGCCAAGTTACTTAAGCTTTTTGAGATTTTGCGTGTTCATCTGTAAAACTAGACTAATGATACTTAAATCTACTTAAATCATGAAAGTACTATGTGGATAAGGGGAGATGATAAAGTATAATGGAAATAATTAAGAAAATTTAAACTATTATTATTATATAATACTGACCTCAGCTGAGAAGGTTGTTAGGCCAGGTGACTGATGGACATGTGGTCTAGGCCATATGTATGCTAAGACCAGACTGACTTAATAAGCGCCTGCCAGGACCGGGGATAGTACTTGCTGGTATGGAGCAAGGCTTAATTAGACAGAGCCTCTGGGCACATTATAATCTAGTGAAGGAAACAGACACAAACTTAAAAGTGTTATGATAGAGCTTTTAAAAAATGAAACCGAGAAGAGGGAAGGAAAATTAATTCCAGTGCAAAAATGAGAGGATCTTGTGGAAAAAACAGGGTTTACACTTGAAAAATAGGTATAGCTGACAACCATCAAGTGTAAATCGAAGAGAGAGTAGATTTAGGTCATTACTCTGTCCATAGTACAAAGAATGTCTACATTCTAACTAGTGAAAATTAACTAAATATTAAGGATAATATTGAAGAGCAAACTGAAAAGAAAATCCCAAAGGCACAATTAAGTACCTTCTCCAATATTCAGAGATGATTTTCTTTACCAATTCATTTAGAATGTCAGACTATAGTCAGAAGGTCTTTTTGGAGATTTTACTCTGAACCTGGTTTTGTTAATTGTCAAAATGTTCTAGACGGGATCGCTCTTTCTGTTTTTGCCATTAATTTTAAAGACAACCATTCTAGTTTTTCTGCTTTTCAGTCTTTCTGTAATTAGAACTCTTGTATCTTCTAGGCTTTACATAGAAGCTGACAAGTACAAGAACAGCAGAAATGCAATGAAATTATGTAACACATAGTTGCAAATTTCTACCCCAAGGCTCTTTTCTTCTTTTCCAAAGAGACAAGGGGTTTTCCTGGAACTGATTGTGTGTGGGGGGGGCGGGGTGGGTGGCATGGTATAGCCAAGGGAAACACTCTGAATAGCTGACTAGTAACTTTTTAAGCAGTGCTTGCACTAGTGTTTTCCATTATAAATGGAATTATTTAACAAAAATTACTTTTTCTAATACCAAACCATGTTGACTCAAATTTAATCATTTAGGTATGTATGTATTTTTTTGAGCCTTTCTTTTTTTTAATTTAATTTTATTATGTTATATTAATCACCATACATTATTTTGATTAGTATTCCATGATTCATTGTTTGTGTATAACACCCAGTGCTCCATGCAGAACGTGCCCTCTTTAATACCCATCACCAGGTTAACCCATCCCCCCATCCCACTCCCCTCTAAAACCCTCAGTTTGTTTCTCAGAGTCCATAGTCTCTTGTGGTTCGTCTCCTCCTCCAATCCCCCCCCGCCTTCATTTTTCCCTTCCTACTATCTTCTTTTTTTTTAATGTATTTTAAAATGTTATGAATCCATTTCAGCAAATCTGAGAAATGGGGAACATAAAATACATCACCCAATTCCAACCCAATGCTCCTGGCATTTCATCTTTCTATAATTTGTTCAATGTCTGATTATCTATTGGCCTTTCTATCACCCTGCCATTCTCTTCCGTTTATCTACAGCATGGCAATCGCACCTCTTATTTTGCTTATGTAATATATCCATGTATTGATCTTGGATTTTACAAAATCTTAAAAATTATGGATTTTTATAGCTTTATATTTTCACAGAATGAATATATTATGATTTTTTATTTTATTTTTTTAAAAGATTTTATTTATTTGAAAGAGAGCACATGAGCAGGGGAAGGAGGGACAGAGGGAGAGGGAGAAGCAGACTCCCCGCTGAGCAGGGAGTCAGATGCGGGGCTCCATCCCAGGACCCTGAGATCATTACTTGAGCCAAAGGCAGACACTTAACCAACTAAGACACCAGGAACGCCAGATTATGATTTTTTTAAGATAATGATTTACTGCTGGGTTTTTAGGATATCCCAAGGTCTTCTGTTGTTGTTGAATCATAAACATACTTAGATAAAGATCATTATACATATAACTTCAATGAGATATCTGGGTAAATGAGCATGAACTATTTTATACCTCTTGACCACATAGATACAGTATCAAGAACTGGAGGGTATTATGCGGAGCAAAATAAGTCAATCAGAGAAAGACATGTATCATATGACCTCACTGATATGAGGAATTCTTAATCTCAGGAAACAAACTGAGGGTTGCTGAAGTGGTGGGGGGTAGGAGGGATGGGATGGCTGGGTGATAGACATTGGGGAGGGTATGTGCTATGGTGAGCGCTGTGAATTGTATAAGAGTGATGAATCACAGACCTGTACCTCGGAAACAAATAATGCAATATATGTTAAGAAAAAAAAAAAAGAAGATAGCAGGAAGGAAAGAATGAAGGGGGGGAATTCGGAGGGGCAGATGAACCATGAGAGACTATGGACTCTGAAAAACAAACTGAGGGTTCTAGAGGGGAGGGGGTCGGGGGGATGGGTTAGCCTGGTGATGGGTATTAAAGAGGGCACGTACTGCATGGACTACTCGGTGTTATACGCAAACAATGAATCATGGAACACTACATCAAAAACTAATGATGTAATGTATGGTGATTAACATAACATAATAAAAAATAAAATGAAATTCTCAAACTAAAAAAAAAAGAAAAATTTAATAGTTTCTCTTATTCTTGGTTTTCTTGCCAATTGGTTAAAAGAGATGCTGCTCACTATAGTGAAATGATCTTGCTTACTAGCTCTTGAATTTGGAAGGTTATAGAACCTCCGGAAAATTCTCAGTTTCATCACATAGAAAGTTGGAATAATAATACTTTCTAAAAGTGTTCTGATGTTTAAATAAAATAACAACAAGTCTTCTAGCAATTGCCTACTTAGTGAGCATTTGATTGATAGCTATTAGTATTAATTTGTTCCAGTTTGCATTTTTAAAAAAATATTATAGTGATGTTGAAAGTCATCTGAAATACTTGGAGGTGATTTGGATTTCTTACTGTTGTTTACATGTTCATGCCTATTATCTCATGGCCATGTGTCTGTGCTAACCATAGGCATTACTGAAGAGAAAGGGATTCCAGATCCAGGCTCTCTAGTCTCTTGGCCAGAATTTTCCCTATCTAGGCCACTTTAGATCAGTCTCTTTATTTTTTTATTTTTTATATTTTTTAAAGATTTATTTATTTTTTTGAGAGAGAGAGTGCAAGGGGAGGGACACAGGAAGAGAAACTCAAGCAGTCTCCTTGCTGAGTGCAGAGCCTGACCTAGGGCTCCACCTCAGGACCCTAAGATCATGACCTGAGCTGAAATCTGAAATCAAGAGTCAGTCGCTTAGCCAACTGAACCACCCAGGCACCCCCAATGTCTGCTTTTAAAGACTCTACTGATGGGCCATGGCTCCTTCAGTAATTTGTTTTCACATTTCCAAACTGATGGTTACATTATTATTATTATTATTATTATTATTATTATTATTATTTTAATAGGGGAGACGTTTCACATTCTTCACTCAGTTGTTTCACCTGAAATTGTATACTTAACCTTTTGAGGCTAAAGTCTACCTCTGATTTTTTAGTATATGTGATGCCGAAGAGTGACCTTTATATGGTCCAGACTACTCTGCAGAAATTTGATCCCAGGGCTCATGGCCAAAGCTCTTGTTTGTTTCATCCAACAGGTTTGCTTGTTTCATCTTCTTTCTATATAAGTACCTGAGGTATCTCCCAAGGGCAAGAGAATACTGGGGGCAGGGCATCTTGCAAATACCATTTGAAAATTGTTCAACATTATTCCCAAAGCTTGTTTAGCTTCAGGAGACCCTGCCAATATGTGAATGGGGGCAGCAGTTTAGAGGCAAATCCTGGGCTAGGGTAAGTCTACCATGAAATGGATAGTATTATGGCATGTGGTATTTTTAACCTTTGAAATGTAAATATAAGAACTGATGTCTGGTGCACAATTAGTTATCTCAGTCTGTTCCCTGTTTAACTTGTTTTGAACACCACTAAAGGAGTTGTCACCTCTCATGATAAGTGGGCTGGAAGTAACCTACCAGGTGTTCTCAATTGGACAGTCTGTATTAGTTATTTGATAGCCCAGACATTGAATCTTGGGGAGCAGGACAGCTGAGCGACAAGTGGAAAAACAAACACTTGATGATTTAGTGGCCTTTATTTAGATACCTTCCATCTCTTTCTGAATGAAGGAACTCCAATGGTGGTTAAATAAAATAGACTTCCAAAGGAGAAAATTTTTCCCTTATATTTCTGCCTCCTAAACTTTTGCCCTCCCCCCCAGTTAATTCTAGAAAAATTACTGATCTAATTCATCCAATTCTAGGATATTGTGTAGATTGTATTTTCTAGGCTAATATTTTGCATTAAACAGTCAGACACATGTGAATCATCCTCCCTGTGTTCTCTCTTTTGCCCAAGCAGCGGCAGAGATAGCTGACTCATGACTGGGCTTCTACGGCTCCTGCGGTCTTCAGGGGCTTCTAAGGATACAGAGATCTACGAGTACCATCTTCAGTAAGCATAGTGCTGGGGTCAGGCTGTATGTAGTACAGAGATGGGGTGATTCAGATTTTGGAAAAAAAAAACCTGTTTCTTGTTATGCTTAAGTTCTAGAACTGTTTTGAAGGTTTGTTTCTCTGTGTACCTTTATGAGGGGAATATAAGATGGGGCCCATTAGAAATGGCTAGGCACTTTTACCTGGCTTCTTTTTGTTATTGACAAACCTAGAAAGAATTTCTCCTTCTAAAATGGATTAATGTGATTTACTTGTTTTTCTATGACAACTAAAAATATAATTTACTATTTAAATCAGATAGTCATTTAAATATTGATATAATTTTGTAATTATTAACCCGTATATCAATCAGCCTTAGCTCCAAGTGAACAAAAAGCAGTTTTCACATAAACCAGCTCTAATAAGTTGTTTATAAAGCCAAGCATATGGTAATAAAACAATCTTCCTAAAATTTTGTCTTCTCCTATGTCTTCTCTTTATCAGTGAACATGGAAGGACATGGTCAGTACCTCTGCCTTTCTAGGCAAAAACAGTAAAGAACTAACCACGTGAGTTAGTTTTGTTTTAAAAGTCTTGAATATCCACACCTAATACAGCAGACCAATGTTATGAAGTAGAGCATTGTGAGATCTAAATGTAAATCAGGAAATGAACCAGAATCTAGATTAGAGGTTTATAAACCACAGGCACAGGACAAATCGGTCCTGCTGTGCTGCTTGTTCTTACAGATAAGGATTCATTGGAACACCGCTACACCCATTATTTATTTTACTATCTATTGCCCATGGCTGCTTTCACACTACAAAGGCAGAATTGAGAAATTGCACAGAAATGGAATGATCAGTAAAGCTGACAATATTTATTATCTGGACATTCAAGTAAAATTTTTTCAATACCTGATCTAGATCAACAATTTTATGATACATAAAAATCTTATTGAATGGTACGGGTAAAACCAAAAGATAGGCAGAAGAGGATTAAAAAAAAAAAGGAAAATTGGAAGAGAAAAAATAATGGATTGAAAGATATCAAAAAGAGAAATGAGAGTAAGAAAGTAGAAAAGTCAAAAAAGGAAAGGGATCACGTTTTAGTTGTGGATAGTACAGTATCACTTTCTAATAGATTCCATAGAAACTCTGGTATCTGCACAAGAAGTTCTCTGTGTTTTAGTTCAACCAATGAATATGTTATGCAACAATAAATTTTTCAGAGGTCTTGAGAGAAAAGAGGTATTACCGACCAATGAATAGTGCTCAATTGCATATTCTCCAATACTATATCAATTTGCTGTTGGATTAATTATTGGATGAATCTGAAAAAGAAGTATTTTAACAAATGTTGCTACTATTAGTTTCTAGTTGCAGTCAGCTTATCTCTTTGTGAATATCATATTTCTTACAATTTTCTTTTGCAAAACTGAACAGTAATCATTCTCAGAATGCTAGGCTCATCAGTTCTTAGAAACAATTTTAAAAGTAGGTTTTGAATCTGACAAAACCTTAATAGCAGTTACAATGGCACAGATTTTATCTAAAACTGACAATATAAGTTTTTTTTTAGATTGAACATTGATTCTCAGTTCAACTTTGTTCTTATGAAAAGGGTAAACATTTGAATGTATTAGAAGAAAAATACTTACATAAGTGTGAACAAAAACAAGCTTTGATTAAAAAGTAAAGTGAGATACCATCACCCAGAAAAATGTTTGTCAAAGTAGATATTCTTGAAAGGTAGTTTTGTTAGGCTAACACTATTACTTTAACTGCTTTTACTATTTTAATGCTTTAAACAGTGTTTAAAATAACACTATTATTTTAACTGCTTTCATTGAAAGGATAGTGGAAAGAGGTAGACAGATAAGCTTAAGGTTTGTTCTTACCAATTGCTAGTCATGTGGCTTTAGGTGAGCCATGGTGTATTTCCTCATGAGTAAAATCAAGTATGTCATGCCCTATTTTATAAAGATTTTGTAAGAACTTAAGTAAAATGATTCATAAAAAGCATGTATCACAGAACTTGGTAAATGGCAAATAATAATAGATGATATATAGTTGCTTTTATTATTTTTTAGATATCATGTACTTCTCTGCAACAGTAAACTGAAAGAATATGAACTTGCCTTTTTTTGTGAATTTCAGAGATGATTAGACAATTTTGAGCTATTTCGTTCTATGGTAGTACAAAGGAATGAGTTGCTTCTATGTATTTGACTTTTTAAAATTCCACATAGAAGTGAGATCATGCAGTGTTTTCTTTCTGTGTCTGGCTTATCTTGCTTAGCATAATGTTTGTCTTCCAGGTTCATCCATAGGGCATAATCTCCTTTTTTAAGGCCAAATAACATACCATTATTTTTATATTTATACTTATATACATATAAAATCTCACAATTTCTTTTTCCATTCATCCATTGGTGGACACATAGGTTTTTTCCATATCTTGACTATGAATAATGTTGCAATGAATGTGGGAGCACAGATATCTCGATGAGGTAGTGATTTTATTTACTTGGGGGTTATACCCAGAGGATTGTTGGCTCCTATGATAGTTCTAATTTTAGTCTTCTGAGGGACTTCATACCGTTTTCCATAATGGCTGTGTCAATTTACATTCTCACAGTGTGCAAGGGTTCCAGTATTTCCATACATTTGCCAACAATTGTTATCTTTTATTTTGTTGATAAAGGCCATTTTAACAGGTAAGAGGTGATATCTCATGGATCTGATTTGCATTTCCCTGATGATTAGTGATGTTGAGTACCTTTTCTTATACCTGTTGCCCATTTGTATGTCTTCTTTGGAAAAATGACTCTTCAAGTCCTTTGACTATTCATCAATAAACACACTTCTTTGGAGAGTAATTGCTTCTAATCCTATCTTGGTGATGCTTGAGTCCTTTTGATTACTTCTACACTAGTAGCTTCTCTGGATGATATCGGTTAATATTTCTTCTTCTCGTTGTTAAGAAGCAAACAAACCCCCCCCAAAATTCCACTATTTTACTATTAGTACTACCTGTTTAGAATATTTTACCTAGAAATCACCTCAAATATTTACACAATTTAAATAATAATAAAATGATATATATAAATATATAAACATATTTAGTATTATTTAATTTAATACAATTATTTAAATTGTGTAAATATATATATTACACATATATTTTAGAAAAAATCAGACTAGAACTAATATCTCAGGAATGTTATATAGCAGGATCTTACTGAGAATTTCTCTCTAGGAATTCTATTTTTGATTGGATGATTTAGGAGAAAATGTTAGAAAGAAAAATACAGTCTATGCTATGTTAAAGTAAAATTATTGTATGAACCTAGAGCATTATAAAAATTAGTGTTAATTCACAAAATATGTTTGATAAAACCAAGGCAGATTTTTTTTATTGTGAAATTATTACAACACTAACCAAAATGTATTGATACAGTTTGTAGAAGTTCCAGTGCGTTCATAGGGTTGAACAGAATACAAATAAAAGCAGAATTAATCATTTGAATTAATTCTAACATTTAGTGCAAACATGATTAGGAAAATTATTCTGTTGGCAATCTTTATTATCAATTTTTTTCCACAAAAATTGAAAGACACAGAAATTTCAAATATAAATAACTGCCAAGTGATATGAAAACCAAAACCAAAAAATTCATGGAAAAATAAAAATCTGCTGATTTTTTCTTCTCAGTTTTAATTTTGGTGTTAAACATTTTCATGTATTTCATTCTATTGTAGAATGTTTTAACATATTTTTAAGGGACACTACTGATCATTACATTGACAATACCTTGAGATAGTTTATCTTCAGAAAAATATTTTAAAAGATACACACAATTATGTGAAATTTCTGCTGTTTACTTGCAGCACTTAGAGATGAAAGGATTGAAACTTGAGAGCTAGACAGGGATGGTAACCCCTCTTAATAATAACAATGTAGGTATCAGGTATTAACTTTCGTTATTCCCATTTTGTTTCACAACTTTAATTATGTAAATAATGTTTTACCAACTGTGTAATAACATAAAACACATAGATATGCCTTTTATAAAAAATATCACTTTAATAAAACATACTGATCTGCTATTTCTCTCTTTTGAACAAGATCCTGGAAATCCAAATTGAAATTTTGAAGAATCACATTCTTTCATCCTTTTAATGATAACAATTGTGTAAGCTATCCTTACTAGGGCTTCAAAAACTGAAATTCAGCAGACTGTAGTGAGATCTGAGATTCATTACTTCATAGGCCCAAAGGGACCTTTGATGTTGTACTGCTTTGTTCATGAATGTCTTGGGGTACTTTTGAAGTAAAGCAAAACAACTAACTCACTTTGTTGCCTTTCAACAAAATAAGAGCAATGTTATCTCCAGGGAAGGAAGTTTTTTAGTACTGGTATTAATTTGTGCTTATACAAACATATCAAGAAAATATTTTTGTGGATTTAAGCATGTTGCAACCAAACAATACATGAATATTAGACATTTGGCTTTGTCTATTGATGATTGCCTTTTAATTTTAGAAATCAGAAATCTTTTGGAAAAAAAGAGTCTCTTTAATGTTTCATTCTTCTACTTATACTAAAATCAAAGGTAAACATGACTTTCACCAGATTTACACAACTCAAGATTAAACTGAGGAAAGATGGCTTTAATTATATTTATATAGTAAAGATAGCCTATCTTGGTATTCTTGGAAAACCCTTAAATTGTACCAGAACCTAGGAAAAAGGCATAGAATAGATTTCCCCCTCACAGCTCTCAAAAGGAACTAATGCAACTTGTCTTCATCTCTGATTTCGAGTTTCCTGACTGTGAGAAAATAAATTCCTATTGGTCTAAGCCGTATCAGTTTATTCACTGATCCCAGTTATTCCATCATAGCCAGAAGTAGGAGTCCTGCTTTGTTGCACATTCTAAGAGATCTTATAATTTGGTTTATTAATTCATCTCATATTTAAACAAGAGTTATAGATTTCTTTTCTAAATTTTGTTAATATTGATAAAGTTTTATCAATATTAGGGAAGCCAATTTTATATAGACCAGTAGAGATGGAAGTGCCAGTATCTATTAAGAATTGTCAATCATTTAGACACACAAAAACATTAATTAATCTCGTTAGATTTTTAGAGAAGCCTAGTTGAATGTCTAAGTTATTTTGTGATTTTTTTTAGTAGAACAAGCTTCTTAATGTTTTTCTTTACTTTTCTTTTAAATTGTAACAATCTCCTATCTTTTTTTAATTATGTTCAATTAGCCAATTAGCAATCTCCTTATCTTTAGCTTATTTAAAAGGTTCTGAGGAGACACTAATTTGGAATCATTTTTTTAAAGACTTTATTTATTTATTTGTCAGAGAAAGAGAGAGCAGAAGCAGGGGAAGCAGGAGGCAGAGCAGGCAGTGGGGAGAAGCAGGCTCCCTGCTGAGCGATGAGCCCAATGTAGGACTCGATCCCAGGACCCTAGGATCACGACCTGAGCAGAAGGCAGTTGCTTAACCGACTGAGTCACCCAGGCATCCCCAATTTGGAATCATTTTATCATTAAAGGTGTTTCAAAATACAAAAGTTGACCATTGCATGCTAGAAATTTGGTTTCTTTTTATTCAAAAGCTTTCCTTGAAAGAGGAATTTATATGCGTAAAAACTCAAATCATATAACCAGAGAAGATCCTACCAATAGTTAAAAAAAAAATAAAAACATGTTAATTCTTGGCTTTCATATGCAGTAAATATCAGAAGTTTAAGACAAACACAGATATACAAATTAAATAAAGACTAATAGGAAAATGGGTCCGGATTTCTTGTCCAGCTGACAGAGACTCAATTTCTGACATCTACCACATGTCAACTGCATAATTCAAAATCAGATTTCACCACAATTGTCACCAGAAACAGACTTGATTATAAATAGAGTTACTGAGTAGGGCTAAAAAGCTCAGTCCTCATTCATGATATTTGCCAAAGGAGCCAAGCAAAACTGAGCCAAGGGCTTAGATGGTCCAGGTTCAGACAAGGCATGCCATCGAACTTCATGTTTCTATTGGCTTTCACATCCAAAGACAGGTGTACTATAACCTAATGGAACCTATAAGAATGACTATCAAAGAAGATTCAGAGACAAGTGCACTTAGAAAAAAAATCTTGTAAAGAATTCAAGGGAATCAGATTTCAGAAAAAAGATTTGTCAAATATAAAACACAACAAAGAAAAAGTATAAATTAATAAGATTATTTAGTGTACATTCATCAGCTCAGGTTGACAGATAGTAATTTTAAAAAAATTATAATATATTCATAAATAATGTGGTATGTCTTCAAATATTAGGACATCAAGAATTAACAATAAAATTGTCATTGTTAGTTTAGTTTAAGGAAAATATTCAAAATTTTGTTATTGTGGGGACAAGAACCAATCAGAATGACTCCTTTATTTTTAGTTTATCATAGATTTTTTTCCCCCCTGACTGTGGTTTGTAAATTTTATAGTAGTTGTTTTAAATGCAGAACAAAGTATTGGATTTGATTTCTTCACAACCTATGACCTCTGCTCCTTAGCCAAGTTTCTAACCTTTGCGCTCCAGGTTTTTCATCTGTAAAAAGTGAATGGCAATAAGGTTATCTTTCTCAGTGAATTGTTATAAGGATTAAATCAGTGTATAGCAGGGCCTGCAATATAGTAAACAATATAAGAGTCTTTGTCATTATTGTTATTTTGTTGATGGAACTGATTCAGTGGAGACGAATATTTGATGATGCACGAGAGGACGACTGCGGCAGTTATTGTCCTCAAGTAGATGAAGATAAGCAGATGGGATCTGGTGCCCAAGTGGAAACAGGGCTTGGACAGAGACATAAATGGTTTGTCCATATAAGCATGAAGCAAAGCAAAGTACGTGGGTGCAACTAGGGGGCAAAGTATACGGGATATGTGGTAGAGGGGAACTTTTCTCCAGACTGCTTGTGTTTTCTCCATAAACTAAGAATAATGTCCTCATCTGGAAGTAAAAATAAGGAAGTATTGGAGGAAGAAAGAGAAGGTGTGATGTTGTCATCTCAGAGAGCAGTAAATTGAAAAAAACAATGGAGTAGGATTCTGAAGGCAGAATCTGAAATACCAAGAATTATGGCAGAGGAAATACTATTGACATAGTCTGAATATGTTATTTTTATGTTTTTATGAAGCTTTTAGATTCAAGGCCAAATTCCACTTTATGTTGGACTTAAATCCTGTAAACTACTTTATAGAAGTGCCTATTATAATTTTTATTCATTTTTGTATACCATTAATTAAAAGTAATGTTATTTATCCATTGGGATATTTTGGCTACATTTCTAAACCTTCAAAAAATTTCTTGGTGTATAAAAGCACATTATTGTATATGTATAGCTGTTATGGATATCCATGAATTTGGTTTCAGTGGTAAAATGCAACAATAAAGAAATTTAGCAATAGTGAGGACCACCTGAGCTTACTGGTTATTAAAAAATGAAGCCAGTCCCACAGATTCTGTAAATAAGGAGAAGTTAAACACTTCGGCCAAGACAGAGATGAGAAAGAAGGTTAAAAGTACATGCAAGATGTTCACAAAGAGATGAAATATGCAATCTCAGCTGGATAAGAAAGGAAGCAAGAACTAAAGTGAGTGAGGTTCAGGGAAAATATGTTAGAATCAGTAGATTCTAAGAAACAGCTTTTTTATTGGCAATGGCAATTGGCAAGTAAGAGGCTGAGCTAAGTTAGGGGATGATATTATGGAGTAAAGATGGCAGGATCTGGGAGAGCTGTATGTTGGATGGGTTATCCATATACAAATGGAAAAATCACCATCTTTATTTCAAGGTAATAATAGGTGTTGGTGGAATGACATCTGTATGCATCCCTAACCTTAGAAAATGTGATTTAAATTTTTTTATTTTTTTAATTAATTAATTAATTAATTAATTAATTATTTTACCATCAGCTCTAGCCATGCCAGTCTTTTGAAAAGGAAAATTCATATTTAGATAGCCTTTTCATTCTTAAGGTAGTTGTACAGTGTAGAGATATATTTTTTTATGTAATAAAGATTATAGGATGGAAACGAGTCCTGGATATTTCCCTCTTCACACTCAAGTGGTTCATTCGCAATGTACTCTTTATCTGGAAGGGAAAATCAAGTGTCATGTTGCCTCTGAGAATAGTAATTCATTAATTTATTCTTTCTAAAGAATACATTTTGAAGAGTTTAATATTTTTAAAGATAGTAATTTTAAGTTGCCATTCACAGTAGGGACATGCTGAAAATCATATGAGTGTATTAGAAAAATTAGTGATAAAGCTCATTTGGCTTTAATTTAAAAATATTAAAATATTAAACAGATTTCTTTCATCTATGAATGATTAATAAAATTCCTTTTCTTATATGAAATTGTATGTAGTCGATCACTGATTTTTTAGTTTGCAAGATAAAAGGTACATAAAGCACTTTTAAACTTGACTAATGGAAAGAAATATTATAGACTCTTATGAGAAAAATATTGTTTGAACAAGATCCTTTTACATATCTGTAGTGGTATTCCTAGCTCTACTTTGTAAAAGAATGACAGAAGAGAAGCCTGCACTCTTACTAGATTCTGTACTTTCATGTTCAAGAGCCTATTCTTTGAAGCAGAATCTGAAATATCAAGTATTACTGCCAAGAGCATCATTGGCATAGCCTGGACATTTTGTTTATATTTTCACAGTGGATCAGATTTGTGCCCAGTTTCCACTTAGTATTGAAAATAAATCCTGCCAACAGCTTTGAAGAAGTGACTATGGTGGATTTTTATTCTTTGTTTTCTTGTCTATATTTAATTAAAAACAAAATAGTTATTTATCTACTGGGGAATGTTTATCTGGGGATATTCTTTTTAAAAAATTATTTCTTTAGGGGCACCTGGGTGGCTCAGTCATTAAGCGTCTGCCTTCGGCTCAGGTCACGATCTCAGGGTCCTGGGATTGAGCCCCGCATCGGGCTCCCTGCTCCGCTGGGAGTCTGCTTCTCCCTCTCCCTCTCCCCCTGCTTGTGTTCCCTCTTTTGCTGTGTCTCTCTCTGTCAAATAAATAAATAAAAATTAAAAAAAAAATTATTTCTTTACTTATGTTTGAATGCTAAAGTTATAAGGAATTATTTTATTCTTCTTTTCTTTTTTTAAGATTTTATTTATTTATTTGAGAGAGAGAATGAGAGACAGCATGAGAGGGAGGAATTATTTTATTCTTCTTTTCTTTTTTTAAGATTTTATTTATTTGAGATTTTATTTATTTATTTTATTCTTCTTTTCTTTTAAGTTTTTATTTAAATTCCAGTTAGTTAACATACAGTGTAACATTAGTTTCAGGTGTACAATTAATTCCCATTGCCTGTTTAACCCATTCTCCCATCCCCTTCTCTCTGGTAACCATCAGTTTATTCTCTATAGTTAAGAGTCTGTTTCTTGGTTTGCCTCTCTCTCCGTTTTTTTTTTTTTTTTTTTTTCTTTGCTTGTTTGTTTTGTTTCTTAAATTCCACATATGAATGAAATCATATGGTATTTGTCTTTCTCTGACTGGCTTATTTTGCTTAGCATAATACTCTCTAGCTCCAGCCATGACATTGAAAATGGCAAGATTTCATTCTTTTTTAGGGCTGAGTAATTTTCCATTATATATATATATATATATATATATATATATATATACATATATATACACATATATATATGTATATATATACCACATCTTTTTTTTTTTTAAAGATTTTATTTATTTATTTGAGAGAGAAAGAATGAGAGACAGAGAGCACGAGAGGGAAGAGGGTCAGAGGGAGAAGCAGACTCCCTGCCAAGCAGGGAGCCCGATGCGGGACTCGATCCCGGGACTCCAGGATCATGACCTGAGCCGAAGGCAATCGCTTAACCAACTGAGCCACCCAGGTGCCCTATACCACATCTTCTTTATCCATTCATCAGTCAGTGAGCAACTGGACTGTTTCCATAATTTGTCTATTGTAGATAATGCTACTATAAACATCAGAATGCATGTATCCCTTTGAGTTAGTATTTTTGTATTCTTTGGGTAAATACCTAGTAGTGCAATTGCTGGATCATAGGGTAGTTCTATGGAGTGATATTCTAACTGGAAATTTAAACTCTGTAAAAGTAATCCCATCTGGCAAGAAACGTAGTACTTTCCATATGTACCTATCTAACTGATCTGAAATTGCATCAGTGCTGAAAAAAAGGTGGACACAGTGTTAGTTGGCATAACTATGAGAGTTTCTGTAAACAGAGTAGATTTATTTATAGAAGGTTATAACTTCTTATGAATAAACCTATAATATAATCACATTTAAAATTTAATCTGAGCTATTTGTAAGCCATCAAACTTCTCCAATAACATGATGATGTTCCAGATGCTAAAGTTATTTTATTTTATTTTTTTAATGTTTTATTTATTTATTCATGAGAGTGAGAGAGAGAGAGAGAGGCAGAGGGAGAAGCAGGCTTCCCACCTAGCAGGGAACCCCATGCGGGAGTCGATCCCAGAACCCTGGGATCATGACCTGAGCCAAAGGCAGACGCTTAACCACCTGAGCCACCCAGGTGCCCCAAGTTATTTTATTTTTATAATGGTGAAGTAAAGTGAATCATGATTTCAGAACTAACTAATCAACTTTATTAAGAGAGCATTTTCTACATCTTCATGAGTTTAAAATGAAGTCCATTGTCTTAACAAAAGGGCAAAATTAATTCTTGTCTAGATCCTGATGTCATGATGGGCTTGACCTTTGGGTAAGAATTATTCTTGTTTGATAAAAAGATCTAGCAAACATATGTTAATTGTTAAGTGGCATTATTAATTCTTTTAAATAAATGAAATAGTTGATAAAGTTTTCAACAAGGCTAGTGAAACAATCATTGACTTTATTAATGTTTACTCTTTCTCCTATCTATAAATTAGTCTGGACATACAGAGTGAAAGATGCTACTCCCTCCCCATACAACGATTCCTTTATAGAAATGTATGATTTGCATAAGTATGCTCTTTTTACAAGGGAATGGGACATTTTGCTTCTTGAGATCTCTATGAAATATCATGAATTAAATTTGTCTACACCTAAAAATAAAAAGGGTTTTATTTCATCAAATGGCTCTATCTAGACAATAATTTCCTCTCCTATGTCCACTGTAAATAAGGAGTTTATTTTTTTTTTTTGCATTTTATTTTTTCGTTTAGCCTTTGGCTTTCTTCTGTATGAAGCCAGGATTGGCTACCATATGTTCACTTTTTTTTTTTAGATAATGGGCCAACACTCTCAGCAGGTCCTTGAGTTATACTTGAGCCCCTTTCTTGGCTTCTTATAACACACTTTGGACTGTGGACAGAAAAGCACATTTTCACAAGGTCTTCAGGAATTTTTGACATAATTTCAAAAGGTAGTTTTCTCTCTTCTGGTGAGAGCTTAGAAAAATTTCCTCTTCTGTCTCAAAAATGGAGATCCACTCTCTTGTTCAAGACAGAGAAACATCATATATCCCTAAACACAATCAAATTTGTGAAGTCAAATATGCTTAGTTATCTTCTTAATGAAGTTGATGAAATAATTATTATGCTGATAATCAGTGTTTGAAACAGGTTGCTAGCAATAAGGACTGGAGAGACAGTAGGACTTGTTTCTTAATTTCTATTTTTGATCAACATGAAGGAAGACATTTTAATCCACATTACACTTTGAAGTCATGGCAGATAGAGAAATTCAGCATATAATATATAATAGGCCTCAAAAAAGTACTTGCAGCTTGATATTGAGTATTTATATAGGAGGAAAAAATTATCTAATAAAATAGATTTCTAAGTTTGTTCCATTTTTCACACTCCAGTTCTTTTCCTACATAGTGCAATACTGTTTTAATGGCTCAGCTTGACTTTTAGCCGCTCTTCTCATCGTTATGAGCTTCTACAAGTAGAATAGAGGCAAGAAACAAAAAAATACGTTAGTACTGCTTTCATTTTTGCCTAGGTTACCTCTACTGTTGCTCTTTATTTCTGCACGTGAATTTGAGTTACTGTCTAGTGTCATTTTATTTCAGTTTGAAAGTGAATAAAACTGGTGTTATGGGCTGACTCATGTTTCTCCAAAATTCATATGTTGGAGTCCTAAACCCCAGAATGTACCTCAGAATGTAACCATATTTGGAGATAAGTCATTTAAAGAGATAATACACTTAAAATGAGATCTTTAGGGTGGTCCTTAATTCCACGTAACTGGTGTTCTCATAAGAAGAGGACACTTGGACATTTAGTTCAGTGTTCCTATTGCTTTTACGGAGGGGAAGATTTTCATGTGAATGCCAGCTTGTGATTTAAACTGTCTCTTCAAAGATTTTAATTTTACCTTTTACTCAGCACCAAGGCCAGGCCAGTGTGTGTGTGTGTGTGTGGCATGTGGATTTTACTTACTGTTTACATTCATCTTTTTTTAAATTTTTATTTTTTTAAAAAAATTAAGGTTTTACTTTTATTCCAGTTATCATAGAGTGTAATATTAGTTTCATTTGTACAGTATAGTGATTCAAAACTTCCATAAGGTACCCGGTGCTCAACAAGGAAGTGCACTCCCTAATCCCCATCACCAGTCTCACCCATCCCCCCCACCCATATCCCCTCTGGTAACCATCCATTTGTTCTCTATAGTTAAGGGTCTGTTTATGGTTTGTCTCTCTCTCTTTTTTATTTTTATTTTTTATTTTTTTTATTTTTTATTTTTATTTTTTTTTAAATTTAAATGTTTTTATTCACATGTATGGTAAATACTGTCTCCTAATAAAAAAACCAATGACACTGTCTTTCAATCTGTCAAACTTACTAAAAAGTTCATGTGTTTCTTTTCTTTATCATGTGTTGACATGGTATAGGATGGAGGATGTAAAAATCAATTTAACAGACATTATTAAGTAACTTCACACATATGCAGAATCTTGGATAAATGGTTAAAATTATAGATGAAAATTAAATGTGGGCACATGGATATTTCATGTCCACCAATGGGTTTAACAGAAAATGTGTTTGCACTGATTTCTGGTAACAACTTGCTCTCTGAATCTTTAAATACCCAATTCCAAATCTTCCAGCTCCTGGAGAAGGGCTTTCTCTTTTTGAATTTTCTCCAACTGATTTTTTTCGAGCTGTTTTCCAGCTGCTGCTTGTTCTTTCAGTTGTTCGATTGCTTTCAGTTTCTTCTTTAGGTTCTTGATTTTTTTGTCTATTTCAGGGTCTCCAGAGGTTGACTGCGAGATAGTATTTCGTGGTGTGCTCTGTGGGGCAGGAGTAGGTGCCAATCTCTCTCTTTTTTAATCCCGTTGCTCATTAATGTTGCTTTTTAAATTCCACATATGAGTGAAATCATATGGTATTTGTGTCCTTTAAAATAAGACTGTAGCTTTTATTTTTTTAAAGATTTTTATTCATTTATTTGAGAGAGAGGGAGTATGTAAGAGAGAGACAGCACGTGCAGGGGAGAGGGGCAGAGGGAGAAGCAGACTCCCTGCTGAGCAGGGAGCCAGACTCAGGGCTGGATCCCAGGACCCCTGGATTATGACCTGAGCTGAAGGCAGCCATTTAACTGATGAGCCACCCAGGTGCCAGAATAAGGCTGTAACTCTTATGAGATCCATATGTATGCAGGTGTATTCTTTAATCTGCATTTCCATGAGGGAGCGCTAGGCTTTATCATATGTTCCCTTTGTTTTTCAAAGCCAGAAAAATGGAAGCTCAATGTCACAATAATTTGGCCCCTCAACACTTGCTTTCTCCCTAAGCTTTCCACTTATTTGATTTTTGTCCTTTATTCATTCTTCAAATTCTTGCCATTTATACAATCATCTAATTATATAAAGTGCACTTTTTCCAGTTTCAAAGTTGATTTGTTCAGTTGTTCAAACTTTCTCATGTTTGAACTTTCTCACCAAAGTATCAGAAGTAGAAGTCAGATTTTATTTTTAATGAACGATATTCCCTAAAACTTCTCTTTTGTTTCATCTCCCAGTAGTAATAAAACTTTAAAATCAAAGTTTCTAAATTAATTTTGCAGTGATACTTCTTTTTCACTCCATGTAGTATTTATACCTATAATAGCATTTCAGAAATATCAAGAGTTTTCCATTACTTTTAGTTATTTCCTCTAATCCTAGTAAGGAAATCGTTTAAGTAAGAAAGAGAGTTATCCTCGACTTAATCAGTTGGACAGTAATGACTAGCAATGACTAGTAAAAAGCAATCTGTTTTTAAAAAGATTTTATTTATTTTAGAGAGCGGGAGAAGAGGAAGAGGGCAAGAAAGAATCTCAAGTAGACTCCATGGGGAGCATGGAGCTCAACACGACTCGATCTCACCACCCTGAGATCATGACCTGAGCTGAAATCAAGAGTCTGACGCTTACCTGACTGAGCCACCCGGGTGTTCCTACTACAAAGCAATCTTGCTCAGAGATTAATTGTTGCTATTATTACTTACATATATATTACTATTACTAGATTGATATCTAAGTGTATATTGTATTTTCTGCTCACAAGACAAAGAAAAGCCAATAATACATTCTAGATGTTAGTCTGGTCCCAAGGTATAGAATATATTTATTGCACATATCTTGCCACTTTTGCCTCTCACATACATTGCAATTATGATAGGTCAATCTTGACAATTGACCCTTTAGAGGTCTTCTAAGGCTTCTTAACATGGTATACTAGGCAGGCCCTGATAATTGGTCATAGTTGGCACAGCATGTGAAACTGCCATCCATAATTCATGACTACCATGTTAGTATTTAGATTTAAAAATTCTACAGAGAAATAACCAACTCTGTAAAGGTGTCTAAAAACAAAGTCACCTCAAATTGTTAAAACCAGAACTATTTTATAAATGTACTTTTACCTCTACTGATTTATTATAAGTATTTAAACAATTATGTGACATAAGCTAGCTCTTTCACTTTTAATCAAATACAATGAAAACGTCCTTATTCAACTTCCTAAAGAATGCACTCTGGGTGACAAGCGTTGGAATATCTTAGAAGTTAAGGTCACATGCTCAAATGCACATTGTTGCTGTGTCCAGGAAAACCACAAACTGGCACAGATCTGAGTCTGAGATGAGAGAATTAGTATTATAGGAGGCATCTCAGATAGACTACCAAGATTTCATTTGAAGATGCTGTAAACTTTGCAAAAAAAGCACTAAATATAGACTTGTAATGGTAAGCGTGGGTCAGGATTTAGGAAAATAGCCAAGATAAGAGGAGATGAGATTCTCTGAACTCTCTAGGGTAACTGGACTTACCTAAAATATCTCTAGGGTTACCTCTCTAGGGTAGCTGGACTTACCTAAATGATATCTCTCTTAATTAGGATATGCTTTTAAAGAATCATGAAACACTTTGTAGCTTTTGTACTGTAGAATCTAATTTTAGGTGACATTTAGAATGTCCTTCATGATACACCTCATATATACTGTGTGAAAACTCTTTGACCCTACAAAAATACCATCATTTTCAATTTCCAAGTTTATCCAAGTAGTTGTGCTACATGAGAAACAAACATCTCATCATATTGATGGATGTACTTAATAGAAACATTTTTGAGAGCTTAATTACTGTTCCTCTTATGTGTAATTAACTAAAAATTATTTTCAATTTTAGCTCCAGAAGTATATTTAATATGCAGCTTTAGTTTGTCAAGATTCTATATGGTGTTACTATGTAATGCATTATCTCTTTTTTTGACATTTTAAAATTAATTATCCTTTCTCTACTTCGTTGTGTTCCAAGTTGTAGTCCTGTATTTCAGAATCAAAAACATATTATTGGATTAAAGTATTAGATATTTGAGGTCAAATCCAGATAATATTCAATCATAAATAAATCAGTCAGATAGAGAAAGACAAATACAATATGATTTTATTCATGTGGAATCTAAAAAACAAAACAGATGAACAAAGAAACAAACCAAAACCAGATTATTAAATACAGAGAACAAACTGGTGGTGGAGAGGAGGTGGAGGGGGTCGATATCAGTGAAAAAAACAGATAAATCATTGAGTATTTCCTATGATGGAGCATTGTCATAGACTTTTATGAAGTAATTGTAAATAAAGGAGACATTTTCCTTGCTCTCAGGGAGTTTATAACCTAGTAAAGAACATAGAAAATAAAACAGATAATTACAATAAAAGTTGATGTCAAAGAAAAATCTGGACTCAAGTAAGTAGAGCCTTTATTCAAAAGGATAATTGCAATAATGGGAGAGAAATACTGTAATAGAAGTAGGGAGACTTTGGCAATAGGGAGAGGCTTCTGACCATAAGAGCTGAAATTATCTCAAAGGGCAGGCAGAAAATGGCTTTTCTTTTATTGAGAGGAGGAATAAATAAGGCAAGAAAGAACCACAGTGGGTGGAGGGGGAGAAAAGGAATGAGGTGGCACAATCGCAAAGTAGATGTTTTTTTACCAGGATCTATCCTTGGGAATTCTTTAGGAAGGGCTGTTCTGTGTCCCAATGCACTAGGGTAGACCAAAGCTCAGGGGTCTAGGGGAAGGAGAGAAGCTTGACTAAAGTTTGGTCAAGTCAAGTTAGTGGACATTTTGTTCTGATTGATCAGTGCAGGCAAAGAGTTGAGCTCATTGTTTATGAGACAAAAGAATAGGCATCTGGAGGGACTGGGTCTGGTCTTGTCCTAGGTAAACAAGGACTATCCACAAGTTTTAACTAAGTCATATGGGTATGGGCAGTTCTTTGCACTAAATCATTTTCCAGAACACAAAGGGTGGGAGGATTTCTTTAACTGTCACTATTTTCCAGGAACACAGGACTCAGGTAAATTTGTTCGTGTGATTCTACATTGTCCATAATAAAAGCTATGATGGCAGAATTGCAGAGTCCTATGGGAACATAAAGATGCAGTCTGGGAGGAGGTGAGTCCAAGCTCTGATTCTAAGAATTAGTAGGACTTAAAAAGGACAGAGGGATCCGTGAATTAAAAGGCAAAGAGCATATCATTTATAAGCGAGTAAATGACCTAGTAAATTGCCTGTTTGGAAGAATTAAAAATACATTCTCCAGGGATTCGTGAACTTGCACAATTGGATTTTCAGTTTGTGTGTGTGTCCTTGCAAATGTAGCTTCACTTAACCAGAGGCGTTTGGGAACCAAGAAGTGTTTGATGCTTATTCAGAAGAGCTAGCCAATGGCAGGCCTCCAGCCCCTGATACTGAGGGCTAACAGGAATTACATGGACACTAAGGCTGGAGATCAAAGCACAGACCAGTGTTAGGTAAAGCAAGGAACATAAACATGGCTGAGGCATAGGCAGTGAAGGGAGAAAGTAATGGAATTTGGGCTCTCCAGCATGTTAGCTCCTGTTGGTGTATTGGGGGGAATGTATAAAGGAAACATTTATTCCAAGACCCTTGTTCTATTGTTATGACTCCATCTCCTAAACGATCTCCTGCTTCATTCAGATTAACTCAGGATTCCAGGCAGCATTTTGCCGTCAATGATGATGGTCAAACATGGTGGCGGATGGTTCGTATGTATTATACTCATACAATCCTTCCAACGACTTTTTGAATTAAGCACCATCATTATCTTCATGTATTTAGAGGTGAAGAAAGTGGGAATAGAGAAATTAAATGACTTGCCCAATGTCAGGCAAACACAAACTCAGGCAATCTTGCTCCTGAGTTTGATCTCTTGAGCACCACAACCGTGTGGCAAGTTGGCATCCACACATCATGTGGCCCAAAGTCAGAGAGGCAAAGGAATTTACACTGGACTTGTAGGGATGTGATCAATCCTTTCCAAATGCAAATGGTTCTTGATTGATTCCTTTTTTTTAAATTAAAAAAAAAATTTTATTATGTTATATCACCATACAATACATCATTAGTTTTTGGTGTAGTGTTCCATGATTCATTGTTTGTGTTTATTCCTTTATCATCAAGACTTCAGTGCTCATTTTTCAACTCTTTTCTGGCCCTGAGAGGAAGATAAAAAACTTTGAAAACCCCTAAAGGGAAGACAAAGCACTGGGAAGAGAAGAATGCAGAAAGGCAGGACTTCCACACCCCCCACCCCCCACCCCCACCAAAGTGCAGTTTATGTTGGGCTCAGTCTGAGGTGTGAATTTAAAGTCAGTTTGCTGCATGCCACAGCTTCTGCTGCTAACAGGGACAGGATGGATGGCCCTATCTCTGATTCTCACAGTGTCCCTGAGTAGTAAATCTGTGCTGATATATTATCTGCATTCCGTTTCAGCAAATCATCAGCCTTTTAAAACTCTGAAGTAGTACTTTGTGTCTGAAGACAAAAATGTCTTAGGATACTTTTTCCCCTTGGAATTTTATGGAAGTCAAGTTTTTAAACAGCTGATCCCTCAGGAGTTACAATGATATGCATCACTGTCAGTCAACTGACTGAGCTACTGACTCTTGGGTTTGTTTTTCTCTTTCCATGAGACTCTTTGAGAATGCTTGCACACAATCCACAGAGTTCTAGTGCCTTTACTTTTATTTTAAAGCAACCTTGATTTGGGGGCATAACAAGAGAGAGTCTGCTCTAAGCTTTAAGAACTCCTTCATCTAGCAACCATTGGATGGAAAGAGGTTTCCCACCAAGATGGTTTTAATATTTTTTTCTTCTGCACCTACTCCTTACTTAGGCCTTAGAAAAATCTGATGTTTGATGCTAAAAACCATTATAAAAATGTAATTTTGTCCATAGAGGAGGCATAATCACAGGGAGTCTGTTTGTGCTAAATAACTCTTTTATAGTTTGAGCTTATTCCTGGCCCCCATATACATATCAAAAATGCTTTACTATGTCTTGTCGGTGACTTTACCACTCTCATTGAGCTTGCTAAACATCCCTGCCCTTAATAGCATATTGCCTCAGGAAGTTAAAAAAAAAAAGTACAATCAAGTCTAGCAAAATGACACTGTTGCTGCAGAAGGAACACTCCTCAGCTATCAGCAGCTTACTTGTTCTTTAAAATTAATGTTTATTTGACATAGAAGAATTATAGAAAAATATAAGAAAGAATGTAATACTCACTTAGCTACTCTCTACCACAATTAACAATTGTTAGTGTTATATTTGCTTCAGATCTTTAAATAAAAATTTACATTTATGGGCACCTGGGTGGCTCAGTTGGTTAAGAGTCTGCCTTCGGCTCAGATCATGATCCCTAGGTCCTGAGATAGAGTCCTGAGTCCAGCTCCCTGCTTAGCAGGGAGTCTGCTTCTCCCTCTCCCTTTGCCCCTCCCCCCTGCTCATGTGTACTCTCTCTCTCCCCTTCACTCTCCCTCAAATAAATAAATAAAATCTTAATAAAGAAATTTACATGTGCATATATATTTATATAAAGTTGAAATTTCATTTATCCTCTATCTCCAAAATTTTTCTTCATCTCCACGTCCCCAATCTCCTGGCAACCACTGTCAAAAATATAATGGGTTTCCTACTAAGTCAGTTTTTATACTCTTTCATATACCTACAGGTAACCATAAATAAGGTATATTTTCGCCTGTTTAAAAAAAAACCCAATAGATAAATTGTATATATCATCGTGTAATATTCTTTTTCATATAACATTTTGTTTTTGAGATCTGTATAATACTCTGAGCTTTTTACAATCACTAATGTCTTTTTAAGACAAGCATTGATAGTGTTAATAAATGGGCTCTGCAATATTGTTATTAAAAATAGCATTAAGGGCGCCTGGGTGGCTCAGTTGGTTAAGCGACTGCCTTCGGCTCAGGTCATGATCCTGGAGTCCCTGGATCGAGTCCCGCATCGGCCTCCCTGCTCGGCAGGGAGTCTGCTTCTCCCTCTGGCCCTCCCCCCTCTCCTGTGCTCTCTCTCATTCTCTCTCTCTCAAATAAATAAATAAAATCTTAAAAAAAAATAGCATTAAGCAGGTAGATTTGCTGCAGGTAAGAATTATAAAAAGAGCATAACAAGAAGTGTGACTCAACCACAAAGCCGAGATGGAGGGGCCACAGATGCAGTGTTCCATAATAATGCTAATCATTATAAAAATGCTGACTTGAAGTATATTTTAGAGGCCACCTGCTGAAGAAAGTATTTCTCTCACCATGCTCTAATAGAGGGAATCTCCTGGGGTGGTGATCCCCATTTGCCATATCCTCAGGCTCACTTTGCCCAGCTTTTGAAATGAGAAGGACAGAGTCTCACTGCGAATGGTGGTTTATACACACCGCCCATCATTGAGAGTGACCACCACGAGGCACAGAGATGCTAAAGCATATATTGTATGTGCCTCCATCTGGCCAGCCTGTTTTAGATGCTGTCCTTTGGAAATCATGATGTATCATGGATGCAGTCTTAATGTGAATTCTGTTCAGAGAAGGCCAGGAGCTCAGCCTCCCCATATGAAAAACGGATGGGAGTGCCTGGGTGGCTTAGTCAGTTAAGTATCCAATTCTTGATTTCAGCTCAAGTCATGATCTCAGGGTGGTGAGATAGAGCCCTACGTTGAGCTCCATGCTCTGTGGAGCCTGCTTAAGATTCTGTCTCTGTCTCCCTCTGCCCCTGTCCCTGCTCATGTGCAAGTCCTCTTTCTCTCTCTCAAATAAATAAATAAATAAAATCTTAAAAAAAAAAAAAAAGGAATGTCGGGCCCACCTCAAAATGTTCACAAAATATTTGTGAAGACTTACACATACATATTATTTTTACCAGCTGCAAATGTATTTCTGCAGATTTGACAGGGTATCTCCATTTGCCTAAAGTTATGTCTTCTGCTGAAATGTTGAGAGATGCACCACTCCAGGCGATGATAGGTGAATAACCCACATCTCATATCTCAGATGACCTTATGAATTTTAAATTGAATTTCAACCTTTCTTGACATTTTATAAGAATTATTTCCTCAGAATTTTATTATTCTTGAATTTGAGTTGCTGAAATGCAGGAGAAAAAACAAACCTAATTCATCTACTAGAGTTAAAAGTTCAGAAACTAGAATTTTTCATTTGAATATGGATGGTCAAGATGGTACCCCATACTTTTTCATAAGCTTACAAATTTCTATCTACCCTTTAATACAACATCTTAAACTCTTTCATAATAGCTGCTAAGGTCTCTCTTGCCTATATGATGTGTGTCTTTCCTCTGAGCTCCTGTAGCATTTTGTTACCTTGTGATATTTTTATCTCCTAACAGTTTTGTTTTCTATCTTAGAGTTATTTACATGTTATGTATAAAATATAATCTTATTATATTTTAACTTAGTTGTGGGAAAGGACACTGTCCATTAATCGTTGCATCCTTCACAGTGTTTATCACGATACTAGACAGGTAGTAACTACCTGGTAAATATGAATCAAATGCATGAATGAGCAAATGAATGACTGAGGCCAGGCACTTTAAACAACAGTAATCTTTAAATACATGCAAGATATTGAGTCTTCTTAAATAAATAATTTTATTCAAATTGATTATCAGCTTAAATATTCTATTAGACAATCATAAAAATTATAAGGCATAGATAACATACTTTTTCAAATACCACTTATAAACATATAATAGTCAATATCAAGAATATATGTATATATATATGTAGAGAGAAAGAAGAAATAGCAATGAAAATATAGAGTTAATTAATAATGAATGGAGTGCCTATTGCATGCTGGTTGCTTAATTAAGCACTCTTGCTACATCATTTATTCTATGCTTAAAACATCTTATATTATAACTTTATTGTTCTTATGTTTGCCTTGTAGAAACAATTGCATCAGTACCATGTTTGAGATCATGTGTCTGAAACAGCAGAGGATGTATACAAAATAAGTAAACAAATTAAATATCAGTTATTTCTGTTACAATTCCAGTAATTGGAAGAACATTTATTTTATAATTAGAAAAATGCAAGCAAAAAGCAACTTGTCAGCACTCCCAGAGGGTGAAATTTTCAACACAATAGTTTGAAAAGTCTGAAAACAAATTGAATTTATGTTAATTGAAGACATGTACTTATTCTCTTTGTCAAAGTTAAAAAGAAGACCTATTTCTTCATAATCCACAATTATTCCATTACTCATCAAGTTTTTTATTATTGTTATTAAGAAATTATTGTGATTGCTGGATCATACTAAGTCCAAATGCATATAAGAGCAAGCTCAGTGCATTTAGTTGTAGGTCATGTTACATTTAGCGGAAATGCTAATTTTGTGGCATGTTTGTGGCATGGGTTATCTGGGTTGACTTTGGATCTAGTCTCTATTAACCATATAATTGCATACTCATCCGATCTTTCTGAATTACAAGACCAATCTTGCTTATTTGTTGAAATATATATTTATGAATTTAAATATTTGCCCCTGAAAAGTTTACACACTTTCCAGGGCCCATGTAAATGGGTGAAATAATTGGCTAAGGAGAATCCCAGAACAATGAATGAATCACCATTTTATAGAGTGACTGCGTTTTTGTCTTTGATTATTCCTCATTGTTTTACTCAAGCACACATGTAAAAATAGTCTTCAACCTTTAATGGCTAATAATGCAATGTGCTAATGGTACTAATCATACACCACTGGGGATGGAAGAACACTTTTTTTTTTTTTAGAGCTACCACAAAAGGGCAATAGAGAGTACTTTGTGGAATTTGCAGCCAATTCCAGTCCATGAGCCACCTAAGACCAGCTCATGAGCCACCTACCATCAGTCCATAAGCCATCATTTTCTCAACTGTGTCAGTAATAGTTTCTACCTCATCAGACTGTTGTGGGGATTACAGAAGATGATACATGTAAAATACACAACAGAGTTAGTACTCAGAAAACACTAGTTATTGTAAAGGATATTATTAATTGGTGTTCTATGTTTAAAGAATTTCAAACAACAGATTATTATAGTAGTATCATGACTTCACTTAAAAATTGCTAATCAGTTATAAACTATATCAATAAAAGAATGAATTATAAAGTGAATTATATCAATTCAATTTCTTGGTTTCCTAGGTCCTATGTTTTGTTTTGTTTTTTCTTTAAATGTAATGGTTGTCACATCGAGACCATCTGAGATAATCACGGGGGAGGTCCCTAAATCTGAATTTTTTGGCCTCACAGTGACAACTGCTTGATTGAGAAGTTTTGGGGTCCTTCTTCACTAATTACCTTTCTGAGTCTTACTTACCTTTTACAGTTTGAGGTACAAATGCAGTTGGAATTTCTAATCCCATAGGACTCATGATCTCTGGACAGTCTCCATTCTATTTAATCTTCGCTTTAAAAACAAAACAAAAGAAACCAAAAAAACTTCTTGCCTAAGCTTGTGGATATATATATTTTTTTCTTGTAAGGCCTTACTGAAGGCAGCCAAGAACAGCCAACATATACTTACCCTCTAACTCCCAAGGCTCAGGTAACCTTCCAGGTAACATTGGGCATCTAAGCAATTGTAGTGCCTCTGCTTGCTATGACTTTTCAGTGTTCTAACTGTTCTAAATTCTGGGAGGCTGTGGGTCTTTCATCTGAACTTGGGCCCTCAGAACTGTGACTTTCCTAATTAGAGGGGCTAGATTTTATTCATCTTCGTATCTCCAGTGCCTAGCCCATAAGCTCAGAGTGTAAGTACTTAACAAATATTTTTGTGTTGTAAATGAATCATCTCAGGTTAAAGAACTAGCCATTAGATAGCTGGGTGGATCATTAGGAGAATTTTTACTTACACTTACCCATTCTGTGCTTTTTTCTCTCTCTCAGTTGTACAATGAAGAGGTTGAATGAGTAGCCTTTGAGTTCCAGTGTTCTACATTTCTAACAATCTATGCTTCTTCTCTCTTCTTTTCACATTCAGACAACTTCTCACAGGATAGGAAACAAAAGGTAAGAGAAGTGAAGAACAATGAAGAATATAATGCATACATTTTCTCTCCTTTTCTTCCTTTCCTTGTTCATTGACTTGTAATATATTGCTTTCTCTGGTTAAATTCTGCAAAGAACTTTCAAAGATGAGTAAAACATCATTCATGTCTTCAGTGCGCTCTATTGAAAGTTGTGAATATAGTCTTATTACCAAATTAGTATGTACTAACATTTTATGTGCCATTTTAGTGATTAGTGCAAAGTGCAAGGGAAAGAAAGATTTTACCTTCCTAATGGAGATCAGGTAAAGAATCAAGCAGAAAGAGAACATCTGAGCTGAGCACTGGAAAATAAGTAAGAATTTGTCAGGAATAAAAGTACAGAGAGGGCCATTCCAGGCAAAGGAAAAGCTTGCACAAAATACATGAAGTCATACAAATGAAAGGCTTTGTATCAGGATTGAAATCCAGGTGGGGTGTAGAAAGACTGTTTTTTCAGTAAAGAATGGTAGCAGATAAGATGGAAAAGACAGCACAAAATTTGCTTGAGTTGTGGTTGGTTGAGAAAAATTATCTGTGACTTGAAAATATCTTTTCTTCTAAAGAGTTTTGCTAACCAGTTTTTATCCATTCCTTTCCCTCACATTCTTTATCCTTAGTAAAATAAACACTTGTGGCTTATGAAATTCCTTCAGGCAGGTGCTTGTTTTTGCATAACTCTCCCATGATCTTTGATTTGATTTCTTTGCATATAGGGCTTAAAAAAATTCTTGCAAGCTCATTCCAAGATTAGCATATAAGGTACTAATAAACGGTATTGCATACTTAAGACAAAATTAATAAATCCAGCTTTCGTACTGTTTTTCCCCTCAAGTGAATTTGCTGTCCCTCAGCCAGTACTACTGTGAGAAGGGAAGGAGTGGGTAATAAGTCAGCATTTCCAAAGAAAAACAAAGTAAACATTTCCTCCCAGAAGGCCCATTTCAAAGTGGCATGAACATCAGAGAAATGATTCTGGAATAGAGGAACAATTTGAAAATTGGGATGGGTGTTCAGAATTACTGCCATTAAAGGCATTTGGTAAAGGGGTATCAAAGTTGTCAGCTCGGATGTAAGCAACCAGGGGTTAAGATCCATGTAATAAGTACTTCACAGTGCTGATTATCCTCCCCACCCCTTTGGCCTATTCTATTTTTGCTGTGTTATAATCATCTATCTTGCAGACCTGCCTCCTACTTCTAATTAATTCCAGACTCCAATCTCAAGAGCCCATTTCCTTTCCACCTTCAAGGAGACTGATAAATATCAGAAGGCATTTGGCCACTTCAGCCTGTGACCATTGAAGGAAAACCTTCTGGGATGCATTGATGCTGCTGGCTAGCAGGAGCCAGATGGGAAATAAACTGGTTCAGAGACTCAGAAATGGAACTACATTCTCAGAGGGGAGAGAAAAGAAACAGCCAAATATTAGGCTTTGGTGTTTGCCTTGCACTTTTGAGCTATGACATGGTGGGGGTTGCTGTGGGGTAGGACAATAAGTGTATGAAAAGATAAAGTAGAAAAACTATCCTCAATTTGCTCTGCATCTGTTAGATATCAGGAATTTTCCAAACTAATGTGCATTTTCTCTAATGACGCATTCTTACTGGCTCAACATTTAAAGATTTCAAGATTTTTCAGTATGAATCTGCCTGGCATTTCTTATTTGCAAAATGAGGGCCCTGGGATAGTCTGTTTCCAAGATCCTGTCTACAGATGTGACGAAGAACACTCCTCCAGCATACATGTGTTTCTAGCAATCTAAAGAGAGAGGGTAAATTCTTATCTCTCAGAAGTTTCTGGAAAGTTTTATGTCCAGTTTCTTATGCTTGAAAATACCAATTATCCACCACACCCAATTTCTTTAATCAAAAACACCTACAAGTATAGTATTGAGAAAACAAAAAGAAATAACTTCTATGTATATTCATTCTCTGTTTTGTAGGAAAAGGAGTTCAAACTGAATATTGTCAGGTGACTCATAGCATACTTAGTACTTTCCATGACTTCACTTATGGTCTTTCTTGTTCTCATGCAGAGGTGCTAACACTCACATATCCTCCACACACACACACACACACACACACACACACACACACACACACCACAGCTATTCTAGGGAAGAGGGAAATAGCAATGACTAATTCAAATAATAAGGTAGTAACATATATATACACACACACACACACATATATACATATATATATGTTCTGTTTTTCAAATAAGGCAGTAGCAGAGAGACATATATGTATATACATATAGAGAGCAGATATATATACATATACATATATATACACATATATATACACAATATATATATACACACATATATATACATATTTTCTGTGTTTCAAGTTTTGTACCTAGACTAATTTCTATGAATTTACCTGTTATGCTAATCAGAGCTTTAGGAAAACTGGACAATGAATTAGTATTTTCAGTAGTTTCTTATAGTCTGAATTTATCACCCAAATAGAGAAACAGGTATCTGTTCATGGTTGAATTTCATCTCTAATTTGCTAACCTTTTGGAACAGTTAATTTCATTAGAAATAACATTTTAATTGTAGCTCATCGTTTACAACAAAGTACTTAATGACAAACAGAAAGAAAAGAATTTTGTTGTCTAATATGAAGAAAATAAGGAAAACAGAAATGAAAGGAAGATTAAGCTTGCTGGTTAGTTTGAAGAAGGCAAATGGAAATGCCCACAATTGAGGAAAAAAGGGACAAAAACAGAAAATCAGAATTTCAATAGGAAAAAGCTTAAATTGGACTTCAGGGATAAATCCAGAAAGATCAGTATTCAAAATGAGAAAAAATTAATGAAGAAGAAGAAGAAGAAGAAGAATAAGAAGAAGAAGAAGAAGAAGAAGAAGAAAGAAGAAGAAAATGTTACAAATTGGCCAAAGTAAAAGTAATAAGAAGATAAGAAAACAAATCTCTTTTTAAAATCTACCTGTATATAAATTGAACAAAGTAAGCAAATGAGGAAATGACAAGAAACACTAAAACCATATAAGATTCTGACATCATGAACTCCCTTGCAGATAATTTAAATTGTGTCATCTAGACTTGAATTTAAATATATTTAGTATGGACTCTCTTAGGATTACAAAGAAATATTGATTGTGCAGTAAGCACTACATGATAAACACAATAAGAAAAAACCTGAAAGTGCAATCTAATCACAAATATGTTTCAGGCAATAGTGGATGCTATGGTCTGAATGTTTGTGTCCTCCCAGAATTCATATGTTGAAAACCTAACGTCCAGTGTGATGGTGGTAGGTGGTGGGGCCTTTGGGAGGTGATTAGGTTAAGGGTGGAGCCCTCACTAATGGCATTCATGCCTCTAAAGAAAAAAGAGGTCTGAGAAAGCTCTCTTGCCCCTTCTGCCAAGTAAGGACATAGCAAAAAGATGGCCATCTGGAAAGTGAGTCTTCATCAGACACTGAATATGGTAGCCCTCAGATCTTGGATTTCCCAGCCTCCAGAACCATGAGAGAGAAATTTCTGTTGTTTATAAGCCACTCAATTTCTGGCATTTTGTTATAGCAGCCCCAATGGACAAAAACACTGGATAAATTTTTTGGAGGTAGTTTGTTGATATTTTACTAGTCAATGAAGAACATCTAAATCCTAGTCTTTCTTCACTCCTCTTCATGCAAGGGTTCCCTGCAAAGCAAGTTCTTTTGGGGCGACTGAGTGGCTCAGTCGGTTGAGCATCTGCCTTAGGTTCAGGTCATAATCCCGGGGTCCTGGGATCCAGTCCTGCATCGGGCTCCCTGCTCAGAGGGGAGCCTGCTTCTCCCTCTCCCACTCCCCCTGCTTGTGTTCCCTCTCTCTCTGTGAAATCAATCAATCAATCAATCAATCAATCAATCAATCAATCTTAAAAAAAAAGAGTTGAAAATGGGGGAAAAATAATAAGATCCTTATGGAATGGATATTTTACTGTGGATAGAATTAGTTCATGAATTTATATGTGGACGAGTGGATAAAGTTTTCTCTAGATAGTTGGACTTTGCTTTTTGCTGTGTATACATAGTATAAACAGTATATATCTTCTTTTTCAAACTGAGGAGCAAAATAGGATCAACAGAAAATCATGAGTAAAGTAAATGTCAACTAGATAAAAAGTCTTTTAGTCAATGAAGGGGTTTTTTCTTGGAAGTTTTTAGCCAAATACTTCCCAGATTATTTAGGAAATAAAATGAAATCTCAAAGATACTCATGATGTTTAATCATTAATGATAGGTCAATGAATGGTGTCTTGATGTTAAAGAAAGAAAATCTGGCAGAGGCTCTTTCTATAAATCATAAATTAAATAGTACTTGAGAATTCAAAACCAGTTGGTCGATTTTCATGCTTCTGGAAAAATTTATTTTAATAAAAAATCAATCTGGGAGCACCTGGAGCACCAAATGTTAAGTAGCAGTGAATACAGATTTGTCAGAAACAATTGCTCTCAAGTAACTCTAAATTTTGTCTCTGTCTAAATAATTTACTTTGTAAATGGGGAAGAATTGGCACAAGTAAATAGCATCCACTTCTATTTTAAAAAGATATAATTAAAATATATCAAAATAATTATAGAAAAAATATGATCAAATTGAACAGAATGACACTTGTATTGCAAGTTTCCGATTGCATCTAAACATGTAGAAATCATTGAAATTTAACCAAAATACATACAAAACAAGTGATGTCAGTATCTCTAACAATGTACAATGTTGAACAAAGATTACAGATTTCTTTAAAACTTCACTTCACTAAATTTTAAAACAATATTTTGTACATTTATAATTCTTTTCTTTCCATGAAACAATTGAAATCAAAGCATAATTACAAAATGCTTTTTAACTTCACAAATCTATTATTTTAGTATCAATTGGTGAACAGTACTGATGAATTGGTTTGCATAGATGCTGATATTATTCTGGGTATAGAACCCTGGGAGAAACATGAATGATACCACAGACTATAATTTTTATTTTTTATTTAGTGCTTTCTTCGAATGTATCAGTCCTCAAAATTCTCACATCTATTTTATTTATTCCCATATCCACTGGTCTTAAAACCAATCCATATTTCACCTCCTGTGATCCTGTCTCCCACTGGTAATATTTTACACTTGGATAGAACACTTGAAAAATGCTAAAACCATTACATATCTAGTCTACCCAACCTCTCTGCTGTTCTCTCCATTTTACAGATTTTACATAAATAGGTCTCTGAAAGATTGAATTGGCTTGGCCAAATTCACATCGTAATAAGGCGATATGGTATTTATTTGGGGTGTTATTATTAGAACTTTGTTGCCCTGCCAGTTCATCCCATTGAGCTAATTTAAGCCTTGGTCTTGAAGATAGAGGAGGTGAAGGGAGGAAGGCATGCTTCCAAATGAAACTTGGGGTTCTGGAGGAACCTGCCCAGTCCATATTTTATCAGTTCGCAGGTGCCACCTAGAGGTAAAGAAAATGAAAAAAAAAAAAAAAGCCATTGTTTTCCACTTTTGTCTTAAAAGAAATATCTGTTTCAGAGAGAAAAGAAACAACTATTGTCCAAATTCTTACCTTCAAGGTATAAAATATCACAATTGAAATAAAGATTATAGAAAGAAAAATTATTGAGTAGATTTTTATTAACTGTTAAATTCTCTTCACTGAATGTTTACTTTTAACTTTTCTTTCATTCAAGCATGTGTTTGCTTGGTCCATTTTTAAGATCTCTGATACACAAGTTTTAACCAATTTCTTCTTTTTTCTCAAATTGAAGCTTCTTTTCCTATTTGTTGAAGTGTCTACTCTCTGTGTCATTTATATTTGTTCTGTCCCCTTAAGTTTGTTTTGATGTGTCTTTTAAAAGAACCATATGCTATTTCACTTTATATGTATCTTGAATCAACTCTTCATAACTCCAGATTCTTTTAAGTATATGGCTTTTTGGTGCCCAAACTTGTACTTTTAACGTTGTAAAAGCATGAGCACTAGAGAACATAGGATAAAAATTCTTTTTTTTTTTTTAAGATTTTTATTTATTTATTTGACAGAGAGAGACACAGCGAGAGAGGGAACACAAGCAGGGGAAGAGGGAGAAGCAGGTTTCCCACGGAGCGGTGAGCCCATGCGGCGCTCAATCCCAGTACCCTGGGATCATGACCTGAGCCAAAGGCAGATGCTTAACAACTGAGCCACCCAGGTGCCCCTAGAATAAAAATTCTTAAAGAGAGTTTTATCACCTTGTCCGGATTAGCTACTCAATGTCAACAACTTTAACTTCCCATATGAGTTATTAGAACGTGTAAATACTAACCTAAAATATGAGAAACTGTTTATTTTGAAATAAAATTGAAAATTTAAACTTAAAGTTCTGATTAGAAGTACAATGATAATGAGCAAAAGATTTATTTTAAATGGTGACTTGGCATTTTTTTCTTTTGTTTCTTAAACAAAGGAATAACTTTACAGTAAAGAATGCGAAGTGCCCTGATCATAGTAGAGTTGGGGGAACTGTTCATAATGTTTGCTCATGTGTTAACAATCGAGATCAAGATGTAGACCACTTCTAACACCCCAAAAGGCTTCCTATGTTCTTTCCCATTTAATATTGTCTATCAGTGGGAACTGCCATTTTGATTTCTAGAGCCATAGGTTAGTTTTGCTTATTACTGAATTTCATAAAAATTGGGTCCTAATGGATAGCTTCTATTGTGTTTGACTTTTGTGCTCAATATTTTACATGTGAGATGTAACCATTTTGTTTCATGTGGTTGTGGACAGTGCATTCTTACAATGTGTAATATTTTGAAAGTGGAAATCATGATTCAACATTTACATTATTTGTAGCAAAACATGAGAAAGATAATATATGTTAATATTGCTATGTTAATATATATGCTAAACAGTTTATGATAATAAAATCTTGGAATTAAGAAAACATATTTTACAAGAGCACTTTTAACATGATGTTCTTGCTTTGTGTTTCATTTTCTGTTGTTTTATAATTTTCTTTGATTTATTGTAATAAAGTACTTCCTGTTTTGCTTACTTTCTCTCTCATGACTAAAGTTATTATTTTCATTTTTCTGGGAGAAACTATGAAAGAATTGATTGTTCCCCTGAGTTCTATTTTAAGATTTACTTTCATTTATAAAATGAGATGTGTTCTTTATATGTTGTTTATGTGTAGTAGTTACAATACATGAAATTATCAGTGATTAATTAACTAAAGGATAAAAGAAAATAATTACTTCTAGTTTTCACAGCTGGATTGTAACTGAATTCTTAACATGCATTATGAGAATTATTTAACATACTTGTTAGACCGTAAGAAATACCAATATTCAAAAAAATCATTCTGATATAAAACAACAATGACTAACAATCCATACAATATTACTGATGAAACCTTATTGTCAAAGATAAAAACTATTATAATGAACAAATAAAAACTTAGACTTGATCAAAATGAGGGAAAAATAAGACAGATTATGCTTTAAACTGCACACAGTTCAAACTTTGACCCAAGAAAATTAAACTGTGCAGAAAAAAAAATTCCTAAAAATTTACTCAAAATGGGAGAAGTTATATTTGGTGAAATCAGATGTCATTTAATAAATTGATAAATGTTTTATTGCAAAATACATTCAGAAAGTAATTTATCCAGAAGAATGTTTTATAAACTTCAAGTAGGAAAAATTGTAAATTACCAATCGGAAATTAGTTCCAGAGCAAACAACTAAAACCTGCTTATAATCAGCATAACTGGTGAAACGTTTGTTTTACGTAACAAAAGTGTAAGTTTAGACTAAGTTTGGTTTGTACAGCAATACTGAAAAGACCCAACCTCCTTTTATTTTCGTGCTCCCAAGACTTGTAGTAGTTGTATATTTTATTCTTCAGGATGATAAAATAGCTGTTGATTCTCCAGTAATCCTGGCCATATACAAGGTAGAAAAATAGAGAAGGAAAAGGGCACAAAGGACAAAAACCAAAGCAGCATTCTAGCTAAGTCTATCCCTTGAAAAGAGTTCTCCCGTAATGCCCCTCTGTATCTTCCTCTTCTATTTCGTTGGCCGGAACTAAATCGCAAGGCCACTTTTAGCTGCAAGACCAGCTGGACAAATGAGTAGTGCAGTTTTTCCATCTGGATAATAGAGGAATGCAGAGGAGAAGGGGACTCTGAATGATTCGGGGCAAGCATTTCAGTGCCTACTATACGGTTGTACTGTTCTCTTTGGAAATTTGAACAAAGGATTAAATTGGCCAAATTTTTCCTTACATTAAAAAAATTGTATTAAAGTATGAATATTTTTTTCTAGATTTCTTTTATAAACAGAGTAAAAAAATATTCACATTTCAAAGTGGCAGAGTAGACACTTCTGCTGGTCCAAATGATGGGCACAAAATGGGGACAAGGTTCTAAAACATTTGCTAACCATAAAAAAAAAAAAAAGCAGGATCTGAAACTTGTTTAGTGATAATCAATGAAATTACACTGAGCTTCAGAATCCATGAAAACAAAGTATTTAGAGAAATAGTGGAAGCCATGGTAGATTGTCTTCCCATAATAATGCATCAGATATTGATCGAAGGCTACTGGTTTCTCCTGAATGCTAATTATCTTTTAATTTTGTAGCTGTTTAGTGCCCTGTATCTTGCGTGCATGGAGATAATATTTTGTTTAGTTTCCTTGTTTGTGACAAACTCAACTCAATCTTGTATGACTTGTTTTGTTGACTTTCTCCGTGTTGACATACACTGCTATCTCAGGTTTTCTGTTTGTTTGTTTTGCTTTCATGACATCTTGCAAGTAAGTGATGGTAGAAAGATAATAATTTTATTTCCTTAAAATTTTTATAATCTTTATATTTATCCTATCCTTGGAAGCCGTTCAATTTTCTTTTGTTAAGGACACGATGCTCTGTACTAATCTATTTCTAGCTGGTGTTTTTATTTTAAGGTCTCTGGGATTCGTTTCTGCTACTAGCACTCAGAGAGAGAAGCAGAGTATTTCTTTACCTAATTTCACAGCAAGTCATTAAATCTTCTTGAGATAGTTTTGAAAGATGTATTATTTCCTATATTGACGTTCATAGATGTGCACCATTGATACTGAATTTAATAAAATTTGAAGAAACGTATGAGGAAATATCCTTTTCTTAAATTCTAGTGACACCTAATAAAAATCATATGTATGCATAATAACAGTATTTGGTTTAAATAATCACTATTTGAAAGGATTATTGAGTCAATAGAGTCAAATGGATTTTACAAAAATTTCTTTTTTTTACTGCTGACAGATTTTTTTTTATTTTACCCCAAGCAATGAGGGGCCTTTATTAGATATGAAGGGTTTTTTTTTCCCCCTAAAGTATTAATTAGAGGAAACATTCTGGCATTAAATAGTATGGTTTTCATATTACTGCTCATTTGAAGGTTTTTAAAAATGGCATTACGCATATAAAGATTTATGTTTTTTCCAAAGGTCAATGAATCCAGAACCTGGAGAATATGAATTAATTTTAGGGATTTTAACAAAGGCTATTAATATATGCCTTGTCACTTCCAGGATTCATTCTGTATCTGAGGCAGCATTAAATACCAAGTGACGTCTCTTCATAGATCCAGTAAGAAGTAACATGGAAAAAAGTAGGGGAAAAAAAAGAAGCAAAAACTAGAATTGTTTCAGGCACTCAAGGGCTACAGCTTAAATCTTGCATTCAGTGAAAAGTCCCAAATGTCCTGCTTGTGTGACGAGTCCTTAGAATATAGATCATGAATGTGTATATGTGCTCATATGTGTATGTGAGAGCATGTGGGTGGTAAACATAGGGGTTTTGTGTGCATAAGGGACCTGGCGCTCTAAAAAAAAAAAAGTGATTAGATATACTGGGGAAGATGGTCATCCTCCAGTGCCAGGCTATCGAGATGCATAAATCACCTGTTAAGCCTCCAAACAATATCTTGGTTGGTAAAGAACCACAGATTGGGAATTCACAACTTGGGAAGAAAGATCAGTAGGATACATAATGGTTCATTCCTTCATTTACACAACAAATAGCTGCAAGGGTATAGCAAGGAAAAAGTTGACAAAATTCCTACTATCCTGGGCTTATATTCTAGTGGGGGTTGCAATCATTAAGACAAACAATCCAAATAGACTGTGTATTAGATGATGATACATTCTATGAAAAAAACATACAGCAGAGAAGGGAAGAAAGGAGAGTGGACTGAGAAAAAGTAGTTGTAATATTAGTTAGAGTGATTAAGTCTGCAATGAAAAGGTGGCATCTGAGTAAAGCTCTGAAAGAGGTAAGGGAGTAGGCTTTGCTGGTATCTAATGAAGAGAATTCCTTTTTTTTTAAATAAAGATTTTATTTATTTATTTGACAGATAGAGAGCACAAGTAGGCAGAGCGGCAGGCAGAGGGAGAGGGAGAAGCAGACTCCCCATGGAGCAGGGAGCCCCACCCGGGGCTCGATCCCAGGACCCTGAGATCATGACCTGAGCCAAAGGCAGATGCTTAACCGACTGAGCCACCCAAACCCCCCTAATGAAGAGAATTCTAATAAGAAGAAGTAGTAGGTTCAAAAGCCCTATGTAGAAGCAAGCCTTGAATAATGGCTAAGTGGTCAGTGTGGTAAGAGAGGCAATAGGAAAGGCACTGGGTGGTTTTGAGTAGAGAAGTGAAATGACTTGATCTAGCCAGTCATGCTCATTCCTTTGTTAAGAGTATTCTGAAGGAAGGCAAGGGCATAATAAGAGGTATGGGCTAGAATAGGAGAGTACTGATAGAGACGATGATGGCTTGAGCCAAAGTGGTAGCAGTGAGCAGTGGCTATACTCTGAAAATAGAGTGAACAGGATTGCCTAACTGAATACAAATGGAATCCAGGAGGATACCAGAGTTTTTGGTCTGAGCAAGTGATAGGATTTTGTCATTTACTGAAATGGATAGGTTGTAAGAGTCATAGATTTGGGGGCAAAGATCAGAAGTTCAGTTTTGAACATATTATATTTGAATAACTATTAGACATTCAAGTAGAGATACCAGTTATCAGTTGGATATGTGGTCAAAAGTTTGAAGGAAGGGATAGAGAAATTGACTGGAAATATTTATTTGGAATCTAAATATCAATGATAAAGATACCATTCAAAGCCTTGAGGTGGGAAGAGTCATGAAAATAGCTAAAAGTCAAAAAACAGGAAAATTTGAACACTAAATGATATTTAACATTTGTTTGTCCCCAGAGTTTCAATTTAAAGAGAAATATTTAATAATAAATAATATATTAAGAAAATAATAAATATTAGCAGAAATGAATACTATAGTAATATGTAAATAATAAATCAAGTAAAAAGTCTCTATATGATAATATAGCAGTCATTCAGAAAATTAGTTGTTATTTATTGTTAAAAGTATTTTGGGGGGCACCTGGCTGGCTCAGTTGGAAGAGCATGTGACTCTTGATCTCAGGGTCATGAGTTTGAGCCGCACATGGGTTGTAGAGATAAATAAAAATTTAAAAAATGATTTTTTATTTACGTATAGTTGACATACAGTGTTACATTAGCTTCAAGTGTACAACATAGTGATTGAACAAGTCTATCCGCTGTTCACCGTAAGTGTAGCTACAATCTGTTACTGTACAACACTGTTAGAATACCATAATTATATTCCTTAGGCTGTATCTTTCATCTCCATGATATATTCATTCCATAACTGGAAGCCTGTATTCCCACTCCCTTTCACCCCTTTGCCCATCCCCCCCCCCCCACTAACTGACAACCACCAATTTGTTGTTTTTAGGAGACAAAAAATGTTTTGAGGAAGTTTCTCAAAATACTAAAAGCAGAACTACATCTAATGAAAATATCTTATTTCGGACATTGCTGCTATAAACATAGGGGTGCGTGTACCCCTTCAGGCAGCAATGTCCACAATAGCCAAACTGTGGAAAGAGCCAAGATGTCCATTGACAGATGAATGGATAAAGAAGATGTGGTATATATATACAATGGAATATTATGCAGCCATCAAAAGGAACGAAATCTTGCCATTTGCAATGACGTGGATGGAACTGGAGGGTATTATGCTGAGCAAAATAAGTCAAAAAGAGAAAGACATGTATCATATGATCTCACTGATATGAGGAATTCTTAATCGCAGGAAACAAACTGAGGGTTGCTGGAGTGGTGGGGGGTGGGAGGGATGGGGTGGCTGGGGGATAGACACTGGGGGACGGTATGTGCTATGGTGAGCACTGTGACTTGTGTAAGACTGTTGAATCACAGACCTGTACCTCTGGAACAAATAATACATTATATGTTAAAAAAAAAAAAGAAGAAGATAGCAGGAGGGGAAGAATGAAGGGGGGCAAATCGGAGGGGGAGACGAACCATGAGAGACTATGGACTCTGAAAAACAAACTGAGGGCTCTAGAGGGGAGGGGGTGGGGGAGGGGTTATTCTGGTGATGGGTATTAAGGAGGGCATGTTCTGCATGGAGCACTGGGTGTTATACGCAAACAATGAATCATGGAACACTACATCAAAAACTAATGATGTAATGTATGGTGATTAACATAACATAATAATTAAAAAAAAAAAGAAAAGAAAAAAATATCTTATTTCTGGGTTTATCCAAAGAAAACCAAAGAAGAATATTGAGGACATATCTGCATTCCCATGTTCACTGCAGTATTATTGGCAATAGCCAAGATAAAGAAATAACCCAAATGTCCATCAATGGATGAATTAATGAATAAGATGTTTTGTATATATATAATAACAATAATTCAACATTATGTATAAATAATAATATGTAAAATATATATTATATATATAATATATAATGGAATATTAGTCAGCCATGAGATAGAAAGGAAATCCTGTCATTGTAACAATATGGGTGGACACTGAGGGTATTATGAAAGGTAAAAAAATTATGCAAAGTAAAATAAGTCAGACAGGAAAACAGAGAAAGATAAATACTGCATGGCATCACTTACATATGGCATTAAAAAAAAAAGTGAAACCCATAAAGACAGAGAGTAGAAAAGTGGTTACTAGGAGTGAGGGGCTGGGGGAAATAGGGAGAGGTTGGTAAAAAGGTACAAACTTTCAACTATAAAATAAATAAGTTTGAGGATCTAATGTAAAACTTGATTGTAGTTGATAATACCATATTGTATAATTGAAATTTGCTAAGAAAGTAGAACTTAACTGTTCTCACACACACAAAAAAAGATGACTATTTCAGGTGATAAATGTATTAATTAACTAGATGAGGGGCATCCTTTCATAATGTATTTGTACGTCAAATCACCAAGGTGTATCTATACTTTAAATGTCTTACCATTTTTCCCCTAAAAAAAAACCCAAAACAAGTCTTACCATTTTTGCTCCCATGACTTAATTTATTTTATAAATGAAAATTTGTACCTCTTAATCCCCTTCATCTATTTCACCCATCCCTAAAGCCCCTTCCCCTCTGGCAACCACCATTTTTTTTTCTGTATTTATGAGTCTGTTTCTTTTTATCTGTTTGTTTGTTGGCATTTGTTTTAATTTTTAGATTTCACATATATATATAAATGAAATCGTATAGTATTTGTCTTTCTCTGTCTGACTTATTTCACTTAGCATAGTACCCTGTGGGTCTATCCATGTTGTCATGAATGGCAAGATTCTAATCTTTTTTACGGTCAAGTAATATTGCATTGTGTAAATATATCAAATCTGTATTCATTCATCTATGGATGGACACTTAGGTTGCTTCCATGGTGAACATTTCATAATGTATGTAATTGTCCAGTCACTACGTTGTACATCTGCAACTAAAATATTTTATATGTTAACTATACTTCAATAAAAAATAAAAAGTAAAAAGTAAAAGTAATTAAAAAAATAAATGTCTTAAAATGTTGCCACGTACACCACAATAGAGCTGAAATTCTTTCTAAAAGTGGAAAAAATTGTGAATAGATAAACAAATGTGATACATGTATACAATGGGATTCTACTCAGCAGTGAAAAAGAATGAAGAACGCACACATGCTGTAAAAAAATAAAAGAAAGAAAGAAATATAAAAACACAAAACATCATGTTAAGAAGCCAGACACAAAGAACCACATATTGTCTCATTCCATTTATATGAAATATACAGAAAAGACAAATCTATAGGGACAAAAAGTATAACGGTTAGTGGCTTACTGGTGACGAGGGTAGGAATGAGAAGTGACTAAAAGTGAACAAGAAGTTTCTTTTTGAGATGATAAAAATGTTCCGAAATTAGGTCGTAGTGATGGTTGCATAACTCTATAAATTTAGGAAGTATTATTGAATAGTACACTTAAAACAAGTGAATTTTATAGCATGTAAGTCATAGGTCAATAAAGCTGTTTTGTTAAAATAAAAAACATAATTTAAAAATGCCTCTGTAAATCATTAAAATCTAGGATCAATGAAATTGTCTAAATTATGCTGTGCTTTAAGAGAAATTGACTTTTTTTTTGGCAGAAAAAGTCTTCTCTAAGGAAAGTGAAATTTTTATTAGATAAATTTGAGGGATGGGTAAGGAGAATCCGATCTTAGCAGGGATTACTCTATCTAGATCCTCAAAAAAAGGACAATCCTAAATGTCAAATAAACACAGATACATATCACTACTGTATCAGTAGGAGTCAATCAGAAAAAGTAGTTATTTATTTATTTTTAAGATTTTATTTATTTATTTGAGAGAGACAGACAGAGATAGTGAGAGAGAGAACAAGCAGGGAGGAGAGGGAGAAGCAGGCTCCCCACTGAGTTGGGAGCCTGATGTAGGAATCGATCCCAGGACCCCAGGATCATGCATGACCTGAGCCAAAGGCAGATGCTTCACTGACTGAGCCACTCAGGAGCGCCAGTATTTAAAAAATACTTTTTTAAAAAAGATATTTAAACAAGTAAGATTAGCTATTATAAAACTTGCTTTGTTGATTAAAGTGGTTTGTTGCTTTCTCTTATTATTATCAGCCTGAGGTGTTCACTGGGAAGGATGAACAATTGTTATCAATCAATTTCATGGGTGGGAAATATTTTCTTGGACTGTAACTATAGACTTGGAGAGCAGCATCTACGTGCTGGAGATGGAAAGAGGACTGAATTCTCCCGATTCCCTATTCATTAAATTGCCAATTAAAGTTGCCTATAGGGCACCTGGGTGGCTCAGTTGGTTAAGCGACTGCCTTCGGCTCAGGTCCTGATCCTGGAGTCCCGGGATCGAGTCCCGCATCGGGCTCCCTGCTCGGCAGGGAGTCTGCTTCTCCCTCTGACCCTCTTCCCTCTCGTGCTATCTCTCATTCTCTCTCTCAAATAAATAAATAAAATCTTTAAAAAAAAAAAAAGTTGCCTATAGGCATGCTATCCTGTGGAAACTTTAATTAAAGACCTGATTTTTCAACTTAGGATCAATAACACCTAAGAGAGACCTTTCTTTTCTTTTAAAATGAGCAGTTGTTTTTCATGGCAGAGTTATTATTGTTGTTATCAATAGCCTTAGTAGTAGCAATAATAAATGTGGAAGACACTGGAAATAATACATGTAGAAGTGGAAAAGTTTTAAAAAATTATCCAGATTGATAGGTATGATGAGGTTGCATGTTTTTTGTTTTTTGTTTTTAATTTATTCCTTTCTCCCAAGGTGCAGGCAAAATTAAAATCTTATCCTCTGGGAATCTGCTCTCAGAATATGTTCCACAGAGCAATAGTTAAGCCTGATGTAATGATTCATAACAATAAGGAAAAATAATCTTTTAAAAAATTGGGAAACTTTGGGATAAACAAAATTAGTTTTTTGGTTTTTGTTTTTAACCGTATGACTTCTTAGAGTTTAATTTACAAAAGTGCATGGTAAGTCCCTATGGGAAAAAAATAGTCTGCAGTGATATCAAAACTCATTTACCATGACAACCTTTTACTTCTAAGGGAACCTCGTGAGGCCAGTTTCTTATTTGAGGAACCACTGCTTTAATGCAGGCCAAGACAGGCCAACGTAGTCCCAGGACGGGCTGGGATGCTGACTGAAATTCTAAAATATGTTACGGTTAATATTACTTTCATTCTTCTGGGCACATGAGACTACTTTTTTGAGACACTTTGCATTTCAGCTGGGACCAGCGAGGCTCTGGTCAACAGACGGGAAGTGGAAGTGATGGATTTGCCTGTCCGTATCAAAGCCTGCCTGATCTCTCACAGTTTCTCTCCTCTTGTCGCCATGACCCTGAAGGCTATTCTGAGGCTGGTGGCATCAGGGATAATAGGGATCTGGATTGCAGAGTCATTGCCTGGTGTATATCTGCACAGGACAATGGTCCAATCTGATTGGTACTGAGTGAGAAACTTAATGTCATAAGCACTGGAATTACGGGGTCTAATGTAACCGTATCTTTATCTGGCCAATACTGCAATTTCATTTAATTCAACTCATACCATGTTCCTAAAGTGGGAATGGTTCCAAGGCTGGTAACACAGCTGTTGGTAGCACAAAAAACGAATGAGCCAATATTCTGGCCTTCAAGGATTAGCAAACACAGATGGCTCACACTCTCCGGCTCACTCTAGCGTTTTAAAACTCTAGCCTTTTGTTTTGCCTGAGTTGACTTCAGATTGCATTCTGGTCCTTCTCGCCTCTTGCAATAGTCTTAAATAAGGCTTATCCCTTACCTGTTTAACTTTTCCCAGTGCAATTTTTGCCTGACAAGACTAACTACTAATATTATGCTCTAAATCTTTAATTATGCCACTTGTCCCAAAGTGTCTACAGGTTCTTCTATACTGGTCATAATGGGAAGATACCTTATATTCACATTCTGGCTTTGTGTACCTATTGTTCATGGTGGAAAATAAACAGTCAATGGTTTTCAGTATTTTCTACCCACTCTTGAGGAGACATGACTTCAGTTCAAAATGGTTGGGCTGGACTGCTCTGTGAGTCCTTTGTCTAGACTGCCACACAGATAAGACAAAGCCTAGATAATGAACCTGGACTTATTTTCTGAGGACGAGTGGTGGAAACCGTAGTTGGGCATGATAGACAATTAGTATGCAGAGCATGGAGATGAAATGGGATGAAATAAAATTGGAAGTTAAAAGCAAATTCAGGCATATAGTAACATTAGGACTGATGTCTGAGCAGAGAAAGAGAATGGAAGTGGAATATGGAGATATTTGCTGACCCGTATGGCCTCTTCATAGTGTCCCCACAGCTTGGGTCTGGGTAGAGAGCCCTTTGGGCAGCCATATTGTCAGATAAACTGTCAGAGCCCGTTCCATTTTCTCTTCTGTGAATTGTTCTGCAAACCCACACTCTTTGTTCCTGCATACTGCCTGTTCTGCAACCTCTGCTGGAAAAATCCAAATAGTATGGTGGATCAGTACTGCTGGAATAAAGTTAAGGCTTTCAGCTTAGTCTGACCTTTAGTATTGCTTAATTAATCTTAACTGTTGTCAAATGTTTGTTTTTCTCAATTTTCTAGTGTGGCTCATCTAAATCTTTAATTTTTTTTTTCTTTTGCTTTTCTCATTTTCAGCAAGATATAAAAGCTCAAAGGAATAAAGTCACAGTATGCTCCTCACCTCTTGTCCATTAAATTTATTTATTTTCTTTTTTTTACATTTTTTTCTTTTTCTTTTTTTTTAAACATACTCTTTTTTTTTTAAGATTTTATTTATTTATTTGACAGAGAGAGAGACAGCGAGAGAAGGAACACAAGCAGGGGGAGTGGGAGAGGGAGAAGCAGGCTTCCCGCCGAGCAGGGAGCCCGATGAGGGACTCGATGCGGGACTCGATCCCACGACCTGAGCGGAAGGCAGATGCTTAACGACTGAGCCACCCAGGCGCCCTTTTTTTACATTTTTAAAAATTTTATTATGTTATGTTGATCACCATACATTACATCATTAGTTTTTGACGTAGTGTTCCGTGATTCATTGTTTGTGTATAACACCCAGTGCTCCATGCAGAACATGCTCTCTTTAATACCCATCACCAGGCTAACCCATCCCCCCATGCCCCTCCCCTCTAGAACTCTCAGTTTGTTTCTCAGAGTCTATAGTCTCTCATGGTTCATCTCCCCCTCTAATGTCCCCCCCTTCATTTTTCCCTTCCTACTATCTTCTTTTTTTTTAAACATATAATGTATTATTTGTTTCCAAGGTACAGGTCTGTGATTCAACAGTCTTACACAATTCATAGTACTCACCACAGCGCATACCCTCCCCCAGTGTCTATCACCCAGCCACCCAATCCCTCCTGCCCCTCACCACTCCAGCAACCCTTAGTTTGTTTCCTGAGATTAAGAATTCCTCATATCAGTGAGATCATATGATATATGTCTTTCTCTGGTTGACTTATTTCGCTCAGCATAATACCCTCCAGTTCCAACCAAGTCGTTGCAAAAGGCAAGATTTCATTCCTTTTGATGGCTGCATAATATTGCATGTTATATATATGCCACATCTTCTTTATCCATTCATCTGTCGATGGACATCTTGGCTCTTTCCATAGTTTGGCTATTGTGGACATTGTTGCTATAAACATTGGGGTGCACGTGCCCCTTTGGATCACTATGTTTGTATCCTTGGGATAAATACCTAGTAGTGCAATTGCTGGGTCATAGCGCAGCTCTATTTTCAACTTTTTGAGGAACGTCCATACTGTTTGTCAGAGTGGCTGCACCAGCTTGCATTCCCACCAACAGTGTAGGAGGGTTCCCCTTTCTCTGCATCCCCGCCAACATCTGTCATTTCCTGACTTGTTAATTTTAGCCATTCTGACTGGTGTGAGGTGGTATCTCATAAATTTATTTTTATTTGAACATATTTTCCCCTTTTTTTCTCCTCCAGTCCCAAAGCATTCTTCTTCTCCTACCTCCTCTGAGACCTTATTTCATACTTTAATATTTTAATTCATCACTTGATTCTTTCCAAACAGCATAATTCTTTCTTTCCCTTCCTCCCCTTTCCATTCTTTCTCTCTACCTCCCTCTTTATGTGTTTCCTCCTACCCACCCCAATACACATGTATCCTGGAACTTTATCTTTTTAATTTTTTTTTTTTAGATTTTATTTATTTGAAATAGAGCAGGAGCAGGGGAGGAGAGGGAGAGGGAGAAGCAGGCTCCCCACTGAGCAGGGAGTCTTTCGCGGGACTCAATTCCAGGACCCCAGGATCATGACCTGAGCAGAAGGCAGACGCTTAACAAACTGAGCCACCCAGGCACCTGATACCCTGAACTTTAGCCTCCTCTCTACTATTTTTTTTAGACCTGCATTCATAATAGGTCTTTGGAAATAGTAATCTACATTTGCTATTGTAACTCTCCTACTTTCTTGTTAATCACAATTTACTGTCATTTTGCTTCTACCCCAATCCACTGAAACTTGCCATCAGTGCAAATGACCTTCCTTGTATGAAAGCAAATAATTTTTATCATTTTATTTTATTTTATTTATTTATTTTTGAGGCTTTGCCCATTTTGGTCATTCTCTTCTTCCAACTTTCTCTTGCCTTGATTTGTATCATAGCATCAAATCTTCATTCTCTTCCTACCTAACTGTCCTTTCCTTGTTTTTAAATTATTGTTGTAGTTGTTTCCTCTCCATTTACCATTTATTCAAGTACTGAATTTCTTTGGGGTTCTTTCTCTAGCCCTGTTCACCTTTTCATCTTCATGCCCTCTTTTGACCACATATTCATTACCTGTGTACATCTTTGAAATCTGTTCCTTCTTTTATGTTCCTTATCTGGGATATTGGCATGTCCATTCACAACTCAAACAAACAAACAAAAAACTAGGAAGGATTAGAAACCCTGCCTATCCTTGTGTGATACTGTGATTTATAATAAGGAATATATAATTGGTCCTCATCATGTTTCCAGGCACACAGCTCTTAAAACCCTCCCAATTTTCAATATAGGAGCCAAAGAAGCCTCTTTGGTATAATACTTAGTTTTGTTCCCAGTTCCTGAAATAGCTCCAGAGCAATACAAGGGAAGTGGATGTTTTTTGTTATTCATAACAAGCCCCTTTCAACCACACCTGTTTATGCTAATGCTGTGACAATTAGAAAGTCACTAAAGAGGAGGGCTGGTTGCCAGGGGAACCAAGGGAGGGATTAGAGGGTTGGGATTAGGAGACTCCACGTTGGTGAACACAGGAGATAATGGGAGGGTAGTGCATCCAGAACAGGCAGAGAAGCTTCGAGCCTTTTCCATATAATTTGTGCTATGCATTTTTTCCATGTGACTCTTTCTAAGTTATATCTTTTCATAATAAACTGGCAATCTAGAAAGCAATGTTTCTCTGAGTTCTGTGAGCCACTCTAGAAAATTAACTGGACCCAAGGGGGACTTGTGGGACCCTTTGATTTCTAGCTAGAAGCACAGGTAACAGCCCGAACTTGCCATCTGCATCTGAAGGGGGTCTGAGAACAGTCATATGAAACAGAACCTTTAACCTGTGGGATCTGAGTCTATCTCCAGGTAGATAATGTCAGACAGAATTGAGTTAAATTTTGTCACAACTGCCGGCAACGTATACTCCCAAATCTCTTCTTCTTTTAATATCCCTTATTTGAGTGACTAGAACCCCTTTGCACAGAGCAATCCAAACATAAAATCTGAAGAGTACTGAAAAATCTATTATATATTTTTTTATAACTCCTATATCTTCTTGGTGAAACTTGCTTGAAATGGAAACTTCTGCACTCCCAGTCTCTCTTACACTACTCCATTTTTCAACATAACATACAATTTACTTGTTATTTTTATTATTTGTTATCTATAAGTGTAAGGTTCTCAAGGACAAAGACATTTGGACTGTTTTAGTCACTGAAGTATCTTAAGCATCTAGACCCTAGCCCTAACCCTAACCCCAACCCTAACCTGGCACATTTTAGTCACTCAATAAATACTTGTATAGAGTGAATTTGTATAAAGAATGAATATTTGTACACTATAGAATGTGTGGTGTAAATACATTCTTTTCTCAGTTGCTCTCACAGCTTACACTTCTTTGAGATCGTGGGTGCTTATTAAATACCTGTTGAATGAATTGATGACAAGTAAATAACTCAATTTCCACAAACAAAATTTTCAGGGACTCCTTGGTGCCATGGATTTTAAGTGAGATAAACTAAGTAGACATAAGAGCCATCATAAACTACAGAAATTATACTACAATTGTAGATTTTGTCATTTCCACTTGAATTTTATTTCCAATAAGCAACAGATACTCTGTCATCAGTAACTGTCTCATCTATATGTGGTGCTAATAAATACCCCAAACATTTTCATAGAAGACTTAGGTATGTAATTTCACTCTATCCTTTGAACTGGATTATAAATGAAGTCTTATTTTGTTAAATATGCACCAAATTTTGGTTTTACAAACTTCATCCATAAATTAACCAGGTATGTTTTACTTTGAGTGATCAAAGGTTTGGATATGAGAAATTATTATTATTATTATTATTATGAAGAGAGTATGCATGCACTAGTGGAGGGGAGGGGCAGATGGAGAGAGAGAATCTTAAGCAGGCCCCATGCCCAGTGTGGAGCTGGTCACGGGGCTCCAATTCATGACCCTGAGATCATGACCTGAGTTGAAACCAAGAGTCAGACACTTAATCAATTGAACCACCCAGGTGCCTTGAGAAATTATTTTTTTTGACAATTCTTCATATTATTTGAACAATAAACTTTATTTAAGTTATAACATAAGTGACCTTTCTAAATCTGCTAAGTCATTTATCATAAGTATTTGTCAAACGGAATGACCATAGAGTCTGTCTTCCAATTTGGGACATATTTAAGAGTGATAGAAGGCACAACTAATTATTCTGGGGTTCTGGGTTTACTTAGATTGTTCTGAAGGAACAGGGATGTCAGATAACTTATTGTTAACTCATTTCATTTGCATTTTGATGTCCATGATAAGATAGTAGCACAGTTCAATAACACAATGGTTTTCATATAAACCATTATAAGCAGGAAGAATAATTGATGATTTTCATGTTTCATTTCAACCAAAATATAATAAATATGATCTTCTCAGAAGAGCTCACCATGCTATCTCAAGTGATTAAAATATACATATGATATTTTTAACAATTTAATTTAGTTTATAAAAATAAATTTATCTAATTCAAGTTATGATAGGTACTTCAGGACCCAAGAACAGTATGGGACTACTAAGGCACAATGTTTTGTGAGAATGGTAACATTTTATTGCCTTTACTTTGGTGTAAATGGCAGAAATCAAACTCTGATGAAATGAGTAAGTTTTTAGAGGACAGATATTTTAAGAGACGTGAGTCCGTTCAGAGTATATGAGCAGGGAACAGTGTTGCAGAACAGTGCAAAATAGAGGAGATCCATGTCATTTGTTGTCCAAAGGGAAAAAGTGACAAGGACAATTCTGATTGATTTCGTAGTTTGCTAGTTCTTAACTCCATCTACAGTTAAATATTATTAATCATTAAGAAAGACATTCTTTATAATTCACTTCTCTGTTTGCTTACACAAATCTTGCTTTAAAGAGCAAAAAGTTACGTTTACTCAATTCTTTAAATTTTAACATACTGCTTTCTATTTCTACAGGTTTGACTGCACTTATCTTCACATGTCAGTTCTGCAGATAGTTGAAGAAACATAGTAAGTGCTAGATAAGTGAAATAAAGTGGAATGACTCCATTTGATCTGCTTATACCTGATCAGATTACATTAGGAGTTCTTGAGTAGTTGTCTGTAGTTGTCTTTCAACAACATGCTTGATTAGTGATTAAAAAGATAATGAAAATGCATATTCTAACCTCTATTTATGGTACTCAGTATGTTAAAAGTGGATTCTTCCCCCAAAGAATTCCTAATTTTTGGTTCCTTAATATTATAAAGTGCAACACAACCTAAAGGACATTTATTTTTCTGGGTCAAAGCTGTAACACATACTTGAGCTAAGTTGAGAAAAATGTAGACAAAATCCTCCAAAAACAATGTAATTAAAATAGAATTATACTGGGGCCCCTGGGTGGCTCAGTTAGTTGAACGTCTGACTCTTGGTTTTGGCTCAGGTCATGATCTGGGCTTCGAGGGGATCACCTGGAGGATAGGATTCCCTGCTTAGTGGGGAGTCTGCTTCTCTCCCTCTGCCCTTCCTTGGACTAGAGTGCACTCTTTCTCTTTCAAATAAATAAATAACTTTTAAAACATAGGATTATATTAATGTGAGTTAAAAGCATTTAAGTTGCAGGTATGCTCAAGACTAATGAAGAGATACTGACTAATTTAGAGAGCAAAAACACATGTAATTTAAGATGGAAACTTCACATGGAATGTCAATATTAAAAAAGTAACTTATAAAAGAATAGTATTCAATGTTCATAAAAAAGGGGGAATTTGATAATGGATAGAATTCAGAAAAGGAGGAAAATAATAATAGAAAAATCAGGATAAATAGCAATGAGGAGAGTGGAAATAAATCCATATGCATCATTAATAAAATAAAATAAATGTAAATAAACCAAACTGGCTTATTAAATGATAGTGATTGTCTGATTAGTTTTTTTAAATCAAGCTATGTGTTCTTAAAAATAGGAAGGTGCTGAAAGCTTAAAAATGAAATAATAAAAGAAGATACATCAGGCAAATAATCATCAATGGAAAATTGGTAGAGCCACATTAAAAACAAATGAAACTTTGAAAGAAAAGGAAATTTTTGGCTTAAAAATATTTAGTACATATTAGAAAAAGAACAATTAAACAGAAAGACGCAATAAAATGATAAACGTGTGTACCTAATATCACTGTTAATTAAGCAAAAATTATTAGTATTACAATGAGTTGTTGAAAAATCCTAACAGAGGATTATATAATAAAACTTTCTGAAATATCAAGTCAACAAATATGAGCAAGGTTTAGAAAATTTGCAAAACACCCTTAACAAACTATCTCATGACCATATACAATCCTACAAACAACAATCAGAGTGAACACATTCTTTTCAAACACTTATGGAATATTTGCAAAATTTAAACGTGTACTGAGCCAAAGACATGTTGTTGTATATTGGTTTGGTATAATTTTAAATCTACTTGTTTATGACAAAAATAAAATTTTTCTTAAGAGTACAGTTGTTTTGATCAAGAGTGAAGGAAGCCGTGACAGGCTATCATTATCTCATTTGTTGTCGTTGATAAATTCTCATTAGCTCAGCTGCTGAGGGACCCTGCTGGGGGCTTGTCAATAAAAACATGAGGAAGCAACAATGGCAAGGAGACATTTAGACTGTAAATACCTTGAGTTTGTGAGAATTGTCTGAGGTTGGGTCCGGGTAAGGTGACTCTTTGCTGGTCTAAATAGCTCTCCCCGGGGCGCCTGGGTGGCTCAGTTGGTTAAGTGACTGCCTTCGGTTCAGGTCATGATCCTGGAGTCCATGGATCGAGTCCTGCATCGGGCTCCCTGCTCAGCAGGGAGTCTGCTTCTCCCTCTGACCCTACCCCTCTCATGTGCTCTCTCTCTCTCTCTCATTCTCTCTCTCTCAAATAAATAAATAAAATCTTAAAAAAAATAAATAAATAAATAAATAAATAAATAACTCTCCTGAAGACCTTGGGTCAAGTAGCTGCTGCCGCAGTAAGAGGCAACTCTTTTATTTGTAGTGGTGAAAACCAGCAGTAGCCCACTAAGGAGATCCTCTTGCCTGTCAACACCGGGGTGGTTGTTACCTAACAACATCCAACTTTTACTTTTGTGCTGGCAACTGGAGGTCAGCTTTGAACTGGCGAAGCCTCTCTCTTCAGTACCAACTCCTATAAAGATAGACCTCAACCAAATTTGGACTTTATTCCTTTCATTTCCTCTTGCCTGGAACAACAGTGTGATTAATCTATCACTGGTTTGGAGTGTGTTATTTCTTTATTGGCTTACTAAGAGGCGTTATCCTGTATGCTATTGCTTGTGAAATTCCCTCAGTAAAAATGTATTAATAAATTGTTGGCAAAGACAAACTCTGAGCATTAATTTGCCCCCCTGAAATAAAACACATATCTTTGTAACTATTTGGGAATTCTAACCATTCAGAGCTAATTCTATGATCTAAAATCAATTAAGATAAGAAAGAATTACAAAATAGCAGAACTTTGGTATTTCTATAATACTTATGATTAGCCATACTTATAAAAAGCCAGTTGGTCAAAGAGGACATCAAAATGTAAATAAGAAATGCAGAGCCATGGGCAAGATTGCATTTGACTTAAATGTTTACACTGTTTTTCTAAAAAATGAAAGAAAAGTTAATGGGTGAGATCTAATTTAAGAAATTAGAAAAACGGGGCGCCTGGGTGGCTCAGTCGTTAAGCGTCTGCCTTCGGCTCAGGTCATGATCCCAGGGTCCTGGGATTGAGCCCCGCATCGGGCTCCCTGCTTGCCGGGAAGCCAGCTTCTCCCTCTCCCACTCCCCCTGCTTATGTTCCCTCTCTTGCTGTCTCTCTCTGTCAAATAAATAAATAAAATCTTAAAAAAAAAATTAGAAAAAGAACAATGAAATAAATCTCCAGGAAGTTGAATAAAGAAAATTATAATTCTTGGGCGCCTGGGTGGCTCAGTTGGTTAAGCGTCTGCCTTCGGCTCAGGTCATGATCCTGGAGTCCCTGGATCGAGTCCCGTATCGGGCTCCCTGCTCGGCAGGGAGTCTGCTTTGCCCTCTGACCCTATCCCCTCTCGTGTGCTCTCTCTCTCTCATTCTCTCTCTTTCAAATAAATAAAATCTTAAAAAAAAAAGAAAATTATAATTCTAGTGTGCACAGATTTGAAATAGAAAACCAAGTTATATTAAAAAGTATTAATAATCCATTTACAGATGGGTTTTTTTGAAAAGACTAATAAAATAGATAAAACTCTGGAAATTAATCAAAAAACAAATTCAGCAATGGTGAGATACTTGATTATGGATATAGGATAGAATCCTATACAATCCTATAAAAATCAGAAGACAATCATATCCTATAAAACTCAGTAGAGAATTTGATGCCAATGCATTTAAAAATGTACCTGGAATGGACTTTGAATAAAAACATATATCAAAGCTAAGAAAGCAATAGATGACCAAAATACACCTGTAACCCATTGAAGAAATTATATCAATATTTTAGGAAATCTCTACAAAGTCCAAAACATTATGCTGGCCTGTCACGGAAATAATCTCAGTCTTTTTTTTTTTTTTTTTTTAAAGATTTTATGTATTTCAGAAAGAGAAAGAGAGAAAAAGAGGGCATAAGTGGGAAGAGGGGCAAAGGGAGAAGGAGAAGCAGACTTTTTGCCCCACATGGGGCTAGATCCCAGGAGCCTGGGATCATGACCTGAGCCGAAGGCAGACGTTAACTGATTGAGCCACACAGCCACCCCCAAATAATCTCAGTCTTAAGTGAAGTGTTCCAGAGAGTAAAAGTGAAAATTCTTTCTTGTTTAAGTGAAAGTTCTTCTTATTTTATCTTATGAGGTTAGTATATGCTTCTTACTCAAATCAGTTAGATACAATATGAGAAAAGAGAAGTAATGACTAGTTTCATTTTGAACACGACACACAATTCTATTTAAAATCTTGGCAAATTAAATAAAACTATATATGAACAAGCATCACACACACACACACACACACACACACACACACACACCCCTATAGAAAGAATAATTAAGTGGAATATATCCAGGAAATGAAAGCTGGTTGGTTGTCATCCTCAAATTCCCTTAATAATACAATTTTAAAAAGGAAATATGTGGTCAGCCTCAACAGATACATAAAAATACTGGATAAAACTTATAACTTATAATGATAAAAGAATCAACATTTTAGCAAACCAGCAATAAAATGGAATTCCCTTGAATTTCCTTGAATGAAAGGGTAAGATATTTTCAGAATTTTTTTCTGAAGTGTCACAACAAATTGTGAAGTTAAAATGCTTTTTCTTTAAATTTAGGAATAATAAAAACAAATATGCCTTTATGGCTTTTATCTGTTAGAATATTTAGGCAACAAAATGATAAAAAAAGTTTCAAAAGTTAAAATAATTAGAATAAACAAAACTGTCACCATCTAAACTTTTATGAATGAATTAATAAAAGTCCCTTTTGTGCCATTTTTTCTATGTCTGAAACTCACTCCATAGATATTTTCCTTATCATTTGAAATTTTAGCTGGCCAGCTAAAAGTGTTATGATAGCCAAGGGTTTGATCAATAAATCTCTTCCATTTCAAAGGCAAGATCTCCAACGGGCAGGTTTTAGTATTAGTAACAAGCAACATCAATTTGACCATTCCTTGACAATTCAAATTGTACTTCATCAAAAACTGCGTGATGGGGCTCTGCTATCTGGACATTGAATGATCCAATATCACACTATCATTCATAGAGTCTATTTCCTAGAACCACTTTTGTTGCTAATTCTCTTAGGTCCCAGAAATAGATCTTAAGGTGAGGATCCTAATGCAAGTGAATTATTGAAGAAAAATAGAAGCTAGCTGCCTTGTATCTGCATATATTCTATCAGTCTTTTCTGAAATAGCTGGCATACAATTTAATATAACAAATAAATAAATTAAATAATGGGCATCTTTATGTGCTGTACTTACGTGCCATTTTCTCTTCTTTTTCTGGTAGTACTATACCCATTCCATTGCAGAACCTCCCTACCAACCATAGACATTAAATAAACATGTAACCTAGTCATATTCAACTAGATGATTACCCCATCACCCTGGTCATAATGATTGGACCATGGATGACCATGGAACACAAATAAAGTTAATCTAAGTCCTTCAGGTTGTTAGAAAAAACAAGAAGATTTTATCCATTACTGCCTATGGAGATGTTGAAATCTGGGCCATCTATGAGCATACTTCCCTCTCATGCCATACTAAGAAAGAAATTTGGATAAATACAGAAAGAATCAAACCAGAAATGGAGAGAGGGCAACTCCCTATTATATCAATTGTGCCAAATGATCAGTCCTGTATCATTGACTCCTTTGCCAGTATGGGGGCTGATTTATTCTACTTTTTTTAAAAAAAGCTCATTTGTATGGGTTTGCATTACTTGAAGGTGAAAGGGCAAGATTACTACGCTTAATAAGCTGCAACTGTTAATGTAGTGAATTATAACTGAATGAAAAATCCAGTAAAATTAGGAAGAAAATGAGTGACACACTTAACATGATGAAAGAAAATAGCTATTAACTTAGTGCTATAAAACTAGCAAAAATATCCTTAGAAGATGGAAATGAAATTGAGATATTTTCAGAAAACAAAAATTTGAGAAAATTTGCAATGAGCAGACTTGAATTCAAGAAAATGCTTAAGGGAGTTGTTGAGAGAAAAGAAAATGATTCTAGGCATAAAGAGAGAAATGCAGAAATGAATAAAGAGCAGAATAAAGGGTGAATATGTAGATGAATTTAAATGAATGTTGACTGTGCAGAATAATAATAAAAAGTCTTTCATGATTTAAAATCAAATTAAGCTACACATCAAAAAAAGGTGTAAACGTGGGAGCAGGCAAGGGTATTCTAAGTGTTTTAAAATCTTTGTGTGTTTGTGAAGTAATAAAAGTACTAATTTATATTAGGAGCAAATAAGTCAAGATTTCATGTTGAATCTTTAGGGAAACCACTAAGGAGTAGTAAAAAATGTGCAACTTACAAACTAACAAAGGAGAAGATTTAATAATAACATTTCATTCAATTATTCCAAAAGAAAGCTAGATAAAGGAGAAAAAGAAACATAGAATAAATTGGAAAAATACAAGGCACATTTTAATATGGTATTAAATATGGCTTTATGGCATTTAATATAATGGGCCTAATGTTTCAAGTAAAAGTAAAAAATTCATAGACCCATTAAGAAATACAAAGCTGGGGCTCCTGGGTGGTTCAGCTGGTTAAGCATTTGATTATTGATTTTGGCTGAGGTCATGATCTATCTCAGCGTTGTAAATCAAGCCCTGCATTGGGCTCCATGCTGGACGTGGAGCCCGCTAACAATTCTCTCTTCCTCTCCCTCTGCCCTTCCCCTCCACAACTCTCTCTTCCTCTCTAAAAAAAACAAAAAACAAAGAACAAAACAAAGCAAAAAAACAAAAAAAGAGAGAAAGAAATACAAAGCAAATTATATACAGTTTATGAGTCACACTTTAATTAAAGAGAAAAATGAAGGTAAAATGATGAAATATACACCAAGCGAAACTATATCACATCTACCCCTACCCCCTCAGAAAGATGTGGCTGTATATCAGATAAAATTGACTTTATGGTCAAAAGTCTTACTAGGAATTTGTATGCTCTAATAATGTATATCAGCAGTCTGTAAAACTATGGACTTTCTCCCATATTTGTAAATAGTTTTATTGGAACATAGTTACATCAATTCATTTTATGTATTGTCTATGGTTACTTATATGCTGGATGGCAGCATTGAGTAGTTGTAATACAGACATATGTTCATAAACCATAAAATATTCATTAACTCACCCTTTACCAAAAAAGGTTTGCCACCTCTAATGCAGACTCAAAACACATAAATTACTCAATGTAAAGATTTAAACAGAAAATGAGATAAATTCACAATTTGTGAGATTTTAATGTATCATAATTATACAAATCAAAGAATCACTAAGTATAAATAAAATTCAAACTAGCAAATTATAAAATGGAATTAATTTAATTTATTTTCCTTTTTTAAATAGAATTAATTTATATATTTATAGCATAACATTCAAAAACTACAGAATTTTTTCAAGTGGACATGAAATATTTACTAAATTTTATCATATTTTGGCCCATATATAAGTTTTAACAAATATTAAAAGATTAAAATAATATATCATACATTTTAATCATAAATTAACAAGAATAAGATAATTATAAAAATCTTCAAATGTTTGGAAATTAAGCAATATATTTCTAAATATACTATGGATCAAAGAGGAAGTCACAAAGACTAGTAAAATATGTGTTAAATAATAATGTAAATACTACATATCAATCGTTGCTGGATTCAGCTCAAACTGAACACTTCCTGGAGCTCACTTAAGGTGAAACACTTCCTAGAGCTCACTCAAGACAAGAAATAATTATGTTCTCACCAACCTGAATAGAAAGACCTTGTTAATATAAGGAATTTGGGAAGGACATCAAAAGGGTAGTGGGTCTCAATTAGCCTTGGAGTAACTGCTGTTCTAGATCTAACGTGAGGAAGCTTGAAACCACGTCTCAGAAGAATCAAACAGATTCCAAGTAACTTACTGTATGCTAGGACAAATTCAAAGGGACACAACAAAATTTAACATTCAACAATGTAAAAACCATAATGAATGGGATGCAATAAAAAAATCAGCAGACTTGCAAAAGAGGAAAATAACATCTGTAACAAGAAAATCATGCGTCTGCAGAAACAGACTCATAAATAATAGAGATCATTTGCATATAGGGCCAAAATAAAAAATAATGACAACAACAAATGATGGTGAAGATGTGGAGAAACTGGATCATTGGTGATTGCTGTGGGAATGTAAGATGATACAGCCACATTGGAAAACAATTTGACCATTTATCAAATTATGCATGCAATTACCACACCACCCAGTAATTGTGTTCTTGGGCATTATGCCTGAAAAATAAAAAATTATGTTCACTCAAAAACCTGTGCATGAATGTTCATAGTAACTTGATTTTTAGTAACCAGAAAGTGGTCTGTCCAGATGTTCTTCAAGTGAATGGTTAAACACCTTGGTGTTTACATACCAGGAAATGTTATTCAGAAATATAAAGGAATAAACTACTGATGTGAAAAGCTAATCATAAAAAGTTGCATAGTAAAATTCCATATATATAACATTTTAAAAATGTTATATAAACTTATACAAATTTTGAAATGTCAAAGTTTTAGGAAAGAACAGATTACTGGTTTCCAAGGATTAGAAACCAGTAATTTGTTGGAGGTAAATAGGAGTGAGGTGTGGTTACTAAAAAACAACATGAGGGATTCTTGTATTGATGGAGTTGATCAGTATGTTCACTATGGTGGTGAACACAGGAACTATAGAGATGATAAAACAGTGTAGAACTTAATACGCCAACACACATGCACACACACACACAAATAAGTACAAGTATAATCAGAAATTTGAAAAAGATCAGTGGATTGTATGAATACCAAAAGTCTGTGTGTGATGTAAGACTACAGTTGTGCAAACTGTTAGCACAGGGAAAATTGAGTGAAGCGTATAAGGGATCTCTTTGTGTTCTTTCTTATAACTCCGTACGAAAAATTATTTCGATTACAGAATTGGGATAAGTCAAGATTTCTCATAGAGGACAAAAAAGCACTAATCCCCGAAATAATTGACCAGCTGGAATTCATCAAAACTAAAGATTCTTTTATCATTAGACATTATTAAGGAAATGAATCAAATCTTACACTGGTGGCCACAAAACATGTATCTGATATAGATTTTACATCCAAAACATATGAAGAACTCTACAAATCTAATAAAAACAACCCAATAAAAGTGGGTCCCCCAAAAGCACTGAACATCATTAGTGATTAGAAAAAAGCAAATATGCCAATTAAAAATTCATTGAGTACCCACTAGAGTAGCTTAAATACAAGAAATTGAAAACACCAAATATTGATGAGCATGTGGAACAACTGAAACCATCAGACATTTTCTAGTGGGAGTGTAAAAGAAAGTTTGAGAGTGTCTTATAAAGTTAGTCATAAACCTAACCTATGACCCAGATACTCTACTTGTAGCAATTTATCCAAGAAAAATAGAAATATTTCTCCACAAAAGTCTAATGCATGTGTATTCATAGCAGCTTTATTCATAATAGCTAAATGTTAACAAATATCTGTCAAAATTAGAGTGTATAAATCACACTGTAATATACTCATACAATGAAATACTGCTCAGCAATGAGAAGGTATGTACTACGAATACAGGCAACGATATGAATAAACCTCAAAAAGCATTATGTTGAAAAAAATGTCACATGCAAAAGGAGAACATTTATATAAAGTTTAAAAATAGGCAAAACTAATTTTCAGCATTTAAATCAAAGTGTGGCTGGATATGGTGATGAGAATATACTTGAGGGGGGACATAGAAAATTTCTGGATAGGTAGAAATGTTCTGTATCTTGATAAGGTGATGGTTACATTGTTGTATACATTTATCCAGTTTTACCCCTAAGAAGTTTTCATTTCACTGTATATAAATTTGAATACATTTTAATTATAAAATGAATGTTTATATTGAAAATAAAGCATTCAGTAAGTTTTTAAAAGTAGCTATTATAAATAGGGTCCATTTATTTGAGAAGGTAGAAGGAAGAATGATCATGATGGTGAGAAATGGAAAATAAAAAAGATCCAAACAAAATTTCTAGATATGAAAACCGTACCTGAAATTTTAAAAATACTCTTAGTAAGATTAACAACATATTAGATACTGCAGAAAAAAGATGAGTGAATTTGATCATATGGTATTAGAAACTATTCAAAAGAAATTTTAAAAAATGACTAAAGAAAAAATTGAACAGAGTATCAGTGACCTATGGAACTATATAAAGTGTTCTAACATACATGTATTTGGAAAAGGGAGAGGGAGTGAGAGAAGGAGAGAAAACAGGAAAACATTTTTAAAATGATAACTGAAAATTTCCCCACATTTGATGAAAGTAATAAATGTACAGATCCAATTTAGTTTAATTATCCCCAACAGGGGGAAAAAAAGAAAAAAGAGAAAAAGAAAACCACATTAAAGTGTATCACAAGTAAAGTGGTGAAAGTCTTAAATGAAGCCAAAGAACTGATATATTTTTATTTGAAGGTGGACTTAATTGTTTAATGTAAATTGTAGACACAAGAGCAACCACTAAGAGATTAAAAAAAAAAAAGAATTATAGGGATGCCTGGGTGTCTCAGTCAGTTAAGCATTTCCCTTCAGTTCAGGTCATGATCTTGGGGTACTGGAATCGAGCCCCACATCAGGCTCTTTGCTCAGCAGGGAATCTGCTTCTCCTTCTCCCCCTGCCCCTCCCCATTGCTTGTGCTCTCTCTCTCTGTCTCAAATAAATAAATAAAATCTTTAAAAAATAATAAATTAAAAAATTAAAAAAGAATTATAAATGATGTGCTAAGAAGAAGATAAATATGAATAATATAAAATGACCATTAAAACTAGAGAAGACAGAAAAGATGAAAAAGAAATAAAGAACAAGTACAAGAAATGGAAAACAGTTACAAAGATGGTAGATATTAATCTAACTATATTAAAAGTCACTATAGGGGTGTCTGGGTGGCTCAGTTAATTAAGTATCTGATTCTTGGTTTCTCCTCAGGTCATGATCTCAGGCTCATTAAACTGAGCCCCATGTCAGGTTGGGGTCTGCGCTCACTGGGGAGTCAGCTTGGGATTCTCTCCCTTTTTCTCCTTCCCCCTCTGCCCCTCTCCTTGCATGATCTCTCAAATAAGTAAATAAAATCTTAAAAAAAGTCACTATAGGTGTGAATGGCCTAAAGACACTAGTTCAAAGACAGTGATTGTCAGAGTGGATAAATAAACTAGATACAACTATGTGCTGTCTATAAGAAACCAGCTTCAAATACAGAGGTTTAGATGGGTTGAAGTAAAGAGATGGAGAAATAGTCAATGCTAATACTAACCAAAAGGAAGTTGGACAGATTTCAGAATAAGAGATTATCAGGGATAGAGGGTCATTCCGTAATGATAAAGGGACCAACTCTTCAAGAAGATATAAAAATCCTAAATGTATTTGTTCCTAAAATGACTCAAACAAAATATTGGAAGCAAAATTTGAAAGAACTGGAGAAATTGTCCAATCCACTATTATAATGGAAGATTCAATGTCCTTCTCCTAGTAACTGATAAATTAAGCATCCAGAAACTAGTAAGGATAGAGATGACCTGAAAAATACCATCAAACTGATTTAATTGATATTTATAGAGTACTCCATCTTAAAATGACACAATATACATCTCAAGCTCACAAGGAATATTCACGAAGATAGACCACATTGTGGGCCATAAAACATACTGTAACACATTTTAAAGAACAGATATCATAAAAAATTATGTTCTCAAAACACAATGCAATTAAACTGGAAATCAGTAACAGAAAGTTAGATGGAAAAATCCCCAAATATTTGAGGATTAAACAACATATTTCTAAATATAGAAAGTTTTAGTAAGAATTTCAAGAATTATTTTGAGTTCAAAGAAAATAAAAATAAAATTTATGAAAATTTGTAAGATGTAGCTAAAACAAAATTTAGAGAAAAATTTATAGCAATCAAATGCATATATATTAGGAAAAAAGAGATCTAAAATCAGTAAACTGTTTCCGCCCTAGGGAACTAGAAGAAAAAAGTATAACTTATACCTTAAGCAAGCAAGTAAAGAAAAAAAAAAAAAGAAATAATGAAACCTAGAGCAGAAATTATTTAAAACGGCAAGAAAACAATAGTTAAAATGAATAAAATAAAAAGCTGGCTCTTTGAAAAGTTCAATGAAATTGATTAACCTCTAACCAGGTTAGCCAAGAAAAAAGAGAGAGGACAGAAGTTACCAGTACCAGAAATGAAAGAGAAGGCATCACTATGGATCCCATGGATATTACAAAGATAATACAGGAATGCTACAAGTAACTCTATGTCCACAAGTTTGGTAAATGGATGAAATGATCTGAAAAAAAAGTTCTAGATTTTCTGAAATTAAACTGTATGGTTGTGTTCAAATTTCTAAGCAAAAGTGCATGGTGTGAGAGAAGAGATTCAGTAACAAAGTAGCTTAGTAGCAATGGGCTCTTGAACCTGATTCCCTGGCTTTGAATCTGGTAACCTGGCTTTGAATCTAAACTCCAACACATTCAAGCTTTTTCCCTTGAATAAGATGTTAAACTTCTCTAAACCTCGGTTTTCACTGCATATAAAAGAGCAATGAAATAGTATTTTTCTTAAAGATTTTATTTATTTATTTGACAGAGACAGAGAGAGAGAGAGCACAGCAGGGGGAGCTGCAGAGGGAGAGGGAGGGGGAGAAGCAGACTCCCCGCTGAACGGGGAGCCCAACGTGGCGCCCCCATCCCAGGACCCTGATATCATGACCTGAGCTGAAGGCAGACACTTAACCGACTGAGCCACCCAGGTGCCTCTAAAATAGTATTTTTTAAACAAATAAGAATTAAATATGAGAATGTACAAGATCATTGAATGTGTGCCTGAAACATGGTAAATAATACATAAATATGATTAGTAATAATAGTAATAAAAGAACACCAAAAATCATACCCAGGGTAAAAAAGTAGTTAAAATTTGTTATTATATCCAATTTAAATGTACTTGCTATATTATGCAAATCAAATTTAAAATTAAGTTTTCTGGGGCGCCTCAGTGGCTCAGTTGGTTAAGCATCTGCCCTCTGCTCAGGTCATGATCCCAGGGTCGTGGGATGGAGCCCCCTGTTGGGATCCTTGCTCAGTGGGGAGTCTGACTCTCCCTCTGACCCTCCTCCTTCTAGTGCTCTCTCTCTCAAATAAATAAATAAAATCTTAAAAAAATAAATAAAATTAAGTTTTCTAGTATAAATATCACAAATATGCCAATTTTCCTTGATAGTTTTCTTAGAACACCAACATGAGTAGTATATCTTTACCCTCTTACATGATGCTCAACATAGTTAATCATCCAAAAGCATGGTAGCAACCAATGGGAGTGATGCACAGTCCTGGAGGCATCTTACTTTGTTAGGAGGTCACTCCAAGATGGGAGGTCTTAGTGGAATTACAGGGAGGTGCAAGGTCATCATCATATTGAGACCAATGATAAATGGGACACTTAGGTTGTGGAGAAAGAGGTATCCTGGAAAGCAGCTATTAACTGACCATATTTGTACAGCTGATATGGCCACACATGTTTGTACTAAATGAATATTACACAAAGAAAACCCACTCTGCCCTGATTATTTATAGAAAAGGTAGCTATGCAAAAGTTGCATTGATAAATTTTAGTTATTCTGATAAATGTAAAAGAAAGGACAACTTTTACTTATAGTCACATTAAGCCAGAATTATAAAAACTTAAAAAACTTGATCTAGCACCATGTTTTTATAGTTGAAGAAATGTTGACCTAAAAAGGTTTCCCACAAGACATTTAGTTTGGCGAAAGAACAAGTATCAGGCTCCATATCTTCAGACATAATGATTGGTCTTATTTTTCTGATAGCAAATTATAATTAATATTATTCCTATTATCAGTGACTGATACCTTGTGAAAAGAGGATTAATTATAGAGAACATCATTCTACTATCTTTTTTAAAGATTTTCTTCATTTATTTGACAGAGGGAGACACAGCGAGAGAGGGAACACAAGCAGGGGGAGTGGGAGAGGGAGAAGCAGGCTCCCCGCCAAGCAAGGAGCCCGATGTGGGGCTTGATCCCAGGACCCTGGGACCATGACCCGAGCCGAAGGCAGACGCTTAACGACTGAACCACCCACGCACCCCAACACCATTCCACTATTAAGGAATTTATGTTTGTAATCCCCTTATAGAAATATGTGTTTTGGATTGTTAAATATCTTTGCACAGAAATCAAAAGGGGAGGCTTAATAGCATCCTTCAGTCTTAAGTTGAAAAATTATTCCTAGACACATGCCAAATCTTCTACCATAGAAGCCAATAAAAACTAAAGGAAACTGGGCGCCTGGGTGGCTCAGTTGGTTAAGCGACTGCCTTCGGCTCAGGTCATGATCCTGGAGTCCCGGGATCGAGTCCCACATCGGGCTCCCTGCTCAGTGGAGAGTCTGCTTCTCCCTCTCCCTCTGCCTGCCTCTCTGCTTACTTGTGCTCTCTATCTCTCTGTCAAATAAATAAATAAAATCTTTAAAAAAAAAAAACTAAAGGAAACTGTTCACGATTAATGTGAAAGATTCCTAAAATTCTCCTCCTTCCCTTCCTACATTTTGCCAAAAACACACGTATTTTTCTTTTTTTATTGACATGCAATTTTCTAAGTAATCCTTGACAAAACACTTCTTTTCTATTCAATTGTGATCATTAGAGGATCAAAATGTTCAAATGCTATTTTCACACAGTATTTATTTTCATTTGAGGTGATAGTCAATATCTCCCTGAAGTTATAATATTGTACTTAATCAGTACCCTCTGATTTTGAAGTGTAGCCATTATATTCTATGAGTAAGTGAAGTAAGTCAAGATTATAAGAATTTTGTCCTTCCTTGTTTGCCCCTTTAACTTTTTGGAAAATGATGTCAACAAAAGGACATTAAGTGATCTTACAATTTAAATGTGACTTAATGAATGCTTTATGACTGGTCTCACTAAATGACATTTAGCAATGCAGGCTGCCCCATCAGATAAATGATTGGCTCTGTAACCATAGCACTGGGCTACAGTACTGGAAATGTTTGTAAGTGTCAAAGGATCCTCTTTCTTTAGACAAAAGGCAAAATGTTAAAGCAATAATGTGTTTTCATTATAGCTTTCCCTATCATTAAATCACTTGGTTCTCATTTTTTTTTTTTAATTTGAAAGTACTGACTATTCAAAAATGTACTCCAAGTTTCCTAAGCATTTAGTGACTAATAGTGGCCATGAGTGTGGTTTGAGAGAATCACATTCTATTGGGACATTGCTGAGACTTGTCAGAATTTAATATACAGTTGTTATATAGGGAAATGCCTGTTTTCTCTTCTATCCTAAACCAGGACCATTCTTAGACACAGGCAGGATCAATCATTATTCCTATGGCACACATTAAATAATTTAAAAGAACAGATTGAAATCTCAGTTTTTATTACCTATTTATAATTTGATCTCTTATTATTTTAATTTATCAGGAACCTGCATACCAAATTATTTGCATTTAAGGAATTAATAAAGAAGTGGAGGCAAGGTATGTCTGTGAAGTTAAGCCATTAAGAAGACAGGACTAGAATCATGAATGTCTATAGAGAATAATTTTTTTAGAACATATGAACATAATCTTTATACATAGTGAAAAGAGCCTGTTAAGAGGAGGAGATAAAAATGCAAATAAGATATAACTGAGTAATCTGTTAATGCTGTGAAGGATAAGGTCTATATAGCAAAATTGGTGTCCCATCCAGATCTTGGAGCATCAGCTTCTCCCACTGTCCCTCAGGTCCCTCATCCTCTGCTGCTAATGGTTCCCATCTATGACCTTTGGAGGGTAACTAGATAACTAGAGCTGGAAATGGACTTCTGGAAAAAAACTCCATATTCCTTTGCCCCAGAAGGAATACATTTCAAGTATAATTTATTCTCCCAAGCTCGCCTGAAGACCATCTGAGGTTACAAATGCACCTGACATTGTTTGTTTTGTTTAGCCTCTTTTTCCTTTCAGTTCTCTTCCTCCAGACGTTTATTGTTTTCTCCTGGGAGCACTTTAACAAATACAATGCACAAATGTTTCATCTCAAGGTCTACTTTTGGAAAACCCAAGCTAAGACTGATATATTTCATCATTTGATGCTAAACTGAGACAGAAGAGAGAAGGTAAAGATGCAGAGTACTTTGAATTTTAAGGGGCAGGAAATCCAGCATGTACACTACAGGTGATCTTAATTTCACTAAAATAGATAGCAAAGAAATCTATCAAATTGTCATGAAAGGTGGTTCGAAGACAGCATCATTTTAAAGGTTCTTCCAATTAACAGTAGAAGGATTTCAGAACCATTTTTAGAACCCAATGGGGGTTTTAGATAGTGGATTCTTTATAAGGGTTGGGAGGTTTGTGTTCAGAGGGTGAGGTGGTGTCGAAAGTAGAAGTAATTTAGAGCATGGAAAGGACAGAGGACAAGCTTTTATGGTGCAGTGTGATGTGTGGTTCAGGGACTAGAATGTACCATAATGCAGTGGGGGTAGCTGGAACCAGGTGGAAGGTAGAACATTCAGTGATTGTGCATGGAAATGCAGAAAGAATATGTGGAAGTGCCCAATAAATGCTTATCCAAAAGTTAATTTTAACCTCACAACATGAGAATAAAGATTAACTACAAAAGATCCAGTATGCCTTATTCATAAATGGCCAAAAACAAATCAAAATGTATTTTTCCTTTTATTTAAACTTCAACAACACCCATAACTTGTCGATTTGCTTTTTCTCCTTTTGTGATCTGCATTCATAAAAAATATCCTTCTCTTTATGAAAGCAATAGATTCAAATCTGACTGAGGAAGATGATCCTGATGGTGTATGCATGTAATAGTTACTAAATACATTCAGTAGGTTGATCACTAATCAAAGTATTCTTTAGTACACCTCCCAAAAAACACAAATCATCTCTATTTTTTAAACTACTTTCCAGCAGTATTCTAAGCACATATTGACCCTCTCAGAAAATGTACACATGAATGGGCACAAAATGAGGTTGAAGTGAAATAAAAATAAATAGAATGAGGGAGAATGAGCCTCAACCACCATATTCTCTCTTTCTTCCTCCTCTCCCCATACAAAACATCCATGAACAGACTGTACTTTATTTTGTGAATAATGAATTCCAATCCTTAAGTTCTTAGCTATTTTCCAGGTAGTACACAGTCACTGATTTGGAACAGACCATACCAAATACTTTTCTACAAAGATATCAAGCTTTCATTCATAGGATTCAGGTTCTTTGATTGGCAACACAGATGACAAAAGAAACAAATGATGAAAAATTATCAGCTTCTATTCAACTCCTTTTATAATCAATTTCTGGTATCTTGAATACCCAATGCGGGATCTTACTGAGAGTGGCAGGTTTTCTTTTATCCTAGAAAATCCCTTTATTTGGGTTATATGGAATCAATCAAGAGTTTCTAAGTGATCAAAAAATGTCAATATACCCTATGTCTGTATCAATAACACTATAAAATTTAGATAACATAATATATTGGAAAGAACACTTAATTAGAGGGATAAGCTCAAATGAGAGGCTAAATTCTGCCATTCATTGGCCCTGGACAAATTACATAAATTCTTAAGTGTCTACTCTTATCTGTAAAATGTGTTTTTTCTTTTTTAAAGATTTATTTATTTATTTGAGAGAGAGAGAGGGAGAGAGGGAGAGAGTGTTTGAGGGGAGGGGCAGAGGGAGAGGGAGAGAAGCAGACTCCACTGAGTGCAAAGTCTGACTTGGGCCTAGTCTCACAACCCTGAGATCATGACCTCAGCCAAAATTGAGAGTTGGATGCATAACCAACTAGGCCAGTAAGGCACCCCAAAATGTTTTTTTTCTTATCTGGAAAAAAATTGCCTATTTTACCAGCCTTTTAGATTTTATAAAAAAAATTAAGATACATAAGAAAAAATTATAAATTCTCAATATTATCTACAAATGAATAGTCATTACTATACTCCAAGAAGGGCAGATGCTTTCATATTTTTCAAGGTAAGAGAAACAGTAATAACTCATTATCATTATATTGTATCTATTACCATATATCATCTTCATCTTGACTTTTTGAGATTGATAACCACACTTTAATTTCACATCTTTTTTAAGTAGAAAAAATATTGTACTCAGAGAAATTTGGTGACCTACCCAGGGTCACTAAATTCCAAAATTTAGTTATTGTGTGAATTCCATTTAAGAATAAGTAGCCAACTAATTTTTCACAAAGCAGGAAAGAATGTCCAATGGAAAAAAGACAGTCTCTTCAACAAATGGTGCTGGGAAAATTGGACAGCCACATGCAGAAGAAATGAAACTGGACCACTTTCTTACACCATACACAAAAATAAACTCAAAATGGATAAAAGACCTAAATATGAGACAGAAATCCATCAAAATCCTAGAGGGGAATACAAACAGCAGCCTCTTTGACGATGGCCACAGCAACTTCTTGCTAGACACATCTCCAGAAGCAATGGAAACAAAGCAAAAATGAACTATCGGGACTTCATCAGGATAAAAAGCTTTTGCAGAGCAAAGAAAACAGTCAACAAAACTAAAAGACAACCTACAGAATGGGAGAAGATATTTGCAAATCACTTATCAGATAAAGGGTTAGCATCCAAAATCTATAAAGAACTTACCAAACTTAAGACCCCAAAACCAAAAAAAATCCAGTCAAGAAATTGTCAGAAAACATGAGCAGACATTTCTCCAAAGAACACATACAAATGGCCAACAAGCACATGAAAAAATGCTAAACATCACTCCGCATCAGGGAAATACAAATCAAAACTACCGTGAGATACCACCTCACATTGGTCGGAATGGCTAAAATTAACAACTCAGGAAACAACAGATGTTGGCGAGGATGTGGAGAAAGGGGAACCCTCTTACACTGTTGGTGGGAATGCAAACTGGTGTGGCCACTCTGGAAAACAGAATGGAAGTTCCTCAAAAAATTAAAAATAGAACTACCCTATGACCCAGCAATTGCACTACTGGTATTTATCCAAAGGATACAAAAACACTGATTCAAATGGGGCACATGCACCCCAATGTTTATAGCAGCACTATTACAATAGCCAAATTATGGAAAAAGCCCAAATGTCCATTGACTGATGAATGGATAAGGAAGATTTTGTATATAGGTATGTGTGTGCGTGCGTGAGTGTGTGTGTGTGTGTGTAATGGAATATTACCCAGCCATCACAAAGAATGAAATCTTGCCATTTGCAAAGATGTGGTTGGAACTAGGGGATATTATGCTAAGCAAAATAAGTCAAGAAAAGATAAATACCATATGATTTCACTCATATGTGGAATATAAGAAACAGTGCAGAGGATCATAGGGGAAGGGAGGGAAAACTGACTGGGAAGAAATCAGAGAGGGAGAGAAACTAGGAAACAAATTGAGGGCTCCTGGAGAGGTGGGGGGGGGGATAACTGGGTGACAAGCATTAAGGAGGGCACTTGATGTAGTGAGCACTGGATATTATATGCAATTGATGACTCACTAATTCTTTTTTTTTTTTTTAAAGATTTTATTTATTTATTTGACAGAGAGAGACAGAGTGAGAGAGGGAACACAAGCAGGGGGAGGGGAGAGGGAGAAGCAGGCTTCCCGCAGAGCAGGGAGCCCGATGCGGGGCTTGATCCCAGGACACTGGGATCATGACCTGAGCCGAAGGCAGACGCTTAACGACTGAGCCACCCAGGCGCCCCAACTCACTAATTCTACTCTTGAAACTAATAATACAGTATATGTTAACTAAATTAAATTTAAATAAAAAAACTTTAAAAAATACTAAAAAGAAGAATAAGGAGCCATGCTTTTTTTGGGAGTGGGAGGAGTCAAGTCTAGTTTTCAAAAATAAATTCTAAGATAAGCTTTTATTGGGAATTTTACTTTCTCTTTCTGCATTTCCATGCACTATCTTGCAAAAGTCTGAGCTATACTGAATACTCTCTGTCCAAAACTTCAAGACATTTTCTTTTTTGTTGTTTCACAGGAAAGGAAGCTGAATATTTAGAGTGGCCACTGACACAAAAAGTATTGTGAGTTAATAACTTTCATAATGCAGTAAATCATTGTTATTCTGTACATGGAATCAGTGAACTAATTTAAAAATATTAGACTCTGAAAATTATCTCTGCTCTTTTGTGCAGGAATAAGTATCATATCTACTCCATTACATGAGCTATCTATTTGAATATATCACCAGGATTGTATCTAGCACACTAGTCCTTTCTGTCTAAAGAACAATTTCCTTCAATTTTCACTTACTTTTTTTTTTTATTCTCTGGGGCTTTTGCAATGAAAAAGCACAAAAAAGAACTGTTTTACAGTCCAACTGCATTAGTTGGAAATATTTAATGGAATTCATATTTCTAGACTTCTTTTTCCCATTTATTTTTTATTTTATTATTCTCAGTCTCACAATGTGCTAAAAAAATATCATCATGGAGTATGTGAAGTCTTTAATAATACTGTGATGGTTGATCAACAAGAGTATCTAAAGATACCTCATTTCTCCAGTGCTGATGATAACTTGGAAATTATAGTGCCCAGGAGACTCCCATCCTTCATATCCTAACTATACTCTCTGGTTGGAGGAAAGCAACTAAAGAGATGATAAATCTTAAGGGGATCAATTGAAAGAATAGCCTCATTATCTACATACTTCATGCCAGTAGATAGTATAAGTCTTCTTTCTTCAATAATTTTTGATAATAAAATTGAAGAGATAACACATTTTGATGTTGAATATAAAAAGTAAAAAATTACCACTGGAAAAATTAGTCCTGTCACATTGACATTTATTAGAAAGCATGCTTAGTATAATTTAATCAGAGTTGTTTAACTCATGATATACTCATGGTAGTGAATTTTTATTTGGGAGAGATTATAAATGAGTGCTAGCAAACTATTCCAAAATGATGGTTGCAACATTATATTCATGTATATTCCTCATGCACGTTGAAATGGATTTGAGATATCTCACAAAACAAAAGATAAGACAGACTATATATATAAAATAATAGTCATAAGAAAGAATCAGAAGGATTGGAAATTTCCAGGCAGTTATTATGAAATAGTTAACACAGCTAATAACTTATCTTTATTTTGAGTTTCTTGGAAACTAAATCAAAACTGGTATATGAGCTATGTTACATATTTTTCAGTAGGAATAGAATAAATGTATTCATATTAATCAACAAAGACAAATGTTTTCTTGGAACTAAGCTGAAGGAGAAGTTTGTGTGCATTTGCATATGAGCAATATTGGGGTATATTGGGCAATAAGTTTCTAAAACATTATTTTTAAAAATGCTAATGGGAGGCACCCCACTCCCTGTTTTCAAACTGTATTACAAAGCTAAAGTAATCAAAACAATATGGTATGGGCATAAAAATACATATAAAGGTAAATGGAACAGAACAGAGACCCCAGAAATAAGCCCATGCATATATAGTGAACTAATTTTTGGCAAAAGATGCAAGAATATACAATGGGGAAAGACAGTCTTTTCAATAAATGGTGTTGGGAAAACTGGACAGCCACATGAAAAAGAATGAGGCTGGACCATTATTTTACCATATACACAAAAATCAACTCAAAATGGATTAAGACTTGAATGTAAGATCTGAAACCATAAAACTCCTAGAACAAAAAAAGGTGTGATAATCTTCTTGATGTTAGTCTTGGTGATGACTTTGTGGATTTGACACCAAAACAAAGGCAATAAAAGCAAAAATGAACAAAGGGGACTACACTAAACTAAAAATTTACTGCATAGCAAAGGAAATCATCAACAAAATGAAAAGGCAAGCTACAGAATAAGAGAAACTATTAGCAAATTATGTATCTGATAAGGAGTTAATATCTAAAATATATAAAACACTCATACAACTCAGTAGAAAATAAAACCCTAAACAATTCAATTAAAGAATGAACAGAAGTTTTGAATAAACATTTTTCCAAAGAAGACATATATGTGAACAACATGTATGTGAAAAGGTGCTCAATATCACGAATCAGGGAAATGCAAATCATAATGACAAAGAGATATCACCTCACACCTGTTAGAATGACTATTACCAAAAGCACCAGAGGGCGCCTGGGTGGCTCAGTTGGTTAAGCGACTGCCTTCGGCTCAGGTCATGATCCTGGAGTCTCGGGATCGAGTCCCGCATCGGGCTCCCTGCTCGGCAGGGAGCCTGCTTCTGCCTCTGACCCTCCCCCCTCTCATGTGCTCTCTCTCTCTCATTCTCTCTGTCTCAAATAAATAAATAAATAAAAATCTTTAAAAAAAAAAAAAAGCACCAGAAATAACAAGTGTTGGCAAGGATGTGGAGAAAAGGGGACCTCAGTGCACTGTTGGTAGGAATGTAAATGTGTGCAGCCACTATGCAAAACAGTATGGAATTTCCTCAAAAAATTAAAAATTGAACTACCATATGTTCCAGGAATTCTACTTCTGGATATTTATCAGAAGGAAATTAAAATATTAACTGGAAAAGATATAAATACCCCATGCTCATTTTAGCATTATTTATAATAACCAAGACACACAGCAACCTCTGTGTCCACTGATGGATAAATGGATAAGGAAAATGTGGTATCTATACACAATGGGATATTATTTAGCCATAAAAGGGAATAAAATCTTGCCATTTTCAATAACATGGATGGACCTTGAGGGTATTATGCTAGGTGAAATAAATTAAACAGAAAAAGGCAAATCCTGTATGATCTAATTTATATGTGGAATCCAAAACAAAACCAAAACCAAACCAGACTCATAGATATAAAGTACAGATTGGTAGTTGCCAGAGATGGGGATTGGGGAATGGGTGAAATGGGTAAAGGTGGTAAAAATGTACAAACTTACAGTTATAAAATAAATAAGTCCTGGGGATATAATGTACAGTATGGTGAGTATAGTTAACAATACTATATTGTATATTAAGAAGTTGCTAAGATTAGATCTTAAAAGTTTTCATCATAAGAAAAAAATTTGTAACTATGTGTGGTAATGGATGTTTACTAGATTTATCATGGTGATCACTTGCAAGTGAGCACATTTAACAAATAATTACATTGTACACCTGAACCAATACAATGTTATATGTCAATTATATCTCAAAAAATGATGACATCACAATGAAAAAATATGCATGAAAGCATGGTTGAATAAAAACCTTCCCATATGGGGGGAGGAGCAAGATGGCGGAGGAGTAGGAGACCTAAATTTCGTCTGGTCCCAGGAATTCAGCTAGATAGGGATCAAACCATTCTGAACACCTACAGATTCAACAGGAGATTGAAGAAAAGAATAGCAACAACTCTCTGAACAGAAAAACGGCCACTTTCTGGAAGTTAGGACGTGTGGAGAAGTGAATCCGAGGTGATATTCGGGAGGATAGACAGTGGGGGAGGGAGCCTCCGTCAGTGCTACTGGAAAGTGATAAAGCAGCGGAGCACAAGATTGGAACTTTTAGAAGTCTGCTCCGCTGAGGGATGTCCCTCCAGTGGCTCAGCGGGGGCTGGAACCCTCACTGACACAGTGTGGTCTCAGGACCCTTGGGGTCACAGAAAGACCAGGGGTGTCTGAGTGCGGCAGAGCTCCCAGGTATCAGAGCAGGAAAGTGGCTGCAGAGACGGAGCCCAGGAGCAGGCTCTCAGCTCACGGTTGCCATAAACCGTGATCCATGGCACAGTTGGGCCACTGCTCCTCCAGCAGGGACCCAACAAGTGGCAGATCTGGGGAGACTCCCCTTCCTCCCCCGGGAGGAGTGGCGTGGGAGTGCACCACAGGATCTGCTGGGTTTGGAGACTTCACACCAACTAGGGTGCCAGAGACAGAAACACTGGGTCACAGCCTGATGAGCACAGAGTGCGGCTGGAGACCAGGGAAACGGGAGTGATTGACTGCTTTTCTCTGGGGGTGCATTGAGGAGTGGGGCCCCGAATTCTCGGCTCCTCCGGGGCAGAGATTGGGAGCCTGCCATTTTCACTCTCATCCTCCAAAGCTGTACCAAAAGCTTGCAGGGAACAAAACCTCCCAGGAGCAAACCCGAGCAGATTACTTAGCTGGGACCGACAAGGACGGGGCAATTCCAACTCCGGCAAAGACATTTGGGAACCACGGCAAAAGGCCCCCCCCCCCAGAAGATCAGCAAGAACAGCCAGCCAAGACCAAGTTTACCGATCAATGAGAATGGCAGAACGCCAGCACTAGGGGAATACTGCACATAGAATTCATGGCTTTTCCCCCCTGATTCTTTAGTCTTTCAAAGTTAATTATTTAAATTTTCTTTTTTTTTTTTGAATTTTTCTTTTTCCCTTTCTCAACCAACATTTTATCAATCCCTTTTTAAAAAATCTTTTTTATTTTTCATTTTTAGAGTCATATTCTATCCCTTCATAGTAGTTAACCTTATTTTTGGTATATATATAAATTGTTCTCTCTTTAAAATTTTGGGATACAGTTTCTTCTAACAGATCAAAATATACCCTAAATCTCTAGCGTATGGCTTTGTTCTAGTCTCCTGCCTGATCACATTCTCCCCCCTCTTTTTAAAATTCCTCTTCTTTCTTTTTTCAACCAACTTCTTATCTTAGCAATTCCTTTTATAAAATCCTTTATAATTTTCATCTTTACAGTCATATTCCATCTCTTCATCATATTTACCTTTATTTTTGTAAATATATAAGTTTTTCTTTCTTGAAAATTTTGGGAGGCACGTTCTTCTAACAGACCAAAGTATGCCCAAAATTTACTGTGTGGCACTGATCTATGTACCAGCCTGATCATATTTGATCATATTCTTTTCTTTTTAAATCTTTATCTTTTTTTCCCCTTTTTTCTTTCTTTCCCTTTCTTTTCCCCTGGTTTCAGGTCTCTTCTGATTTGTTTAGTGTATATTTTTCTGGGGTTGTTGTTACCCTCTTAACATTTTGTTCTCTCATTCATCTATTCTCCTCTGGACAAAATGACAAGATAGAAAAAATCACCTCAAAAAAAAAAGAACAAGAGGCAGTACCGACTGCCAGGGACCTAATCAATACAGACATTAGTAAGATGTCAGAACTAGAGTTCAGAATGATGATTTTAAAGATACTAGCTGGGCTTGAAAAAAGCATGGAAGATATTAGAGAAACCCGCTCTGGAGAAATAAAAGAACTAAAATCTAACCAGGTCAAAATCAAAAAGGCTATTAATGAGGTGCAATAAAAAATGGAGGCTTTAACTGCTAGGATAAATGAGGCAGAAGAGAGAATCAGTGATATAGAAGACCAAATGATGGAAAATAAAGAAGCTGAGAAAAAGAGGGATAAACAACTACTGGATCATGAGAGATAACTGATGCCATAAGATGAAACAAAATTAGAATAATTGGGATCCCAGAAGAAGAAAGAGAGAGAGGGGCAGAAGGTATATTGGAGCAAATTATAGCAGAGAACTTCCCTAATTTGGGGAAGGAAACAGGCATCAAAATGCAGGAGGCACAGAGAACCCCCCTCAAAATCAATAAAAATAAGTCAACACCCCGACATCTAATAGTCAAACTTATGAGTCTCAGAGACAAAGAGAAAATCCTGAAAGCAGCTTGGGAGAAGAGATCTGTAACCTACAATGGTAGAAACATTAGACTGGCAACAAACCTATCCACAGAGACCTGGCAGGCCAGAAAGGACTGGCAGGATATATTCAGAGCACTAAATGAGAAAAATAGGCAGCCAAGAATACCATATCCAACTAGGCTGCCATTGAAAATAGGAGAGATAAAAAGTTTCCAGGACAAACAAAAACTAAAGGAATTTGCAAACACGAAATCAGCCCTACAAGAAATATTGAAAGGGGTCTTCTAAGCAAAGAGAGAGCCTAAAAGTAACATAGACCAGAAAGGAACACAGACAATATACAGTAACAGTCACCTTACAGGCAATACAATGGCACTAAATTCATATCTTTCAATAGTTACCCTGAATGTAAATGGGCTAAATGCCCCAATCAAAAGACACAGGGTATCAGATTGGATCAAAAAACAAGACCCATTGATATGCTGTCTGCAAGAGACTCATTTTAGACCCAAAGACCCCTCCAGATTGAAAGTGAGGGGGTGGAAAACCATTTACCATGCTAATGGACACCAAAAGAAAGCTGGGGTGGCAATCCTTATATCAGACAAATTAGATTTTAAACCAAAAACAATAATAAGAGATGAGGAAGGACACTATATCCTACTTAAAGGGTCTATCCAACAAGAAGATCTAACAATTGTAAATATCTATGCCCCTAACATGGGAGCAGCCAATTATATAAGCCAATTAATAACAAAAGCAAAGAAACACATTGACAGCAATACAATAATAGTGGGGGACTTTAACACCCCCCTCACCGAAATGGACAGATCATGTAAGCAAAAGATCAACAAGGAAATAAAGACTTTAAATAACACACTGGGACAATGGACTTCACAGATATATTCAGAACATTCAATCCCAAAGCAACAGAATACACATTCTTGGGGCGCCTGGGTGGCTCAGTTGTTTAGCGTCTGCCTAGGGCTCAGGTCATGATCCCAGGGTCCTGGGATCGAGCCCCGCATCGGGCTCCCTGCTTGGCGGGAAGCCTGCTTCTTCCTCTCCCACTCCCTCTGCTTGTGTTCCCTCTCTCGCTGTGTCTCTCTCTGTTGAATAAATAAATAAAATCTTAAAAAAAAAAAAAAAAGAATACACATTCTTCTCTAGTGTCCATGGAATATTTTCCAGAATAGATCACATCCTAGGTCACAAATCAGGTCTCAACCAGTACGAAAAGATTGGGATCATTCCCTGCATATTTTTGGACCACAATGCTTTGAAACTAGAACTCAGTCACAAGAGGAAATTTGGAAAGAACTCAAATACATGGATGCTAAAGAGCATCCTACTAAAGAATGAATGAGTCAACCAGGAAATTAAAGAAGAATTTAAAAAATTCATGGAAACCAATGAAAATGAAAACACAACTGTTCAAAATCTTTGGGATGCAGCAAAGGCGGTCCTAAGAGGACAGTATATAACAATACAAGCCTTTCTCAAGAAACAAGAACGGTCTCAAATACACAACCTAAACCTACACCTAAAGGAGCTGGAGAAAGAAGAGCAAATAAAGCCTAAACCGAGCAGGAGAAGAGAAATAATAAAAATCAGAGCAGAAATCTATGAAATAGAAACCAAAAGAACAGTAGAACAGATCAACGAAACTATGAGCTGGTTCTTTGAAAGAATTAACAAGATTGATAAACCCCTGGCCAGACTTATCAAAAAGAAAAGAGAAATGACCCAAATCAACAAAATCATGAATGAAAGAGGAGAGATCACAACTGACACCAAAGAAATACAAACAATCATAAGAACATATTATGAGCAACTCTATGCCAGCAAATTAGATAACCTGGAAGAAATGGATGCATTCCTAGAGATGTATCAACTACCAAAACTGAACCAGGAAGAAATAGAAAACCTGAACAGACCTATAACCACTAAGGAAATTGAAGCAGTCTTCAAAAATCTCCCAACAAACAAAAGCCCAGGGCCAGATGGCTTCCCAGGGGAATTCTACCAAACATTTAAAGAATTAATACCTACTCTTCTGAAACTGTTCCAAAAAATAGAAATGGAAGGGAAACTTCCAAACTCGTTTTATGAGGCCACCATTACCTTGATCCCCAAACCTGACAAAGACCCCATCAAAAAGGAGAATTACAGACCAATATCCTTGATGAACATGGATGCAAAAATTCTCACCAAAATACTAGCCAATAGAATCCAACAGTACATTAAAAGGATAATTCACCACGACCAAGTGGGATTTATCCCTGGGCTGCAAGGTTGGTTCAACATCCACAAATCAATCAATGTGATACAATACATTAATAAAAGAAAGAGCAAGAACCATATGATCCTCTCAATAGATGCAGAAAAAACATTTGACAAAGTACAACATCCTTTCTTGATCAAAACTCTTCAGAGTATAGGGATAGAGGGTACATACCTCAATATCATAAAAGCCATCTATGAAAAACCCACAGCGAGTATCATTCTCAATGGGGAAAAACTGAGAGCTTTCCCCCTAAGGTCAGGAATGCGGCAGGGATGTCCACTATCACCACTGCTATTCAACATAGTATTAGAAGTTCTAGCCACAGCAATCAGACAACCAAAAGAAATAAAAGGCATCCAAATCGGCAAAGAAGAAGTCAAACTCTCACTCTTTGCAGATGACATGATACTTTATGTGTAAAACCCAAAAGACTCCACCCCAAAACTGCTAGAACTCATACAGGAATTCAGTAAAGTGGCAGGATATAAAATCAATGCACAGAAATCAGTGGCATTCCTATACACCAACAACAAGACAGAAGAAAGAAAATTAAGGAGTTGATCCCATTTACAATTGCACCCAAAATCATAAGACACCTAGGAATAAATCTAACCAAAGAGGCAAAGAATCTATACTCAGAAAACTAAAATACTCATGAAAGAAATTGAGGAAGACACAAAGAAATGGAAAAATGTTCCATGCTCATGGACTGGAAGAACAAATATTGTGAAGATGTCAAGGCTACCTAGAGCACTCTACACATTCAATGCAATCCCCATCAAAATACCATCCACTTTTTTCAAAGAAATGGAACAAATAATCCTAAAATTTCTATGGAGCCAGAAAAGACCCCGAATAGCCAGTGGAATGTTGAAAAAGAAAAGCAAAGCTGGTGACATCACAATTCCAGACTTCAAGCTCTACTACAAAGCTGTCATCATCAAGACAGTATGGTACTGTCACAAAAACAGACATATAGATCAATGGAACAGAATAGAGAGCCCAGAAATGGACCCTCAACTTTATGGTCAACTAATCTTCGACAAAGCAGGAAAGAATGTCCAATGGAAAAAAGACAGTCTCTTCAACAAATGGTGTTGGGAAAATTGGACAGCCACATGCAGAAGAATGAAACTGGACCATTTCCTTATATCACACACATAGACTCAAAATGGTTGTAAGACCTAGATGTGAGAGAGGAGTCCATCAAAATCCTAAAGGAGAACACAGGCAGCAACCTCTTCGACCTCAGCCGCAGCAACTTCTTCCTAGAAAAGTCCCCAAGGGCAAGGGAAGCAAGGGCAAAAATGAAGTATTGGGACTTCATCAAGATAAAAAGCTTTTGCACAGCAAAAGAAACAGTCAACAAAACCAAAAGACAACCGACAGAATGGGAGAAGATATTTGCAAATAACATATCAGATAAAGGGCTAGTATCCAAAATGTATAAAGAAATTATCACACTCAACACCCAAAGAACAAATGATCCAATCAAGAAATGGGCTGAAGACATGAACAGACATTTTTCCAAAGAAGATATACAAATGGATAACTGACACATGAAAAAGTGCTCAACATCGCTCAGCATCAGGGAAATCCAAATCAAAACCTCAATGAGATACCACCTGACACCAGTCAGAATGGCTAAAATTAACAAGTCAGGAAATGACAGATGTTGAAGGGGATGCGGAGAAAGGGGAACTCTCCTACACTGTTGGTGGGAAAGCAAGCTGGTGTAGCCACTCTGGAAAACAGTATGGATGTTCCTCAAAAAGTTGAAAATAGAGCTGCCCTATGACCCAGCAATTGCACTACTGGGTATTTACCCCAAAGATACAAATGTAATGATCTGAAGGGGTACGCGCACCCCAATGTTTATAGCAACGATGTCCACAATAGCCAAACTGTGGAAAGAGCCAAGATGTCCATCGACAGATGAATGGATAAAGAAGATGTGGTGTATATATATACAATGGAATATTATGCAGACATCAAAAGGAATGAAATCTTGCCTTTTGCAATGATGTGGATGGAACTGGAGCAAAATTATGCTGAGCGAAATAAGTCAATCAGAGAAAGACATGTATCATATGATCTCACTGATATGAGGAGTTCTTAATCTCAGGAAACAAACTGAGGTTTCCTGCAGTGGTGGGAGGCAGGAGGGATGGGGTGGCTGGGTGATAGATATTGGGGAGGGTATGTGCTATGGTGAGTACTGTGAATTGTGTAAGACTGTAGAATCACAGACCTGTACCTCTTAAACAAATAATACATTAGATGTTAAAAAAAAAGAAGATAGTAGGAAGGGAAAAATGAAGGAGAGAAATCGGAGGGGGAGATGAACCATGAGAATCTATGGATTCTGAGCAACAAATTGAGGGTTCTAGAGGGGAGGGGGTGGGAGTTTGGGTTAGCCTGGTGATGGGTATTGAAGAGGGCACATACTGAATGGAGTCCTGGGTGTTATACACAAACAATGAGTCATGGAACACTACCTCAAAACTAATGATGTAATGTACGGTGAATAGCATAACATAATAAAATTTTAAAAATGTAAATAAAAAAATCCCCCCCCCCAAAAAACACAAATCTTCCCATATGTTACAGAATATAATAGAAATCAAATAGAATATAAACCAAAATAAATATAAATTGTGAAGTCAGGTAAGATATTTCTTTTTTCAAAGGCATTTCAACAAATATAAGCTAGCATCAAAACCATAATTTACATTTCATTCATTCAATCACTGAGTGTCTACAGTTCTTCTAGTCTTGTGCTAGATGTGGTAAATATATAGAGACATGCAATTCTTACGAGACCTAAATTTGAAGGGGAAGGCAGGAACCGAACTAATAATTCTAAATATGAAAGAAGAATTTTATATTACATGACAAAAGAGAAATACACAATGCCAATAAACACGGAAACTGTTCACTCTTACAAATGATAAAAGAAATAAAAATTTAAAATAAGACTTAATTTTTCTTCTGTGAAATTGTCAAATTAAGTAAAAGTGATAATGCTAGATATTGACCAGAATAAAGTAAGACTGGCTATCTTATATACTTCTATTGAATGTGCTGTTTGATATCATATTTCTAGAAAGCAGTTTGGTACTATGTTGAAAATACTGTATAAAAATGTCATATTCTCAAATTCTGCTTAGGGATCTTTAGGGAAATAATCAGATATGGGTCATTGTTTATGTAAAAAATGCATCAATGCTTGTCAAAGTTTTATATGTAATTGTGAAAAATTGGAACTAAGTTACATGCCAAAATATAGATGGTTAATGGATAATTTACACATTTATTTCTGAATAAAAAAATTCAAAATTCTAGGTAAGGATAATTGATATATTTTGTAATTTCCAACTATTACTATTGTTAGCATATTTTAAAGTCTTAAAGGAAATACATGAAATGCTAACCTTGGTGTTCTCTGAGGGGGAAAGTGTATCAACTCATGTAAAGTTTTCTTTCTCTATTTTTAAGTATTTTATACTTTATTCTTTTCTGTATTTGTTTTCAATTCTCTTTCAGTAAGCATGCTTGAATTCTACAAACAAAAAAATATATTTCATTACTATTTTTATTTTAGGCACAGTGTTGGAATACAAGTTTGAAAGAAGTAATGTTGGTATATTCTCTTATATATTTGATATAATCAACCCAACTTTTTATTACTTTTTTATTACATGAAAAACATTCTTTTAGTTTCTGGAGACACATCAATGAATATCAAATAGTAATTAGTACTCAGAAGGAAACATAAAGTAGGATGAGATGGTAGATAGCAGTGGAAGACATTATTTTAGAATGGTGGGTATTACTTGAGATTATTTTAGATTGTTAGAGCCTTTTTGAAGTCCGTTGACCAAATAACTGAATGTAGTTGAAAGAGTAAGTCATGGAGATATCAAAGGGACAACAAGTGCAAGGGCTCTGGGATGGAATATGCTTGGTATGCTCACAGAACATAAGCAACACTACGCTGGCTGGAGTAAAATGGCTAAGCATAGAGAAGTAGGAGCTGGACTCATTTGCTTGACACTGTTAGTCTCTTTAAATGACTCTCTTTTTTTTTACCCAAATATAATTAACTTACAGTGATATTCCTTAAGTGAGTCTTGACTGTTTTCTTGATGAAATGCTAATTGACTTTAAGTTGCATATCAAAATTAATAGTGAATTCACTTGTTCTTAGAACTTATTAAAAATGTTTGAAAAACACACACATCTAAATTTAAAAAAATATGATAGTTGAGACAGGACTTTGGCAATGATAGAGCAAGAGCTTCTTCAAATCCACTCCATAAAACCAATGAAAACAGTGGCAAAAAATTAAAAAAAGAAATAAAGGTAATTTGAGCAACAAAATTAATAAATAATGTGCCAATGGATTATAAAGCAAGTTATTTGAAAAACCCATGTACCTGTATTGTTAAATAAATGATTAAACAAATAAATAAATGAGTGGGAAGAAACAAATCTTACATGTAAAAATCCAAGTAATTTATGTAGATATTCCCTACTCAAGGAAGTGAAACATAACTCTCTATTCCTTAGGTTTGGTTGTTTACAGTGACTTCTTTTTTCTTTCTTTTTTTTTAAATTTTTATTGTTATGTTAATCACCATACATTACATCATTAGTTTTAGATGTAGTGTTCCATGATTCAGTGTTTGTGCATAACACCCAGTGCTCCATGCAGAATGTGCCCTCCTCAATACCCACCACCAGGCTAACCCATCCTCCCACCCCCCTCCCCTCTAGAACCCTCAGTTTGTTTTTCAGAGTCCATCGTACAGTGACTTCTTTTTAAAGAGAAAAACAGGGAAAGGAGGGAAGAGAGGAACTTTACAGTGGATAGACCTGGCAAATAGTACCTCAGCCAGCTGGTGAAGGTCACCGATAGTGATGACATATTGATAACATGCACCACGATATTATGTGACGAAAATGACACTTATCCCTGTGGTCTTCTTCCACAAACCCTATAGCCCCAGTGTAATCATGAGAAAAATATCAGACAAATCCCAATCGAGGGACATTCTACAAAGTACTTCATCACTTTTTCTCAAAACTGTCCAAATCATCAATGACACTTTGAAATATCATAACCAAGATATGACAAATGACAAAGGAAAAATGACAAATAAATGTAGCATTTATTTGGACAGGATCCTTGAAAATAAAATGGATATTAGGTGAAAACTACAGAAACCTAAATAAAGTATGGACTTTAGTTGATAATATAACACTATTGGTTCACTAATAGTAACAAAACGCTAATCCAAGATGTTAATAAAAGGGAAAACTGAATGAATGGTACATGAGAACTCATTTTTCTGTAAATCTAAAACCGTTCTAAAATTAAAAGTTTATTTGCAAAAGAAATCTACTAAGCACAGTTTCTGCTTAGTATAATGGTTAATGAAGAGAATTTTACTACTTAGCACTTTGTGATGCTGGGAAAATTCCATATCATATATTGCCTAATTTTCATTCTCTGTAATATAAGAATGGTAATAATACATATCTCATAGTGTTGTTGTAAGGATTAATATTTGTTAAAAAGTTAAATAAAGTGCCTAGCACATAGTAAGCACTATATAAATGTTTATTAAGTAATATGCCAGAAATGCTCCAGGAAGAATCCTGAATGAAAGAATTTTTTTTTATTATTATTATTTTATTTATTTATTTATTTGAGAGAGAGAGACTGAGAGAGAGAGCACATGAGAGGGGGGAGGGTCGGGAGGGTCAGAGGGAGAAGCAGACTCCCTGCCGAGCAGGGAGCCCGATGCGGGACTCCATCCAGGGACTCCAGGATCATGACCTGAGCCGAAGGCAGTCGCTTAACCAACTGAGCCACCCAGGCGCCCTTGAATGAAAGAATTTTGATAAGCTCCTTGGATGACGTGAGGAGATGGCAAACAGTCATATACTTAAATAAAAGCAGAGGGTTGTTAACTGCCTTCCAAGGAGGGGAGGTCCCATTAATTGCATGGTTTCATTTTTGCATTTAAGAAATATTCAAAAACAAGAAGTTTAAACACAAATGTTTATAGCAGTATTCTTCATAATGGAAAAAATGTGGAAACAACCCAAATGTCAGTCGATGCACGAATGGATAAACAAATGTGTTATATCCATTCAATGGAATAAAAAAGGAACAAAGTACTGATACATGCTACAGCTTGGATGAAGCTAACAATCAAAGAATTCCATATATTATATAATTCCATTCATACGAAAGTAGAGAAGAGGGAAATCTACAGAGACAGAAAGTGGTTAGTGGCTGTTTGGTGGTGGAGAAGGTAGGTCAGTGATAGCTAAAGTGTATGGAGTTTCTTTTTTGGTGATGAAAATATCCTAAAATTGACTGTAGTGTTGATAGCACATCTGTGAATATACTAAAAATCCTTGAACTGTATACTTTAAATGGGTGAACCTCACGGTATATGAATTATATCTCGATAAAGCTGTTTAAAAATAAAGGCAAAATGAAAAGTTTCGAGTAAACAAACAAAAAATAAAAATTATTAGTTTATCTTGCTTGTTCATATTTCTCAAACTGTAGATGCCATCTTGATTCTAGAAATACAAACAGAAAGTTACATGCAGAAAGCATTTAGTATCTTCAAAAGTAGGGATCCGAAGGGGTATGTGCACCCCGATGTTTATAGCAGCAATGTCCACAATAGCCAAACTGTGGAAAGAGCCAAGATGTCCATCGACAGATGACTGGATAAAGAAGATGTGGTATATATATACAATGGAATATTATGCAGCCATCAAAAGGAATGAGATCTTGCCATTTGCAATGACGTGGATGGAACTGGAGGGTATTATGTTGAGTGAAATAAGTCAAACAGAGAAAGACATGTATCATATGATCTCACTGATATGAGGAATTCTTAATCGCAGGAAACAAACTGAGTGTTGTTGGAGTGGGGGGTGGGGTGGGAGGGATGGAGTGACTGGGTGATAGACACTGGGGAGGGTATGTGCTCTGGTAAGCACTGTGAATTGTGCAAGACTGTTGAATCTCAGATCTGTACCTCTGAAACAAATAATGCAATATATGTTAAGAAAAAAAAGAAGAAGAAGAAGGTAGCAGGAGGGGAAGAATGAAGCATGGGAAATCGGAGGGGTGGATGAACCATGAGAGACGATGGACTCTGAAAAACAAACTGAGGGTTCTAGAGGGGAGGGAGGTGGGAGGATGGGTTGGCCTGGTGGTAGGTATTGAGGAGGGCACGTTCTGCATGGAGCACTGGGTGTTATGCACAAACAATGAATCATGGAACACTTCATCTAGAACTAATGATGTAATGTATGGGGATTAACATAAGAATAAAAAAAAATTAAAAAAAAAAAATTTAAAACACATTATAAGAAAAAAAAAGAAAGAAAGAAAGCATTTAGTATCTTGCCTTGAAAGAACCAAAATCTGGTTCATCAGTCTGGAGACATGCATGCTTTGTTCACAAGATGATGAAGAATACCTGTGATGAGTGTCAACACAAGATCTACTTTTATTCCCCTGATCTCACGCGGGGGACTACACTCGCTGTGTAAGTCTACTTGCTTACAGTGGGGAATGGGTGAAGAATGGGGTCTGTTAGCAGTTAAATACTAAGCAGTAGACACTATTAGCAATATAATTTTTTTTAAAGAGAATGAATAAAGCCAATTATAGGGATACCAATCAAATGTTTGTCTTTGAACTCAGAAAGGAGAACATAGCAAAATACAGACATTTGCATGTAAGGCGTACTCGCACTATTGTACAATCTCGCAATATTTTACACCCCCAGTGGAGTGTCTGCCCTTCCTCCTCTGTGTCCACTCCTGCTCACCCACTTGCCCATCTGCTAAGCAGACTCCCATCCTCCTTTTCCAAACACTGCCACTGCCCTGTCATGCGTGTTTATGTGCTCGGCTCTGTGCTTCCACTGCACCATGTCTATACCAATTTCTCTAGCTGTCTACGTACATTTCCATTTCCTCATTAAATCCTCAGCCTCTTTGAAGGTCAGTCAGTCCTTTCATTTAGTTACTTCAACACCTAGCTGAGGTTATTAAAGATAATAAGTAAATAAATATTTAATAAATGAAATCCAAACTTAGTATATCTTTTTTATTTTTTTATTATTTTTTTATTATGTTATGTTAGTCACCATACAGTACTTCACTAGTTTTTGATGTAGTGTTCCATGATTCATTGTTTGCGTATAACACCCACTGCTCATTGCAATGCTCTCCTTAATACCCATCACCGGGGCTAACCCATCCCCCCTTTTTTTTACACTTAAAAACAAGTAACTGTTACATTTATTCCACATTCCCTTCGCAGTGACCTTTCTATAACACATATCATATCATGACACTCATGTGCCAAAAACTTGAGTCTTCATCACCCCTAAGGCAAAAACTCTTCACACTTCCATCCTCTGCTGTGGCTGCCCATCAACTTGGAAACTTCAACATTGAGAAAGTGATTGCATATCTCTGAATTCTGTGAATTCATAGCCTTTGCCTTTGTGTAAAACCTTTTATTCCTTGTTTCCTGGGAAAATGTCTTTGCATTTCAAAATCAAACTCAGATTTAATGTTTCCAGAAAGTTTTCTTTAACTACCTCCTTTCTGCCTGAAACAAAGTTAAACACAATTTTTTGTTTATGCTAAGAATTTTACCTGCTTCTATCCACATTTATTACATTGAATTTTAACGAAATTAGTCTTCCTAATTCAGTGGGGAGAGAGAGCACTATGATCAGGAGTTGTATTGTTCTTCTCTGGCACTGTATCTTATAAATAGTAGGTACTCAATAAATGCTGTTTTTAATGATTAAATAAAGGAATGGATGAACAAATGAATACTTCAACACTTGGTTTTCAAAATGTTTCTCATGTATCAGGTCATGTATTTCTTGTATCTATACTGAATTAGGCTTTATATTAAGTATCAAACTTCCTTAAGAAACAAGAAAACTAAGGATCTGAGAAGTGTAATGATACCACGTATAGAGGTTCAGGTTTTTGACTGTTGGGTCCCTGCATCCAGCTGAAAGGGGATCTAAACTTGAAGCAACGATATTTGGCAGACACGGAAGCTATAGAATGCAAGTGATAAAAAGGAGAAAGAAATTAACTCAAAGAAAAACATGTTATTGTAATCTAGATTATATTTTACTGCACACTGGGTAAGCAATCTTACATAAAGCCTTCCTTGGAGAGTCACATTTCCTCTAATCACTATTAAAGTCATTTTCATCAAATGGAACAAGTTATTACAAATGAACTAATGTTGCTTTGGGAACATTTACTTCCTAGGTCAATTTTATTTAGGAATTGTAGTCTCTTTATTAAGTTAATATAGATTTTTTGTTAATTAGATCAGGAGTCTCATGTCATTAGGTATCTACACGTCCTGAATAATAGATGATAACCTTATATCTAAAGAACTAATTTCAAACACTTGAAGATTGATTATATAGTATTTAAGGTGAAAGAAATCTTAGAAATCATCATTACCACCCCTCATATTTTTAAGTTAAGAAAACCAAAGACACTGAGAGGTGAAATAATTTGTTTAAAATGACTGACCATGTTGCAATGGACCTGGGAATTGGCCCCTGGCCTCCTGATCTGAATACAGGCTCTTCCTTTACCCCTTGTCTACACATTATTCTATGCAAATTGATCAACATACTCTTTGCATCAATTTTATTTTCATACTTCCACAACTGTCTCTACTGTGGGGAAATTCATGAAGGTTTTTAATAGCTCCCTCTCTTTATCATACTATCATGGTAAAAGGGCCAACATATTGTCTTTTTATCAAATAGTATGGAGGTATGGATCATCACATATGACGATGGATAGAGGTAGCATTGTTAAAAACAAGTGTGTGTTGTTGTTTTTTTTATTTTATTATGTTATGTTAATCACCATACATTACATCATTAGTTTTTGATGTAGTGTTCCATGATTCATTGTTTGCATATAAAGTGTATGTTTTAAAAATATCTTGCAACATCAATTTGGAAAGCATTGTCTTTTTTTTTTTTTAAAGGTTTCAGTGAATAAATATTATCAATTTAAAGTTAGTTGTAGATAACCTTATAATTCTTTATTTTCAGGTGCCTTCTTTGCATTGGTAATTTTCTAGTTTTTTCTTAGATCTGCATTTTCTCCACTCATTTCTTGGCCTCCAGGCTTGATTTAATTTTCTTTCTAGTTCTGTAGAAGCAATGCATATAGATTCTAGAGACAAATGCATGGATTAAAATCCTGTCTCTCTTAGTAACTAGCTGTAAAAAGTTGGGAAAAATCACCAAATTATTTTAAATTTGTTTCCCCGTTTGATAAATGTAGGTAATGTTAGTGCTTACCTCATGAGGTAATTGTCAGCATTATATGAATTATTCCATTTAAAACTATATACTATTTAATAACTCTTTCATAAACATAAACTATCAATATCAATGTTACACAACTCTCTATGAATATGGAGAATGACAGTTGTGATTTTTCTTAACAAAACCATGTGACAATACAATATAGCCATTTTTCTTACTTCCCCTTTTAAAATATATATTTAAAAATAAATGGCATTGAAAACCAATTTGAACCAAAATCCCTGCTAAATATTGCCTCTAAAAAAATCACAAATCTTATGAATGTAAAGTTATTAAAAAGGCTTCCTAAGTGAGATTAAAAATAAGAATGCGATGATTGATTACATTCATAAAGATGACAAATGGTTTCATTTTAACTAGAAAATGTGACACTTCATTAGTCCACAGTAATGTGGTCAAATGACTTTCCTTAGTTGGGGAAATATACAGGCTAGAGGAGTGATAAATGGATGCTTTTTAAATGCAAGTAGTTCAGAAACTTTAACTTGCATGGAAAAATAAAAACAGTATGATTCAGAGGAATGACTCAGAAGAACCTGAAGATAACTTTTACTTTTTGTACCAAATGAAAAAATGCTGTTCTTTGCGAGGATCTCTGTTGATGTATTATACCTGCACATTGAATGCATAATGAAATAAATTATCCCTTACTTATTAAATACAGTATTCCTATTTGAATATTTTAATACAAAACCTTCTTTTTCTTTTAAAGATTTTATTTATTTGAGAGAGAGAGAGAGAAACAGCATGAGAGGGGAGAGGGTCAGAGGGAGAAGCAGGCTCCCCAATGAACTGGGAGCCCGATGTGGGACTCGATCCCAGGACTCCGGGATCATGACCTGAGCTGAAGACAGTCGCTTAACCAACTAAGCCACCCAGGAGCCCCTAATACAAAATCTTCTCATCTGTACATAGAGGGCTGTTCAGGACTGGGGAGTATCAGTGCATGAGTTCAGTGGTGAGGGCTCATTGCGAATTACTGTCTCCTGGAGCTCTCCGTGTCTTGGCAATTGAGGAAGGGAAGGGAACCCCCAGTGTTTTTGAGTACCTCTTCTCTAACACCAATGCAAGAGAATAGAGAATAGACTCTCCTACTGAGGATTGGGTAGAGTACTGGCTAGGGTATGAGGTGTAGGAAAGGCCTTTTCTCTCTGGAGCATCCCCCTTTAAATATTGGCCATTGCCCTAAATATGTGCAGCTCTGCATGCCTCTCTCTGGGCTAGAAAATCATATTTCTTCTGCCTTGAATTTTCTGCAGACTAGGTCCATGAGAACAAGAAGGAATCTGAGTCATTTCAAATTTGGCATTAAAGATGCTACTTTTAGGATTTAGACACATTTTTTTTTATTTCCATTAAATGCCCCCCCTCAGAAAAAGTGGCTTGGAACATGGTTATTTAATCATTAATGCTCAATACGGTGGAATAGCTACAGGTCAGATGGAGACATCTTTCACCATATATTTTATTCGGTTCACACTGTTATGAAACCAGAACAAAGAGAATTCGATTTCTAGCAATCTTTTGCAGTACTATTTTCTGGTAGTCATTAGACAGCTTGTCAAACTAGAAAGCAACGAAGCTATAATCAACAATAATAGACAACAAGCAATCAGACAGCAGATATTTTATGGACTGAGCCAGGTTATTTCCTAATGTGATGGCTGATCTTGAGAGAAACAGGGCAAGCATAAGCCAGAGGCCAACTGAAGGGTAAAGAGAGAGAGTTGTCATTAAGCTAGCCAAAAACACACTTTTCTAATTAAAGAAACACTGTGGAGATGAACATGATCTGCAAGGGATTCAAGGAATTTATACAAGGTGGTGGTGGTTTTAAATGAACAAATTTTACATGATTGGATCCTACACGGACCTTCTGTAAAATTCCTTGTAGAAGAATTTCAGAGTGTGGGTCATACCCCATTTGTTACCTTGGCTCTCAGCTTCATTCCCACCGTCCTATGGTCTTCTTCGTGTCTTGGGAATATCAGCAGTGACCGCGGGCTCCAGTAGCACTGGGATGGTTTCCCAAGAGCAGAAGCCAGAGGGCAAACTCCTGGTGGTTTGTTGCTGTGCAATTCAGTGGCAGTGGATGCCCAAGATAAACTCTTCACATAGTGGTAACAGATGCATGAGAACACAGGCAAAACTAGAATTGCTTAGCTTTGTTTAGAACTGGAATGCCAGCAAAAGTCTCTTGTTCCTTTGTCTCAGTACAGGTAATCTGACTGAGCCCAAAGTCAAGAAGGAGGGAAATCTATGCTAGTCCTTCAGTGTGGGGAACTGCAAAGTTACATGGCAAAAGTCATCAAGGATTGGGGCCAATAATGCATACTCTGCCCCCATACTCTGTGTGCTCCTAATTCGATGATACCTGACGTTGCACGCAAATGTCAGAAACATCTTATCATGATCCTCTGGCTTGAGGGGTACGGAGTGCTGTTTTTCACCTTTTCTGTTTCTTTAGGGAAAACAGCAAGGAAAAGAAGTGAATATTCTGAACGGGGAAATTGTACCTGAACAAGGGAACTGTAAATGTTAACATTTAATCAGGGAACAGCAGATAAACCCTGTGAAATCTAAATTGTTGCACACTCAGAATTATTTTGATGCTAAATATAAACACAATGTTAAGAAAAACTGATTTCTGTAGCTATCATACTTGTAGGAAGTAGTGATACCTATCAAACTTTTTTTCTTCACTTACATGTACCATGATAAAAAATACATCAGGATATGAAAATATTTGCAATAACATTAGTTTCTGTTTTTATTTTCCAAAAAGGCAGTCTAAAATATCAAGGATGATATCTGTATTTTTATAGCAATGAGAAAAGACCATCATCCTGAGAAGAATCTTACATAAAAATCAGGGCTCAAAGACCCTAGATAATGGGAAAAAAAAAGGTAAATTTCTGCAAAAAAGTCATGAAAGAGCTATGAAAATCTTCAAAGGGACAGGATTTTATCTTATGCCAAAAGCATATCATAGAAAAAAATACAATAAATTTCAGGGTTTTATAATTTTGCTTCTATTCAATAAAGATTGTGGCTGTATTTCTACTTTCTGCTATTTCAACTATTCAAGAAATTACAGAAGAAGGTCTTGTAACTCTTGGGACTGGGGACAACTGCAAGAGGAAAAAGAAATGTAAAAGTCTAGAAGGTATTTCTCTCATTTCATATCTTGAAATCTGTACCAGTGAGCTAGAAGTACTCGACACATGTGAATACAGCCCAAATGGAGTGGCTCAGAGGACGGGGGATAAATCAGTTGATTAGAAATATCTCCAGAGCCACCTGAAAAGAAAAATGCAGATTTGACATGTTTTTTTCCAGTGTCCAAACACACAAAGCAATTGAATACATGTAAGTTGACATTTGCACATTAACAAACTATTTCCTGTCAAAAACTATCGTCAATTACCATCTTTCGTGGTGAAATGACCTTCCCATCACAGAGCCAGTACTTGGGATTAAAGCATTCAGTAGAGAAAGCTTAATTCCAAACACAAAGAAATACATTCACTGGAGAAGGAACGCTCTGATGTGTTGCAATGCATTTGTATTCCATGATCAGGTGTTAGAAACAGGAAAAGTAAAGTCCTAAAATTTTGAAATGATTTCGTTTTTTGTTGTTGTGTTTTTTTGTTTTTTGGTTTTTTTTTAAGATCTCTGCTTCCTGCTCCGATGGAGTAACAGGTACTGGATTAGCTTCCTGCTATGAATACATACATATGTAAGTATATACATACGTGCATCAGTAAATCAGAAAACAAGGAAAAACCAGAACCTATTCCAGGTAAACAAATGTCCAGTTCCTTTTCTCCTTTGGAGACACCTCTTTCTCTCTCTAGATTTGGGATTAGTTATTTTCCAAGCAACTACTGGTTTCTGATGGGTTCGAGAAAAATTGCTCATTGGCATGTTATCCAGACTTTTGTATAAATGTGAGAACGATGTTCTGGCTAGTGCTCCACATCTCTGAGCTAAACTGGAACTCCCCATATTCTTTTAAACTTTATAGTATACTTTTATGTTTTACATTTTCTTCCTTCTTTTAACCAAAATTATCCAAGCATTCCTTGATATTTTGTTTAATTTAGGGTGAAATGATATTGCTCAAATTTTAAGCATATCTATCAGTAAGCATGATAACCTTTGTAGTTATTCAGGCTTTTATTTTTGCTCTTCAGTGAGGTATTTGATTCCTTTTTTATATAAGATATATAGTTCTTGTTAGTTATGCACTTTGTATCAAGGAATATTTTTTGTTTTTCTTGCTATTTCAAGTATGAAATTTCATCTGATTACATTTCCTAATTGGTCATTACCCTGTATAGAAATGTTTTGTTCTTGATTTGTTGTTCTGTGTCTCTCCATTTTGATGAATTCTATTTGGCAATTGAGTCTCTTGAATTTTCTGTGTAGACAGTCATATCATTGACATATAGGTAGCTTGCCATTTTATTTCCAATATTAAAATGTACTCTTTTTTTCCTGTTTTTTTTTTTTTTGATCATATCTCCAATACAATGACTAATGCTTGTACTAGGTTAGGAGTAATTGTATTATTTCTACTTTAATGGGAATGCTTCTATTATTTTAACATCAGGTATAATATTTGCAGTAGGAGCCTGAGAGTCAAACTTTATCAAGCAAATTTCTTCTTTGTTTTTAAAATCATGAATGAATGTTACACTTTATAAAATACTTCCCACCTTTCTTTGAGAAAAACATTTGACATTACTCCTTTAGATTAATTTAATAATTTACATCAAAAAAATATTCTAGCGTTGAGCAAGTCTTGCAATTTTAGATAATCTTACTTGGTCATAAAAGCTTTTAATTCACGGTGATCTGTGCTACCCCTGTTCTGTCTGGCACTTGGGTAAATGAAAGTCATATAATGGAGTTGTATTCTGTACTCTGGAATGGTTTCCTAAGACTGGAGTTTTCTGTATCCTATTCTTTGTAAGAATGCCCCACTCACAACCATCACAACTAGACCAGCTAGAGTAAAGACAGACCTGAGGAACTTTGCAGATTGCTGGCAAGACTGACACCATCACCTGTCCATCCTCTCCTACCCTAACTTGAACAACCTCCCTACTACCACCTGCCTCCATGATCTATAGCACCGATCCCCCATTGTTTTTTTTTTTTTTTTAAGATTTAATTTTTCTATTTGAGAGAGAGAGAGAAAGAGAGAGAGAGATCACGAGCAGGGGGGAGGGGTAGAGGGAGAAGCAGACTTCCCACTGAGCAGGGACCCACCCCCACCATGCAGGATTCCATCCCAGGACCCTGGGATCATAACCTGAGCTGAAGGCAAACGCTTAACCAACTGAGCAACCCGGGTGCCCTATTTTTTGCCTTTTTAAATTTTTTTCTTTTTTTCCTTTTTACATTGGTAATAAAGAGGCCAATGACTCCCAAGTCACCACATATACTTGATTCACAAAAGACTGTGTACAACCTTCATGTGCCTCCTTTCTTCACAGCTCACCAAACCATGCACTTTGCCTTCTGAAACTCATGATCAGTCAATAATAGAATTCCCTATGCCCTCATCTTCTCCAATTTCTTTTTAAATTATAACCCTAAATGAAACCTACTCTATTCTCTCTGATAACACTGATTCCTCTTTAGCTCTCTCAAATGGTGGCTGATTCATCTCTTACAATGGTCATGGCACTGGCCACGAATAGAGAATTGTCTTCCTCCTTCCTTATTGTCACAGACCATTCTCTCGGAAAGTCCACTGTTCTGAAGTTGATTTCCATAGTGTATACATCAGTGTGTACAAATCTCTCTCCATTCACGTTTTAGTAAATCTACAGACCTATTAGTCCTTTTCATTTTGTGAGATTTTAGCTTCTGTATCTAACTCTATTGAATATTAGCTCATAATTTTGGTGATTTAAGTATTCATTTAGATAATACCTCTCACTGCAGTTATACCTCTCCACTCCTTGACAGTTTCTGCTGTAATAAGCCTCCATCCAATGTAAGCCTCCTACTCCCAAGTTCATACTGAAAGCTGTGTTATAACCAATAATTGAACTCAATGCATGTATGAAATATTAAGCACCCCAATCTTTTTTATTTGCTGTTTACTCTTTCTAGGATTCTGACTCCAATAATGCTTGAATTTGGTTGAGATCTATACTTCATTGATTTTGCCATCTTCTTACTGATCTTCAACCACCTTTCTGTCTTCACCTTCCACCCTTCTTGTGTAGATTCCATAGCTCGGGGGCACTGAGTGACTCAGTCAGTTGAGTGACTCTTAGTTTCGGCTCTGGTTGTGATCTCGTGAGTCACGAGATCGAGGCCCGCATTGGCCTCCGAATTCAGTGCAGTCTGCTTGAGATTCTTTCCCTCTGTACTTTGCCCCGTGCATGCACTCTCTCTCAAATAAATAAATAAATCTTAAAAAAAAAAAGATTCCATAGTCCATAGTTGTAATCATTCCTTTACATGTATTTCTAAATCGTTTGGCTCTCCCTCTCTTGATTGAACACACCTAACATATTACTATTCTGGTTGAATTACAGCTTTTTGTCTACTGCAGGAGGAACATAGTTTGAAAAAAAGTAAACAACTATGATGGTTGGTTTCACTTTAAATTTATGATCCTTAGCTTCAACTGAGCTCATAAGGCTTTCCCAAAACCAACCCCATTTTCTCTTCTCCATTCACTCCCCTTCTCACTAGATGACTAATTCACATGCATGTTGAAAAACAACCTCACCTACCTTCCCCATCTTATTGACTTAGTTCTTACCCTCATTACACTCCTTTATTGTTCCCCCAATAGTACTTATCTCCCTCTGATGTTCTAGTACTTATATTTTTTTCATCTGTCCCAGTCTGCAAACTACAATATAAGCAGGCAACTTTTCTACTTTGTTTACCATTGGTTCCTTACTGCATAAGATAGTGTCTGGCATAAAGTATTGGCAGTCAACTATATATATATATATTTTTAAGTAGTCTCTACACCCAACGTGGGGCTCAAACTCATGTCCCTGAGAACAAGAGCTGCATGTTTCCCCGACCGAGCCAGCCAGGCACCCAGGCACTCAACTATATTTGTTGGATGAATTTAGAAATTGAATTTTTCCAGGGCACCTGGGTGGCTCAGTCAGTTAAGCATCTGCCTTGGCTCAGGTCATGATCCCAGAGTCCTGGGATCGAGCCCCACATCGGGCTCCCTGCTCCGCGGGAAGCCTGCTTCTCTCTCTCCCACTCCCCCTGCTTGTGTTCCCTCTCTCACAAATAAATAAAAATAAAATCTTAAAAAAAAAAAAGAAATTGAATTTTTCCTTCAGTAATTACAGATAGTGTGCCAGTTTACTTAGGACTTAACAATTGGCAGGATCTAATAAGATCCTGTGTACAGGAGAAAGGTTTGTGTGTCACACCATTCTACATATGTGTAAGTTAATGTTAATGTGTATTTCTTAATTTTATTTATTTATTTACTTACTTATTTTTTTATTTTTATTTTTTAATTTTTTTGAAAGAGAGAGAGCAAGCACATGCCCACAAGAGCATGCCAGTGGAGATGGGAGGGGCAGAGGGAGAGGGAGAAAGAATCTTAAGCAGCCTCCATGCCCGGTGAGGAGCCTGACTCGGGTCTCAATCTCAAGACCCTGAGATCATGACCTGAGCTGAAACCAAAAATCCAGTGCTTAACTGACTGAGCCACCCAGGCGCCTCATATATTTCTTAATTTTAGATACAAATTATTAATTGACTAAGGATGCACTCTTTTAGATACTGAAGTTTTAATCCTGGACTCTGCCAGTCCCTTTAAGGATGCAAAAGGCCTGAGTATCTCAAAGACAATAATATGTATCCATTTTTAAACTGTCCCCTATAAATTTTTTTTAAAAAAATAGAAGTTTCCTACCTCCATCTCATCATCCCTCACTTCTCATTTCTAATAATGTACTATACTCCCATGTTTAATGACTGTCCTGGGGAATGAAAGAATCTTCAAGGTAAGTCAGGGTCTGGCAAGTTTGTGCTTTGGGGAGTAATAACTGGTCTGACACACCAGATTAATCCTAAAATGGTTTAGTCAATGAATGACCCCTCCAAACCACTTGTGAGATATAATCATATAATCTCTGGGATCAATTCTGAGGAAATTATCTTATCATCATAATTACTACAGTTGGATAAATCACTACTTTGGGGGCTAGAGGAAGGGAGGAGATAAATAGAAGCCAGGAGTAATTTCTTTTATGATCTCCCAAAACAACAGGTGCAATTTAATTGTTCTAAACATGTCACCAGGCAAATTCAAAGCTGACATGCTACAATATTAAGAATTATAGAAACAGTTCTCTTTGGCCAATGATGCCAGGTTCCATATTTACTGAAGTGTTTTGTTTTTTTTTTCTTCGAAGCACCACCTGTGGTGTAACAATCTTCTGACCTAATTATTTGCTGTGTCTAAGTGAGATTTTGACAGGCTCTTAGAACAATTTCTCCCCTTGAAAATCATTCACTTTCTACTAGAGTTAATGTCTAGCACAACAGATCAGAATTTTTTCTATAAGACAGGAGAAAATAATTTGGTTTTCATTATATGTGGATAAATTAATTTTGTTAAATTTAACTTGAAATACATTAATGAGTGTTGTGATTTCAATTGTTCTGAAAATAACTATATTTTAATGCTGGTTCCACTACTTATAAACTATGATCCTGGCTAAGTGTATTAATCTTTCTGCACTTGAATTTTTCTCCTATATAAAATAAGGCTAAATAATAAGGGTGTTTTGAAGATTAACCTATGCTTCCTGTCTTTTTTTATACTTTTATTAAATTTTCAACCACATTACCTTATTTTCTTTCATCCCCACTCAACCGAATTTGTTCCTATCATAATTAATCAGGTCTCTTAATTGCCAAATTCAAAGATTCCTCCCAGTCTTCACTCTCTTGAGATATCCTTACCAATTGGCATTATGATCTTCTTTTAACCAAGAAATTATTTTTTCTTGGCTATTCGATAATATTATTTTCTATTATTTTTCTGTGAGAGAAGCCTTTCCTCTCTTTAAATGCAATTATTCTCAAGATTTCATTCTTGATCGTGTTTTAAATCTAATTTAACACACTCACTTGAGTAATAACTCCAGATATTATCTATTTAATGGTGAACTTACATTTTTACCTCCAGCCTTAATCTTCCCTGAATTAATCCAAATGTCCTACAGACATTAATCATTTCTCCAAAATTCCAGACTATTTTTTTAAAAGATTTTATTTATTTATTTGATAGAGAGAGTGAGAGAGCACAAGCAGGGGGAACAGTAGAGGGAGAGGGAGAAGCAGGCTCCCCGCCAAGCAGGGAGCTCGATGCGGGGCTCGATCCCAGGACCCTGGGATCATGACCTGAGCCGAAGGCAGACGCTTAACCATCTGAGCCACCCAGGCGCCCCCAAAATTCCAGACTATTTTTATCCCCCTTTGTCACAAAGTATTCTAGGTTGAAAGTCTGATTATTTTCTAAATACCACCAACATGAGTAGCAACATCATTATCATCATCATCACTGTCAGAATGTATTATACACCTTTTATTTAGCATCCACTGTGACCCAAAGATTATTAAATGCTTTGGACACATTATCTCATTTAATAATCCCCACTACGTTATTTCACAAAATAGGAAAAAAAGGATAAATGAGGTTACACTGATTGCTTCTGGTCTCATAGTTATTAGGTTGGAAAAGCTGAAATGGTAGCTTAAATTTATTTGACACCCAAGCTTATGATTTCAACTACCACAGTCTACTGCCTCTCTCATTGGACTTTACTGATTCCAATCACTTCCTGAGGATACCTATTTTGTGTCTTTTATGTGTCTCAAACTTGTCTCATCCTACTGCTCTTGTTCTACTTCAGACTTCTTATTTTTTATCACTTCGAGACAAGTCAACTTGAAACTAATTTTACTTCATATCAAACTTAAATAAAGAAATAAAATTCTTTTTATATTCCTGGCTTTTCAGAAAGATATTTTTTTAAATGTCAGTTTTATTTTATATATGTGAAGCATGTGGCCCATTATATTAGGAGAAATAAGGAGTGATAATGCAATTTATCTAAAATGGGATATGGACTCAATCATTGTTTGCCAAGATCATACCAATGCTAAAGATATGGCATACACATTATTAAAAATTAATCTGACCCAATTAGATTGGTAAATCAGGTAAAAATATTTAAATCCAATTGGGATTCAAACATTTGCTTATGTAGTGAAAGAAAATATACAGAGTATAATCCATAGTAAAATCTTACCATTTTATATTATGATAATTTTTTTAAAAATAAAAGAAAAAAAACATGATTTATTTTGGGTTTAGTCCTCCAAAAATAGTGCCATTTTAATGTTTCCTGACTCATGTTCTTATGACATCCTTGCTTTTAGAATGTTCTGGGCCTGAAAGGTGCTCTTTTCTATGAATTTCTTTTAATTAATAGGTGCTGCCTAAGATATAGGGTTGAGTGGAGAGATGGATAAATATATTTTTTAGTATATTTCTAACATTTTTATGTTTGGTGTGCATTTATTTTTAACTTGAGTACGTTTTATTTGTTTCAGTTGTCTCACTTTCCTATTTTTTTATTCAGATTTCTAATTCTGGCCATGATGGAGCTACAGTCACGGAACTCAACCTCCCAATAGAAACAGAAAGCTGGAAAACATATAAAATACTTATTGTCAGACACTGGGCCAACAGAGAGCAGAACTGTGATTTTTGAAGTAAGTGAACCATATGAGGTGAGTTCAGTGAATGTCCCAGCTTCATGCCTGGAAGCAATTCTTGACCATGGATACAAAGAGGTGGAGGTCAGAGTCCATGCCTTCTCTGAGTAGCATTATATTAGGAAATTTTGAGTCAAAATGAGCATTTTTCACCAAAGAGGCTATTTCTTATGTAAGATTTAGAAATTCTGTCAACATTTCACCAACCTTGATGATATAAAATAAAAAGGAGCAACTCTTCAATGTTCAAATATATTTTTATTGTAAAAATCCAAAGAGAGCTCATTTATTGTGATTCCAAGATTCAATTGTTCTTCAGATGGGATTACATTGGGACCACCTCCTCCGCCTACAAACATGCTGACCTAGAGAGGCAGCTGCGAGGGATGACAGTGTGTGTGAACATCCCAGTAGCTTAGCCTTGGTTGCAACTTGAGATGAAGCTGAATTCTCCCACCTCTGATGCCTAAGACCAAAAACAGCCATGGAGAAGCAACTAGAGGAAGCAACTTCATGGAAGCAACTAGAGGAAGGTTTTTTTTTTTTACTTAAATTAAATTTAATTAACATATAGTGTATTATTAGTGTTTTGTTTTGTTTTGTTTTTTTCATTCAGAGTTAACTCCTAGTACCATGGAGTAGTGCATATAAGCTATGAAATGCCTATTTCTTCCCAGGCTAAAGATGTAGCCATACTTCTTTATAGAAACAGTGCTGAAATCAGCCACTTTAAAGATTTCAAATTCATACTACAGAATGCAGTCTAGTATTTTTAAAAAAGATTTTATTTATTTATTTGAGAGAGAGAGCATGAGTGCTGAACAGGGAGCCTGATGTGGGGCTCAATCCCAGGACCCTGGGATCACAAACTGAGCCGAAGGCAGATACCTAATTGAGCCCCCTAGGCGTCCCACAATCTAGTATTTTTTCAAACTACTTCATTATATATTACTAATGCTTGGTGATACTGGTAACCAGAAAAATAACCCTTATGATATATGCCAATTATATTTTAATTAAAAAAAAGAAAAACTATATTAAAAATTATTTTATTCTTGTCAGTGCATCTTTTTTGTACTTGAGATGTCAGTCATCTCAAAAAAACAACCTTTATTGAATGAGTCGCATGTTATTAATACATAGCATGTCTTTCCCATTCAAAGTAATGCTTCTTTATACTATCTTGTAAGTCAAGTTTATAATCACTAGCATTTGCTGAGGGCTGAGTTAGTGTCAAATATTGTTCTAAGCACTTTATAGGAATCAAACTATTTAATCTTCACACCAACTCCAATTTGCTGATAAGGAAACTGAGGCATAGGAGGGTTATATGATTTGCTCACAAAGAAAGCCTAAGTCTTATTATCTAGTCCAGAAACACATTTTTTAAATAGAATCAAGAAACAGACTACCCCCTTAATGTTCCTAACATTGGTTACAAATGCAATTTTTCTTTTTATATTTATCATTAATGTTGACAAGGTCTAAAGGAGACAGTGGGTGGTATGAAGTTTGACCAGGGCTACAATTGTATCTTATTATAAACTAACCACATTAAGAACAGAGATCTCTTATACCGTCAATTTAATGACAGTGAAAAAATGTGTGCCGATTTATGTGCAGGTTGAGTCCAAAATCCTAGAACTTCTATGTGTCAAAGATCACATTCTTGTCTGAAGAACAGACCAACAATCCTTATTTACAGTTGCATTTATTTAAATTTGACAGATTTTGCAATATAATGATCACTGCATCACATGATATTTCCCTCCGTCATTGTATGGGGATTAATTTTTCCTCTAGGGAAAATTGTTTCTGAAATGCTCATATTACCAAGAAAAGGGTTAGAACTGAAGTATTCAGTCTTTTGCAAATGTCAAGCAGTGAGCCTTCCAAAATGGTTTTGAATTCTTAGTCTGTTAACCAATTTTGTTGGAAATATGATTTAGAAATAATCACTGCGGACAGTTTTTTCAGACAAAGACAGGCAAAATGGGCAAGATAATTAAGAATTCAAGAAGGTTAAGGTTGATGGACTTATTTTAGTTTATTCCATTTTAATGGTTTTTGTCAAGTATATTTTTCTTTCTTTTCTACTTTTCAGGGTTTTTTTCTTCCTTCACAGGAAAAAAAATCGAGGCCTACTTATTTTTTCTTTATATTTGCTGGGCATAATTGCTTAGAATTCCTTTATAGCTCTACTTCTTTACTAAAATTGACTCTTAAGGGAAAAGAGATAGTCCAAATGTTCTATATACATTATTAATTCCTTGAGTGCCTCCTTTATTCTTCACTCTTATAAACCCCTAGTTGTATTATATTCTCAGTTGCAGTCTGCAGCCTCCTTAGCATTCATCATAATCACCTGGCAACATCACCCAGCTAAATCATCCTTCATTTCTTAGCTCACTTCATAAAATTCCTGCTTCCCGGGTGCCTGGGTGGCTCAGTTGGTTGGGCGACTGCCTTCAGCTTGGGTCATGATCCTGGAGTCCCGGGATAGAGTTCTGTGTTGGGCTCCCTGCTCAGTGGGGAGTCTGCTTCTCCCTCTGACCCTCACTGCTCTCATTCTCTCTCTCTCAAAAATAAATAAAATAAAAAAAAAAAATTCCTGCTTCCCTCACTAGTATTTTGAAAGAATATGAAGCTTGTAAAAAGAGAATTTTTCTTTCCTGAAATCTTATTATATCTGAAGTACTATGAACCTAAAATTTTCTCAAAAGATTTTGGGTTTCAAAGTGCATGAGAAATGTCTTTTACTCGTACGTTTTATTATTAGCTGTCTCATGACATCACATTTTAGATCATCTGAATGACATCAAAGTAAGAGGGGACATTTTGGACATCACATACACATGAAGAAGTAAAAAAGTGACTGCTGAATCATGAAGCACAAATCAATAGCACTTTTCTAAGAGAAGGTATGGATTTGATCCTCATTGTAGAACTGAAGATATTCTCTTGAATCAGTTGATAGTTTTCCTAATGAAAGTTTTGTTACATAATTTATTAAGGCTCTCACAAAGTACCTGGGAGTGATATTCAGCATAATGCAATAAACTTTCTTTTTCAATGGTTATATTAATTTCAAGAGAGAAGCTATGATAACAACTTATATTAAGTTTAAAATGGATAAAAAATTGATTAGAATATTATGTTTTTAGAAAATCCAGCTGGCGTGCATGTCCCAAGGAACAGAGCTCAGAATCTGAAAGTGAACTTTAAAAAGAGTTAAGATAAATCTAGGATGAATATACATGACATAAATTATGAGGAAACTTGCTAGTAAGAAGGAAATGATCAAAAGGGTGTAGCAAAATGTAGCAAATGTAGCAAAAACTTATGAGCAAAAACTTGTAGCAAAATTTATGAGATTAAAACTGAACTTTCAAATTTAAACCTCTAACGTAGGGGCACCTGAGTGGCTCAGTTGGTTGAGCAACTGCCTTCAGCTTGAGTCATGATCTCGGGTTGCTGGGATTGAGCCCTGGGTTGGGTTTCCTGCTCAGGGGTGAGTCTGCTTCTCCCTCTCCCTCTGCCCCTCCCCCCCCCCCCCCCCCGATGTGCAAGAGGGCGCACTCTCTCTCTAAAATAAATAAATAAAATCTTTAAAAAAAAAAACCCTCAAAGTAGTGACATCAACCATTATAAGCACTGTAATAGCAATTTATGTAATTTAATGTAACGCATTATCTGATCATGATGTTTTCCTCAGTGGCCTTATGAAAGAACCAGCTTATATGATGTTCTAGTGGCTTTTTTTGATTCTCATCCAAGTGGCTGTAAGTACTGACCTTCTCACTTTCCCATTTGAGTCCATAGCAAATGGAGATAGAGTGCAATTTCAGTGCTCTGATCATGGGACCCTGGCAGAGAGCCATGGAATCAAGACAATGATTAAGCAAAATTGTACTTAGCGATGATTCTGAGATTCACATATATTTTTAAATGAAAAAAGTTTTTTAAGATTTTATTTATTCATTTGAGACACAGAGACACAGAGAAAGAGAGAGAGCATGAGCAGGGGGAGAGGCAGAGGAGAGGGAGAAACAGGAACCAGGAGCCAGATGTGGGGCTCAATCCCAGGGTCCTGGGATCATGACCTGAGCCGAAGGCAGACCGTCAACCATCTGAGCCACCCAGGCACCCCTGAGCTTCACATATTTTAAGTATTTTAATTGTTTTAATTTTTAATCAAGATAAGGTAGAGATAGATAAACTACAAAGCCAAAATTAAGAAGTCAGAAAAATTTCAAAAAATTAAATTTATGTAAGTCAACTCAGAATAATCACTGGTAACATTCTAAAATACTTATTTCCAGTCTTTAGTCTTCTGCTTCTTTTAAAAGAAATCTAAATCTCAGTAAAATATACATAAGCCATTTATTACTTATTATTGTTTATTACAATGATCATAATGCCATACATAGTTTTACTATAGTTGATCCATAATACTTTGTTCTAGCAATAATTAGATAACAGGCCCATTTTTAGATAAATTCCACTTTTTTGTGTGGTAAGTAAATGAAATCATCTTACATTTAGCTTTCTGTTTTCCTATATTAATGAAGATACATATCCATCTCATCCAAAAGTAGTATTTCCTTTTTCCCCCAAAACACAATTTTGAATCATGTGCCTGGAGACGTTTCTTGCCTACACTGATCTTTAGTTCCATTATGTTTTTGTGTGTGGTTCAAAATATAGAGAAGGGAACCAATTGCTAGAACTGTGTGTAATGTGAAATCTTGTATTCAGGAACAAGACAAGAGGTTCAAAGCCGGAGAAGTACTGGTAACCAAAGTGCTAAAGTGCTTTATTACTGAGCCCAGATCTGTTATATCACCAGAGCTTAAATACAATTTGGAAAGATCAGAAGGGCTCTTCTGTTGTGGAATGAGTCATACAAGGAAGAAAAGTGAGAAATGATATGAAAGATGAAGGTTTTCATTAGTTTTCAAAACTTAAGATCCTGGAAGCGAAATAGAAAGGTATTACAGTACATCAAAAACTAATGATGTAATGTATGGTGATTAACGTAACATAATAAAATAAATAAATAAATAAACTGACAAAACAAAACAAAACAAAACAAAAGGTATTACAGTCAGTTTTGCCTTAACTACTGTTTTGAAAACACAAATTTGCTCAAATGTGACTCATATATGAAGGAAAAATTTGAGCATAATATGAATTTGATTTTTGTTTACACATGATTTCTGCAAGCACTAGGTAAACTATAACACTATACCTGGCTGAACCCAAAAGCATCAAAACCCATAAAACACACACATGCACTCTCTTTCAGCATCTATTTGCTACCTCAGTTTATCATGCATGTTACCCATTCACATCTGGTGTTAGAAATTTCCATCTTATTTCAGATAACACTCTGTTATCACTTCACAAAAATTCACAAGCTGTAACCCTTCTGATGACCAGTTCCAGTCTTTTTCCAGGTAAAATGTCATATTTATTGCAATATTTATATATTTTTAACAATTTAATATGTAAAACTTTGCTGTTTTTATTAGTTCTCTGTTGTTTATATCTCTATCTATCTAGCTATTATCTATCTATCATCTATCTATCATCTATCTATCATTTATATCATCTATCTATGTATATATTGAGTGTTGTACTCCTAACCCCATTTTTCCTTATACTTCCCAAAATTGTATTATTGATTTTGGATAGGACAGAAATCTTTAGGAATGTATGTCATGTTATTGCAGAACTGACTATATTTTATCCTGAGGATATTAATTAATGTATGAAAACTTCACTGATTTGTTAAATTTAAAAATACATTAAAATAATTTCTAAACAAAATAAAAATTGAAGATATAGATTACTACATGAAAATTTGCTCGCTTTAAATTTAGAAAGATTAAAGTAAATTTTACACTAATTTTATTTCTTGAGTTCTTAGGAAAGAATGTGAAAAATGTATACAAAGTAACTTATGATCAAAAGACACCAATATCTAAAATAATCATGTCTATTTTACTACCGAGAACCTTTACCATACAATCTAAGTCCTGTAGAATTTATTTAATATGGATTTTAACTTCAAATTTAAGGAGAAAAAAGTAACTTACTCTGTATAAACAGGAACAAATACCATGCCATTTTATTCTGCTAGTAAAACGTTTGTTGAGTCACAAAAACATTGAAGAACACAGAATAGAAAATAAATTGAACCCCAAAGCGTCCAGCAACTCCTCAAATTAGTTGATATGAACTTAGCTTTAACTGTTCTCTCTAAAATATCATTGGCAAAGTTTCCAAAATGGCATTATTTTCATTTTAAGCCGGGAAACCAACTAATGTTGATCAAGTTAAAATTGACTAAGTTCTAAGGCATATTTTAGCAACTCATCAACATTTTCTTTATGCAAAGGTTTTGGATCTGATAGATAAATTTTATTAGAAAGCTCAAATGCCTTAATTCCTATTTGTTTTAATTTGTGGTTTTCCTACCTTTAAACACGTCCTTTGCTCCACCTAGCTTGCTGATGTCAAAGTGCTTAAAAATGTATCATTGATAATATTGTCAGCCTTACCTATTAAATTGTAAAAGATATGGTTGATACTCTTCATCTAAAACCAGCAGGAAAACACTGATAGGCAAACAAAGCTAGATTTAATGACTCATTTCAATGAGGGAGAAAACAACAAAGTGGCAATTTATAGCATGTAGTATTAAGGGTGTTAGGAGCGCCTTGCTATGGATTTGATCTATATTTTTCTAATATAATATCTCACAGGAATATTGTACATAGTTTTCTTCTGTTTAGTATCTTCTGGATATAATTATGGATGTGATATCTTCCTTTTCTTTATTTTCAACAATTCTGGTTTTTTTCAGTATGTCTTCTGTAAGCCCATACAGCTGGATTCTAACACATCCAGTGTCATTCTGCCTCTCTCATTCTGTCTGTATATAGATATGTAGATATAGATATGGATGATACAGACATAGATATATAAATATAGATAAATATATATATAATTTATTTCTATATGTAATTTATATATATGTAGAAAGACATATATATATACATATATATACACACATGTATCTTTCCCTCAGTAAATTAGCTTACTCTGGTAGCATTTAGTATGATGATCAAGGGTATATTTGGATTTTTTTCTGCCACTTATTTGTGTTTTTAATTACCATGATAATATTAGCTGTCAAAACTGTGTAACAAATTATTTCAAAATTTAACAGCTTAAAACAACATTATTATTTTATGGTCTGTGGGTCATAAATCCAGATACAACTTAGCTAAATAAGTCTTCTGCTTCACTATTCCTCACAAGACTGAATCCGTGTGGTGACTGGAGTTGTGGTCTCATCTGAAGAACTGACTGGGGAAGGATTCACTTCCACATCTACTCACATGGTTTTTAGCAGGGTTAAGTTCACCAATCACTCTTGGACTGGAGACCCCAGTACCTCACCAGGTTTTGGTCAGAACCTCCCACCCAGTTCCTTGCCATGTGGGCTTCTCAGTAGAGCAGCTCACAATATAACAGCTTGTTTCACCAGAGTTAATATCAGAGAAGAGCCAAAGAGAGAGAGAGAGAGAGAGTAAATGTGCAAACAAGATGGATGTCACACTCTTTTATTACTTATTCTTGAATGTAACATCTCATCACTTGTCCTGTTAGAAGCAAACCACGAAGTGTCAAACATTTGTCAAATAAGTAACAATATTTTTAACTGACTTGAATCAGCTTGATAGCATTTAAAATTTTATGAGTGGTTGTAAATAAGAGACTTGTGAGCAACTGTCATTTAAGACGTTCTTTTAAAACTTCGATTTTGTATTGCAACTTAAATATCTATTTAGAATAAAAAGAAACTTAAATATTGATTATTGGTTCAAATGTTAAGATTTTATTTTACTTAAAATAGTGCTTGTTATTCCTGGAGATTATTCTAAAGTATCAGGTCTACTCTTCATGTTGACTTTAGCAACTCAGACTTTCCTAATCATAGCAGTTGACATTGACACCATGTGATACAGAGCTTATAAAAATGTTTTAGACCATTTACTACAACTTAGAAAAAACTGAGTTAAAATAAGCAGAGAAAAATCAAAACTAACTGTAAAAAATAAGCTAATATTGTCTGTCTCATAGTTCACCAAGAAAATATGCCTCAAAGAGTGGGCACTGCTGAAATGATTTCTTTTGTTGCAAAAAATATCAGGTGCAGGGCGCCTGGGTGGCTCAGTCAGTTAAGCGTCTGCCTTCGGCTCAGGTCATGATCCCGGGGTCCTGGGATCGAGTCCCGCATCGGGCTCCCTGCTCTGTGGGAGCCTGCTTCTCCCTCTCCTCCCCACTTGTGCTCTCTATCTCACTATCCCGCTCTCAAATAAATAAAATCTAAAAAAAAAAAAAATATATCAGGTGCAAAATATCTGTGGCAAGAATGATCATCTTTTTCATTTCTCCTGGATAAAGAACTATTCTCTATTCATACCTATTTATTGAAAGTCTTTCCAATTCCTAGTAAGTCAAATCATTGCTAAACACATGTACCTTATTTTTAGCTGATAAGCAATATAAAATGAGCTCATTTTAATTTTATCTGGACTTCCTTTAATTGAGTGCCTTTAAAATGAATGAAACAAAAAAACTCTTCATGTAATTAGGAACAGACATATCTACTTATCAAGAATTGGACTCCATTTGTATTACTTACAATCTATGGTGATAAAGCTATCTAAAATGACTCAGAGCAAAAACAATAGATATGTTTAAAAGCTAGCCCTGTATTTATGTTTCCCCAGATAAAACTATATGGGCCCAAACATACAACTTCTTTTAATTAAATTATTGGCTTAAATATTTGCAAGGAGATGTATGGGATATAATCAATTTGAGATTGAAACACTTATTTTTTAATGAAATTTTCTGTAGAATTATTAGAATGGGATTTCAGTAAAACAAAATCATATAGTTGTTAAAAGGCAGATTATTATGTAGCCTCAATTGATTTGTATTGATATTTTTAACTCAAAGCTGAACAATAAAATTGTATTGTGTACAATACAAAATACAAAAAAGTGTATTGTGTTCTAAGCCTTAAGTTTTCATTTAGTTGAAGTGGCCCTCTCCTTACATCCTATGGATCTTATGTTGACCAATGAAATGGAGATTTAATCATTTGTCAAATTATGTCAAGCCCAGTGCATGATCAGTTAAACATAAACTCATTATTTATGAATTTTAGGACTTACATGTTTCCCTATACTATTTAAATATCTCTTTATTTTTTTTTTAAAGATTTTATTTATTTATTTGAGAGAGAGAATGAGAGAGAGAGAAAGAGCACAAGATGGGGGAGGGGGAGAGGGAGAGGGAGAAGCAGACTCCCCGCTGAGCAGGGAGGCTGATGCGGGACTCGATCCCGGGACTCCAGGATCAAGACCTGAGCCGAAGGCAGTCACTCAACCAACTGAGCCACCCAGGCACCCTATTTAAATATCTCTTTAACTCACTTTCCTAGTCATTCCTATAAACAGATCCAAAACAGAACAGTCATGTTTTCTTATCAATTCTGCTTATCTTCTTTTATTACTTCTGTTCAAAATGTAAACAGCATTGACCTAGTCACCAACATTGTCTATCTTCTCTGCCTCCCACACTTGTTTGCTTATTATTCCTTTCACTTCTACCTCCTAATCTTTCCTGCATCCCTAATCTTTCCCCAAACTACTGAAATCTATTGCCAGTGAATTTTCATGAGAACTGTTGGAATGCTTTCTGCTTCTAGCACTAACACAATAATAGTTCAGTGAGCAAAAGCCAAACAATACATAAGTGATTGTGTGTGTGCTGGTATGTGTTTGAGCAAAGGTAAGGACGTGGGATGACATATGCCAGTCTGTTAACATTAGATGAACTTGGGTTGGGATGGGGAGAAACAGTAAGATTTTACTTCATAAATCATTTAAATATTTCCCTATTAAAAGAGAAAAACACTTCTGAAGATGCCCTATTATCTTGCTTTTCTGTGACACTTTACTATCCTGTATCAAAATCACACTATGGTGCCAATTTCTTAACCATTGTCTGTATGGCAAGGTTAGCAGATAATTGCCATTTGAAAGTCAGGCAAACTCTATTTGCAGTAGAGCTTTTTCTCCGGGCAAAAATACTTCTTGATAAACTGTGAAGTCTGAATTGTAATTTAGAAGAATAAGTGAATAACCCAGGATGATTATGTAATGGATATATAAAACTGATTATGTAAAAATATGAGTATACATAGATATGTGCAATATTTGTATATGCATGTGTGCATATATGCATATATAATATCTACACATTTATGATAATCATGTAAATTGTTCTTTTAATGTTAAATAACACCTATAAATGCTGTGTATACCTCTACTTTCAAAAAATTGTTCACAATTTGTTTCAGTTTAACCTAAAAATTTCTGAAGAAATGGTCATTCTGTAATTACCAAACTATAACACATCATTTGACATTATTATCTCATAGGTAATATTAATGGAAGAACTAGGATTTGTACATATTGGAGGGAAGAGGGAAACATGAATTCCTCTATTAAGATACCTCTGGGATATATATGGAATTGAATCTATTTATGTGATATAATTTTAGTAGACACACATATTTAACTTGTTCAGAATAAAATTACATTTCTTAGCCTAACTTGAAATGTTTAAGATAAAGTAACAAAATGTATATCTGTGATTTTGTGCATGAACACATTTATGAGTATTGTTATAAAAGGATGTGTCTCAAATCACCCCCCTTTTTATTTTGTTCTACCCTGAAGAATACTTAGCAATGATTGATCAGTCTCACAGGCTTCAGTGAATCCTCTGTGGCCTCAAATAACACTTCCAACCAACTAGAACACAATTTTTTAAGAAATCAGTTTAAGGAAGATTATAGTGAATTATCAAACTGTTGACTTTTGCAAACTTAAGAGAGTTCTCCAGTTTATTAAAAAAGAAAAAAAATCAATATCAATATGAAATATGGCAGTGTGTCAAATGTCTTTTCATTTCAAACTGCAGAAAATGTTTGGATATTCAGAAGATAATCATATTTGAGGTCCATTTTCCAACTGTGCCGGTGTAAAAGAATTGAGGTCTTGAGCACTGACCAAATGGTACTCAAGAACAGTTGAACAGAATTTTGCTTATTGATTCCAATTCTCCCTTTGTGACTCAAATTTAGCTCTGAAAACCATCGCTGAGTTCTTTTAGCATGATCTTATTTTGTAAATGAGCAAACTTAGCCTCAGCAAGCTTCATTGTCAAAATGACAGTCAAGTCATGGCACACACAGAATAGAACCCAGGCCTCCAGATCAGTTTGGTGCTCTCCATTTGTCTTTGTCTTCTGCTCCTCACTTGGTTGGGTTGAAAGTAACATTTCAATTCACTGTAAACAAGTGAATGGGCAGAGGACGATGGTATGAGAGGGATGAGCAGGAACATTCTCAATATCCTGCCTAATAAAAACATAGAGAGTGGCTGAAGCCCTATCATTGGAAACCCAGTAACTGACAGAGACAGGGGTGGACCTGGCGAGATTTGCCTGCAGTTCTTCCCTCCTGCAACATAGATTGACTGTAGGTGCTCATCAGGGGATTGCTCTCCTTTGCAAAAAAAGCTGTTGAGACCACCTAACTTCATTTGATTAGAACATATTCTAAGACATAGGCTGACTGTTGGTAAAATCTGGATTTATTGAGTAAGAAGTTATCAAATAAATGTAAATTTTTGCAAAGCACACTTAATTTTAGAAACTGTTGTGTTTTTTTTTTTTTAAAGATTTTATTTATTTATTTGAGAGAGAGAGAATGAGAGAGAGCACATGAGAGGGGGGAGGGTCAGAGGGAGAAGCAGACTCCCCGCCGAGCAGGGAGCCCGATGCGGGACTCGATCCCGGGACTCCGGGATCATGACCTGAGCCAAAGGCAGTCGCTTAACCAACTGAGCCACCCAGGCGCCCTAGAAACTGTTGTTTTGCAGCACCATTTTCAGTTTCCCCAAAAGAATATAGATATATAGATAGATGATAGATAGGTGATGATAGATAAAGATATATAAATATAGATACAGATTTTTAAAATCAAGGATCTAGCAAAGATTGTTAGCTGTCCACTTAAAATTTGTGCTCCTTAATGGATAGTTATTTCTGGGAAATGGCTGCCTTCCAAGAACTTCACATAAATCTGGAAGGTGAGACTACTCTTCCAGGTGTCAATTTTAAAGAAAGAATTAACTTCCAGGACCTAACAGGTAGATTATAGAATTAGCCTTCTTAGGTGACTTGAGAATGTGATCATAATGATATTAAATTAGAGACAACCAAATTAGTCATTGAAAGGAAACTGAATAACCATCTTATAGTAGTATATTCATATGTTAAAATGCTATTTAAAAGAAAATGAATGAACTACCACTTCAATAGGATTAATGTCACAAATACAAAATTGAGCAAAAGGAATGTCACTTAACTCAAAAAAATTGCTGTTTTTAGGTGCAAAATCAAATGTGCAAAACTTCATGTATTTAAATATGATAGACAAGTTAAATTTAAGTGAATGTCAAACATACCTCTATGACAGTGGCAATATCTGGGAGTAGGGAGCTCGATGTCAATGTCAGGAGGGATGAATCCACCAATTGCTTTAGATAGTCACCTACATCTGAATCTGTGTGATGAGCACATTTATGTCCTCTTATTGTTATTAGTTATATGAATAATAGTATACATTATTTTATATGTATGAAATATTCAATGAGGAGCAATAAAACAAATTGGAAAATACATAGAAGGTGTTATTCTTTAGGAAAAAGTTAAAACGATCACTAATGAATAAACACAGGTGTACTAAAAAGTCTTTTTCTTTTCCCTAAGGAAAAAAATAGAAATGGCATTTCAAATTAACTTGCCTATAAGATAACTGTGAGGGGAAGATATAAAGCTACATCTCTTTTTTACTCCCTTTCTATCACAAAATTTCAGATGCAGTAAACAGCTAAATGAGAAAATCAAAATCACAAAGCTACTAGAAAAATACAAGTATTAATTTTATAATTTTGAGAGTCCCAGACCTAGGACTATAATTAGCTGAATGAACAAAACAAGTGTCTCACTCAGCTTTTGCGCACAATTAAAGGAAATACCAACAAACTTGTAATGAAGATAATATTTTAAGCATAATATTTTAATATATTACATTAAATAATTTAAAAATTAAAACAAATGTGAAAATCAATGATGAATGAAATGTCAAAGTATTAACTAAAGACAAGATTGTTATTATTTGCTTTTGAATGATATCATGCTCAAAATCCAGAAGCCATGAGAGAAACAATGAAAATGATAGCATGAGAAGTAAATGATGAATGGAAATGATGAAGGACAGTTCATGCAAATTTCTATGAAAAAATTTGAAAGGGAAGAGAAAATTGCCTATAAATTAATTATAACACATCTTACAAATGACCAGTTCAATGTAAGAAATTGACAAATAATCTGAAAATTTCAAGAAAAAAATCTTAAATGTCCAATTAGTATATAAAGACTTTTAGTTTCACACATAATTCTGCATCAGATCAATAAGATACAATTTATTATATAATTAGATATATATTAAATTCTACAAAATAAAAAATAAAGATTAAAGATTTATATATGGATATATATATATGGATATAAAATGTCCTGCTATCTTAAAATATGATCACTTATAAACCATCAGGTAAAACTTGAACAAAATAGGCAAAGGGCATGAATATAAAATTTGAGTGTCCAAGAATGCAAACTGTCACGATAATGAAAAGAAAATCTCATACTCTAAAACAGAACAAGAATTAATGACATCCACTTTTGGTAGACCCTGATTTAAGGAAGTTTTTCGATACTTCTGTTCAGTGACTAGCGTGTATAGTAATATTAACCCTGGAACTTTCTCCAAACAAATAGTTGGCTAAAAAGCACAAGGTAAAAGGAAATTCATTGCAGTGTAAACTATACTGTGCAGACTGTGGAATAACTAAAGGAGCATTTGCCAAATAAAAATGATAAACTCACACATTTGAGCATTACGTTATATTCATATTTATCAATCTGGAAAGATGTTTGCAATATAATGTTATCTGAAAAATCAAGTTACAAAATAGTGTACACATTATGATCTATATTTATTTAAACATTATGTGAATATTTGTGTGTGTTTATTTGTTCCTAGAAAATCTGAGGAGACTATTTACCAAAATATTATTACCAATCATCTCTGTGGATTAAGGGTGATCTTTTACTTTCTTATTCATGTCTTTTCATAGTGCTTGTAAGATCAGTTTTGTAATTCAATAAATTAATTAAACTGATTAAAATGTAATTTAGGAATATAAGAGGGATACTTTTATTAAAATACTTTTTAAAAGTAAAGCTCTCCATGGAAAGTAACTAATCTGACCAAAGCTTAGTGACACTTTATATGCACTTCAAGAAGGAACAGCAGAAGAATATTCTTTCAGGTTGAACTGGGAAGATCTAGCCTGAATTCATTTGCCTGGTGCATTTCTTCCATGGAGTGAGAAGCTCTCCATTGACTGGGGTAGGTTGAATTACAATGTAATATATTGTCAGAAAGAAGTTGTGTCAGTTTATATAGTAAGGATAAGTACAAGTATGACACACTTAAAAAAATGATAACATAAACATATAAGCAACATATCTTAATATCCCAAGTGAATGGGCATAACAGTGAAACCCAGTGTCTAGATATTAATGCCAAACAAAGAAGTGTATTTGCTTTCATGGGAAAAGTCTGGAAAACTAAGTGTTATGGGAGTGTGGAAATGCAATCAGATATGCTTCACAAAGCAGCTTTCATAATATTACCCTAAAACTCCTTTCTGAAGAATAAAGAAATGCAGGCATATTGGGAAGACAGCCCAGCCAACTTGCATTACTGAGTTTTCAAATTATTATTGTTGCTGTTGTCATTATTCTTGGCTTATTGTCGATATTTTAAATATGTGGTGCATTCACATGATGAAAACTCAGAACAGCAAAAAGATAAACAATCACCCTCTTGCTCTGTCCCAAAGATTTTGGTGTCCTGGTTTCAAAGCCACAGCCCTTATAGACGCTCATGTTATCACTGAGGGTAGGGGGTGAGAGTGACTACCTCCACAATTTGTTGCATAAACTTTATTTGATGTTTATATATTCAAGGTTAATAATCTTATTTGGAACACTTTCATTATTTTCTTAAAACATTCTGAGAATAGAGAAGGTATATTTTAACTGAATCATTATCATTTTCTAAAACTGATTTCAAGGATGAAGGCATGGGTTAGATTGAAAAATAGAGTTTATTAATACTATTATTGCTATTTTTAAAAACTTTCACTGAGTGAGTCCTTCTTTGGTATCAGGTGTCATATCAAGTGTTTTATATATATTCAGTCCTATTCAAGACCTTGCTGTGTAGCTTTATTATCTTCTCCTTCTAGATAAGCAAATTTGAATCAAAAGAGTTGAAGAACTAATCACATGGTATCATTAAGTGGCAGGTGTAACTATTCTCTTACAAACTACACTCTGACACCAAATTAACAGTAATCAAGTCCATACTCCTTTATTTTTTCCCTCAAGTTCATATTCTTAACTATCTGCTATGGACTGATTGTTTGTGTTCATTTGCCCCCAAAATTCACATATTGAATCTCCTAGATGATGATATTAAGAGATGGAGCCTTTTGGGAGGTGATTAGGTCATCAGGGAAAAGCCCTAATGAATGGGATTAGTGCCCTTCTAAAATAGGCTCCAAAGCAGTGTCTAGCCCCTTCCACCATCTGAGGTTATAGTTCATAGAGTGACATGTCTATGAATCAAGAAGCTTGCTCTCACCAAATACCAAATCTGCCTGTGCCTTGATCTTGGACTTCCCAGCTTTCAAAGCTGTGAAAAGTAAGTTTCTATTGTTTACAAGTTACCCAGTTTATGGTGTTTTGTTATAACAACTCAAATGGACCAAGACACTATCATTCTAAAATAACAGACTATAAGCAAAAAAATCAATCAATATTTGGAAATGAAATAGAAATAGCTACATTCAAGGAATTGTTAATTCGTTTTTTTTTTCGTTGTGGTAAGAACACTTACTATGAGATCTACCCTCTTAACAAATTTTTTATTGTACAATTCAGCATTGTTAATTATAAACATAACGTTAACTTTAATGTAATCAGAAGACTTGGTTATGATGTTATGTAGTTGGCCACATACACTCCTTAATTGTGACATTTCAAATTATAAATTTTGATAGTTATGAACAAAGATTCTTTCCTGAGGAGAAAATATCACCTCTGTCTGCCACGGAGGGCCTTATAATTTGTACACTGTCATTATAATCCCCTTTGTCACACTATTTCTAATCATACTGTATGCTCATTTTGTCCTTAAGTGTTGAGGTATTTTATAACTAACTTAAGCCCATCATGTTTGATGAGTACAAAAAACCATGAGAGAGTCAGAGGTGCCTGTAAGATCAAGCATATAGGTACAATGAATTGAAAATATAAGTAAATTTAAAATCTCATAGGAGTCAAAAAAAATCAAACATGTTGACCGTGCTTATACAAAAAATCACCCCTACCACTGGCTCAGGCTAATGCTGATCTGATTTAATATTGCCTGTTCAAAGGGGCACCTGGGTGGCTCAAGTCCTTTGAGTATCCGACTCCCGATTTCGGCTCAGGTCATGATCTCAGGGTTGTGAGACTAAGCCTCAAGTCAGGCTTCACACTGCGCATGAAGCCTGCTTAAGATTCTCTCTCTCCCTCTCTCTCTGTCCCTCCCCATCTTAAAAAAAAAAAAGAAAAAAAAAATATACATTGCCTGTTCAAGAATTTCCTATAAAGTGACCTATATGGGTATGTAATCTGTCATAGCTGGCTTCTTTCACTCTGCATAATATTTCAGAAATTTATCCATGATATTATATGCTCCATCATTTTTTTGCTGAGGAGCACCTCACTCTAACTATATCTGTGGATATCCATTCACCTGTTGATGGGCATTAGAATTTCAGGTTTGGACTATTTCTTTACTTTTATTGTCAACTATCAACAATTTTTGATTTAATATATGAATGACACTAATACCTCACATTACATATATGAAGCTAAATTACACTAACTTAGTTTTTTAGGTTTGGACTATTTTTAATAAAGCTGCTATGAAAAATCATGTACCAGTCTTTTCATGGGCATATATTTTTATTTCTCTTGGGTATGTACTTAGGAATGGAATTACTAAAGCATATTATTATTGTATGTCTGATCTTAAAAGATATTTCTAAAAAAATGGTTGTGTTATTTTGCACTTGAACTAGAAATGTATGACAATTCAATTGCGCCTGTTGTCACATCAAAACACCTGATATTGTCAAGTATTTTTAATATTATTTTAATTTAATTTTAATGAGGTAGTGGTACCTCACTGAGGTTTTAAAACAATGTTTTAATGCAATATTTAAAATGTTTTTTTAAAGATTTTTTAAAATTTATTTGTCAGAGAGAAAGGGGAAGAGAGAGAGTGAGCACAATCTGGGGGAAGGGCAGGCAGAGGGAGAAGCAGGCTCCCTACTGAGCAAGGAGCCCGATGCAGGACTCGATCCCAGGACCCTGGGATCATGACCTGAGCTGAAGGCAGACGCCTAACTGACTGAGTCACCCAGGCATCCCAGTATTTAAAATATTTTAAATTAATGCCAAAAATCCATGATGAAAAAATATAAAATTGTATTTAATGACAAGATCACTCACAGTACTAGGTAGAGCTATTATGAAGTGTTAGGTAAAAGGAAAAATCAGTAATACTGATTACTATTTAAAATTTTGATATTTCCTCACTGAGGTTTTAATTTTCATTTCCCTGATGACTAACCAAAAGGTCTTAAAATTATCAGTGAATACTGAATTTGATTAAATGATAATTGTGCATCAATGCAAATGATTATATGATTTTCTCTGCCAATATAATGACTTGTCATAGTGAATTTCCTAGGGGTTTAATCCCTAATATAATGACATTTGTTCATGATGTAAATTCTGAGAATTGCAGATTTGGTGTGGTAATTGGTTTTTAATTTTTGCATGTATATGAATGAAAGCAATTTTACTTTCACAAGTGTTTACTGTGTTACTGTGTTTACATGGTTTAGGCTTTTTTTTCTTTTCAGTTTTCGGGAAGATGTTGCAAAAGGTTTTGAGTATCTATTACCTAAGTGTGTAATAAACTTGCTAATTATACTCATCTTGACCTAGTGTTTTTATTTTTTTATATCTGATTTTCATATTTTTTAACACTACTCTTTTTTTGGATATTTTCTGTTTAGATTTCCTATAACTTCTTGAATTTATTTTAATAAAAGTTTTAGAGAAAATTTAGTTTATTTAGTTACATTGCAATTATATTTCGATGAAGTATTTATTGTATTTTACCATAATTTCTTTTCATCTCTATCTTATCCATAAATATGCTTCTCTTTTAATTACTCATATGGCTTATTTGAGACTTCACCTATCTTTCTTTAACAGCACTGTCAGAAACTTACCTAATTAATTGATCTGTTCAAAGAAACAAATTTTCGCTTTTGTGATCCTATATCATATATTTATTTTCTCTTTCATTATTGCGATTCTTTTTCTGTGTTATGTCATTCCTTCTACTTTCTTGCATATATTTTACCTACTAAAGTTGGACTCTAATCTGATTAACTTTGTCTTTTTTATTAACACATTTAAGTTTCTCAATATCTAAATACCAGTTTAGCTGCTTCCCACAAATTTTTATGTATGGTATATTCACTTTATCCCATTTTAACTAAGGACTATTTCTTCCTGGACAAGTTGATTATTTAGAAATGGGTTAGATGCTCTCCAAGTTATATGTCTTAAATATTCTAATTTAGTTGAATTTAAATAAAAGACTTATAAATAAGAGGTTAAATAAGGTTCTTAGGCTGAGGCTAACTCTAAAATTTGTTGAGATTGGCTTCACGGTATTGTACATGACCAATTTTATATATACTTTCCTTTGGGCTTGTAAAAAATGCATTTTGTGGGGTGCTTGTGTGGCTCAGTCAGTTGAGCGGCTGCCTTCGGCTCGGGTCATGATCCCAGAGTCCTGAAACGAAGCCCTCCGTCCAGCTCCACGCTCAGCGCCCCCACTTGTGCTCTGCCCCTCCCCGCACTGGTGCTCTCTATCTTTCTCAAATAAATAAATAAAAATTATAAAAAAATGCATTTAGTAAGTCATCGATTATAACTCTCTGCATATGACTTTTAGGTAAACTTTGTTAGGATATTCCAATATTCTACAACATACTATTTAAATAATTGGTTTATAAATCACTAAGAGAAGAAACAAGATCATTTTCTATGTGCATTTTTCAAATGCTTCTTATAACTGTCAATTCTTGCTTCTATTACTTTGAACCTACTTGTGAAGGAATACAAATTTAGAATTATGACATATTTCCTAGTGTATTGAATTTTTCTATCCTCATATAATTGCTTTTTTATCTCTAATAATGCCTTTTGGCCTATAGAGAAAGTCTATTTTCCAGACATGCTTTGGTATTCACCTGGAATATAATTTTCCAGCCTTTTCATTCAGGCTTTCTTTGTCCTTATATTATAGGTATGTATGTTTTAAATAACTATAATAGACATGGATATGTTACATTAGTTAGCAAATTAAGTCCATTTACATTTATGGAAATTACACATAATTGTAGCTTTATTTCTATCATTTTATACTGTGCATTTTATTTATCCTTCTTTTTCAAAGTATCTTGAATTTCTCCTGTTTTTCTTGTTTTCGTAAATTGAGGGTTTTTAAAAATTTATCTAATTTTTTTTTACTTTTTATAATTTAAAGTTGGATGTAGTTGCTAGTTTTGATCAATAACCTTAAAAAGTTAATTGGCATATTTAACCACATTCTAATTGTAATCAATATCTTTATCTTATTCCCAAACATAATGACTTGTATTTTTGCTGTAATTATCTCTCCTACATAACAAATTATTTTTTTAACAATTTATATTCACATTATTTGTTCTCATTGAATTAAATGTTGCTATTAATGTTTTAAACGGTTGATATTTGTTTAGATTTACCAACATGATTACTAATATTTTTGTTAAACATTTCTGATTGGATTATTAATGTTCCTATTATCCTTTTTCTTGAAGGTTATTGTTTACTTTACAGAAGGTGTGTTAGTAGAAAACACTAAATTTTAGTTTGAAAATATCTTATTCTGAAAAGATGGCTTCGCTAAGTATGCAACTCTAGGTTGGCAACTATTTTTCCTTAGCACTTTTTACTTGCTATTCACTATTTTTGGTTCTCCTCTTGCTATTGAGAAGGCATTTGCCAGGGAAATTTTTATTTTATGTTAAATTTCCCTTTGTTAGCACTCATTCAAGGTAGTTTTGGGGCTTTGTTATTTATGTGTAGAAATAGAATGAGTTTTGGAATAAGTGTCAGCCAGAGAGGATTTGTTTGCAGATTCTTGGTGGCTGGGATGCTGCCAGACTTTGATAGTTTAAGTTAATTTTGTAGCTTAGTATTTTATAAACCAAGAAGGTAGTAAACATTTGAAATAAATTGGTGTAACTATAAGCCCACTGTTATGGTTCCTAAGAAATCATAGTCTGAAACAAGTAAGTTACTCTCTGTTGAAAACAGTTAATTTTGAGAACACTTTTTAGTGAGAATATTTTGTCCTCGTGGGTCCCGGATTCATGTGAAGATTGCATTTCAGACACTTTATTTTAGTTTCTCCTTATGTCTTTTGCTTTACCATTTAATCAGGAACTTATTTATGCAGATCCAAAAATGCTGTGGGGAAATTGCATTTTCTGTACAAGTTTATCACTCTGTTGTGTAACTTTCTTGTTTCGTGTTCTTTGTTTTTATTTATGATTTGCTTTGTTTTGCTTGTTGCTTCTGTTTTTGACCTAGGGAATTTGTTTACCTTCTTTGGGACTCTGGTATGCATTTAAATATATGTTTTTAGTAATTCACCCAGCATTTCTAAATATTCTGTATGTGGAGCCTTTCCTGGATTAATCTGTCCACTATATTACCAGCTACTGAAGTATAAAATCTGTTTTTTTTTTTTTTCACTTAGTAGCATGTTAATTATCTTTTCTATTTTGATACATAAGAATTATGCTTCATTTTCATTTCTTCTGAGTAGAAACTCCCAATATGGACATTGAGAGTTTTAATTAGTCATTTCTCCTGTGATGGGCACCTAAGTTATAAGACTATAATGAAGCCCTAATAACATGTGCCCTCTTGTGTAAAAGTGGAAATGTTTCTCTATATTAGAGACAGGAATTTTGGAATTATAGAGTATGCTCATTTTCTATTTTAGTGAACTTCCATATTGCTTGGTCTCCTTACTTTGAAGCCAGCATCCTTTTCCCTGAGGTCACAGCAATAGTCTCAAAGCTAAAGACTGTGGCTTAGCAAATGGATGAAATATCATGCCACATTTTTCTTTTAAATATACCTGATCACCATTAGTTAGTATGCTTGCCCATATCAGCTGGCCATTTAAATTGCCATTCCTTTTTAAATACCTATTTTCATCATTCATCAATTATGTTTTTTGTGTTTTCCGTGATAATCTGATCAAGTTTATACTTTCTTCATATCAGTGTTCTGTTTGTAATGTTTTGCATTATTCTTTCTCAGTCATGCACTTAATCTGCATCCATTCATTATGTCTATTTAAGGGCATACAATGAAGAGCAAAGATTATTCTGTGCTGGGTTCACAATGATTGTAGATTTTTGGCCAATATTTTGCTCTGTTGAACTGAAGTGGCCTTTACTCGTTCAGAACAAAGACAAAACAAAATGAAAAACTGAAGAGAATTTAATGGATTATGATGAGCATTTCTCCTTTTGTAATTTCTGAAAAGCTGTCAGTGCTCCTTGCATGTCTTTAAGTCCTTCTGATGATGGTCATATACTAGGTAGGCTGCTCTGAGGTAAAGATGGGGGTGGGCATTCTTAAATTTGTTTGGCTTTTGTTCTTGTTCACTGTCCTTTTGTGACAGCTTCCCATTCTTTTTGTCACTCCACTGTCAGGATTCTAGAGAAAGTTCACTCTGTAAACTGACACATTAACCTTATAACTACAATGTTTGTTCACTCTTGACAGTCCACAAAAAAGTATTCTTTTGTTTTTTTTCCATTAGAAACATACTTAATAGTCAAAAGCTTCCCTGGAGCTTTAAATCCTTCCAACGAATGAAAAAAAGCCCACAAAATTACAGAACTGTTATTTCAGTTAATGTCTGAACCTGCAATCTTAAATAGCATGCAGAAAGACTTGTCATAAGAATGTATTTGCTCTTCATATAATATTACCCCCCACCCCACCAAAAAAAAAAAAAAAGAGCCCATACTAGATCTTTTAAGCTCCCTTCAGACAGAACTGTAAATAAAAATCAACGCTAAGGAAATGAACTCATCTTAACTACATCTACTACAACTCTATTTCCAAGTAAGATCACATTCTTTGGTACAGGGATTTGGACTTCAATATATGAATTTGGGGTTTCACAATTCAACTCATAACAACTTAAAACAAAAATGTTAACACTATGGGTTTGGTTTATTTTATTATTCCTGAACTCGATGTCAATGAACTTAAGTTTTACTTTATTCTTCAGATAAAGTTTGAAATGCTTCCTATTTTTTTTTTTTGTCTTTCGGTGGATAATTTCTACTAACCTATCTTCAAGATCACTGGTCTTTCTCAGCTCCATCCCCTATATTGTTAACATGTTAAAGGACTAATTCAGCTTCATATCTCTTCTCTCTCTCTCTCTCTCTTTTTGGTATCTCTTATCCTATCTTTTTCATATCTCTTAACATTTCTGTCTCTCTGCTGAAATTCCCCAGCCTGTCCATCTACTCAGTTAGATGATTTATCATAATAACAGTTTCCTTACTGTTGTTATGTGGTCATTCCAACATCTAAGTATTCTCAGCCAGTTTCTGTTGATTGCTTTATTATTTAGTATGGGTTGTATTTTTCTTTTCTTTGTTCCCCTAGCTTTACTGAAATATTATTGACATATAATATGTAAGTTTAAGGTGAACAATGTGATGATTTGATGCACCTATATATTGCAAAATGATTGCTAAAATTAGGTGGGCTTTTTTCTTGTTTTGTGCTTATGTATCTCATAATTTTTGATGGAAAATCACTGATATGTGTAATGAATATTATCTATTCCCCAAATAGATGGAGGAGGGTGGAAGATTGAATCAATCCAATCAGGAGTTAAGTTGGCTTCAGTTTCATTTACCTCCAGTGTGTTACAGGTTTAGTGGTGGGTTGTTAACTTGTGTTTCGAGTGAACTCTGGGCTATCCAGAAAGATTTTCTCAATGTTCCATCTCCTCTTTTCAATTTTGATGATCCCTATATGCCTGTCTGCTTGTGTCTCAGAGAGAATATTTCTCAGTGGTCCTGCCTCTCTCCCACTCCCAATCCCCACTGTAAATCATTGGCTCAGTGTCTTCTAGGCTGGCCCTATGCCTCCTTTCTCAGCATCCCTGCTTCTGTTTGCATTGGCAAACAAACTCTGACTTTTATCTACAATTGATCTTAGGCAGGGTTTTCTTGTTTATCCCTTAGAAGCAATAGATGTTTTTTGGTGTTAGTGCAGAATCCTGGGCCTCAGAATTTTCCTTCTATCCTCTCTCAGTGGTAGATGATTCTGCTTGTGCTTCTCTAAAACAGTATATTTTTGCTTCTGTTGAAAGATCTTTGCCTAGAGGCAGACAGATTGTTTTTTAATCCTTCTTCATACTTTGTAGGAACAAGAAGCTGTTGATTCATCAGAAAGAAGAGAGAAGGATTTAGGGAAACTGACATAGCTTTGTGTCTTCCCCAGATGCTGGCAATCATTTGCATTCCTCAACCTCTGTGACATCTGTCCTCATTCTTCTGCCACCGTGCCCTCAAACTTTCCATTGGCGCCCTTCCATAAGTGAGCTTGGGACTGAATATTAATTTCCTTGTGTCTAGGGAGCTATTTGAAACAGACATGCTAACCTACACTTGGTCTAAGTATTCAGTAAATTGTAGCTGATTTCTTCTTATACATTTTTAGGGAGGCCATCTCTTTCTCTTATGCTCTACCAATGATAGTTTCTCATTTCTCTTTAGATGGGATTTTTTCTCCTTGGAATTTGGTTCACCTGTTGTCTTATGACCTCAGATTTCCAATGAACTCAAAAAAGCTATTTTGTAAATTATCTGGCTTTTTCTCATTGAGTGAGTGTGACATTTTTACACTTTTTCATTTTCTAAGAGTAGAACCCTTATTATCCTTTTAATGTCTATAGTGACGTCCCCATTTTCTGTTTTATATGCTTATTTATATTATCTCCTTTTGTGTTCACCAGTCCTGGTAGGTGTTTATCAATTTTATTATTCACCTTAAAGGAGTAATTTGGCTTCATTATTTATCTCTACTTTGGGGTATGTTTTGTAAGCTTGTCATTTTTATATTTCCCTTGTATTTTTCAGATAAAATTTTCTCTCCTTTTTCTAGTTTTTAGAGTTGAAAGCTTAAGTTGTTGATTTTAAGTTTTTTATTCTCCAAAACAAGCATTAAAAGTGTGAAATTTCCCTCCAAAGATGGCCTTTAGCTGCATCATATAAATTGTGATTCCATTACCCTTGAGTTTGAAATACTTCCTTGCAGTTTCTTCCTTGACTCATAGATTTTATTTGAAATATGATTTTATTTCTAAAATCTGGGTATTTTATTTGTATCTTGTTTTTATTGCTTCATAATTTAATTCCATTGTGGTCTGAGGACATTTCAGTATTTTCAAATGCATTAATTCTTGCCTTACATATCAGCATATGGTTTATTGTGGTGAATAATCCATTTGGACTTGAAAAAGATGTATTTTGCATTTATAAGTGTGGAGTTCTGTGAATGTTATTTAGTCTAGTTTGGGTGCTAATATTCTCTTTTTTACTGTTTTCTTTTGTCCACTTAATCTATCAATTAAGATAAGGGTGAAAATATGAAAATACATTTGTGAATTTTTAAACTTCTGTGTATTTTGTCAATTTTTGCTTCTATTATAGACATTTAAGAAGATGAGGAATTGATCCTTTTATAGTTGTGCTCTGTTCCACTTTATTACTAGTAAGAGTCTTTGCCTCAAATTCTACTTATGGTTAATATTTGCATGATATATAGTTTTCTATTCTTTGCTTTTTTTTTTTTTAAATTGAAGCTTTATATTTTTAGAATAGTTTTAGTTTCATAGCAAAATTGCAGTGAGGGTACAGCAACTTCCCATATATCCCTGCCCCCACATATGCAGAGCCTCCCTCATTATCAACAACTGCCACCAGAGTGGTACATTCATTACAATTGATGAACTTACAGTGACACATCATTGTCACCCAAAGCCCATAGTTTACATCAGGGGTCACTCTTGGTGTTCCACATTGTATGCATTTGGGCAAATGTATAATTACATGTATTAATCATTATGTATCATTCGGAGTGTTTTCACTGCCCTAAAAGTCCTTTGTGCTCTGCCTATTCATCCCCACCCCACCCTCATAACCCTTATCAACCACTAATCCTTTTACTGTCTCCATAGTTTTGTTGTTTCCAGAATGTCATATAGTTGGAGTCAAACAGTATGTAGCCTTTTCAGACTGGCTTGCTTCACTTAGCAATATGCATTCAAGTTTCTTCTGTCTTTCCATGACTTATTGGTTCATATCATTTTAGCTCTGAATGATATTCCTTTGCATGAATGTATCACAGTTTATTTACCCATTCTCCCACTGCATGGTTGCTGGATCATATGGTAAAAATATGTTTAGTTTGGTAAAAACCACCAAACTGCTTTCCAAAGTGGCTGTATCATTTTGTATTCACACAAATAATGAATGAGAGTTCCTGTTGTTCCATATTCTCTCCAGCATTTAGTGTTGACAGTGTTCATATTTTGGACATTCTAATAGGTGTGCAGTGGTAACTCATCGTTCTTTTAATTTGCATTTCCCTGATGCCACATGATCTGGAGTATTTTTTAATCTGTTTATTTGTCATCTGTATATCTTCTCTGGTGAAGTGTTGAGGTGTTTAGCAAATTTTTAAATCAAGTTGTTTGTTTTCTTATTGTTGAGTTTTAAGAGTTCTTTGCAATTTTGGATAACAGTATTTCCCAACATTTGTGATTTGACTAACCCAATATAATCATGGAAAACAGGATATGTATAATATATTAGAGATGGTGTAGAGTGAGACAAAAAGGGAATGTGCACTTGGAAAGATGAAGGAGATAAATAAAGACACAAAAGGAGATTAATAAAGACATGAAAAGAGATGTCAAAATTTTGAATCTTTATGTCTGAAGTGAAGCCACTAGGAAATGGACAAAAAAGAGCAGACCCTGCTAATAGTTATCTAGACTTTTTGTTTTAAAAAGTGGTGTTTAATATTAGAAAAAATAATACATGCCATTACATTATAATGTTAGGTTTTCCTTCCATGTAGTGGTACTTTCTTTCCAGTGACCTACTTCTGTTTTCAGATTATATGTCAGAAAATTAACCTAACCAAAATTTGAGTAACCTATATAGGTATATGAGCTTAAAGGAATAAATCAGGCAAAAACTAAACATCTGTACAACACTGGGACTTATTTTTGCAGAGTATTTTATTTTTATTTATTTATTTTTTATTTTTTATTTTTTTTAAAGATTTTATTTATTTATTTGAGACAGAGAGAATGAGAGAGACAGAGAGAACATGAGAGGGGGGAGGGTCAGAGGGAGAAGCAGGCTCCCTTCTGAGCAGGGAGCCCGATGCGGGACTCGATCCAGGGACTCCAGGATCATGACCTGAGCCGAAGGCAGTCGCTTAACCAACTGAGCCACCCAGGCGCCCTTGCAGAATATTTTAAAAATGATAATTTAAAATAAAGGTATATCAAGAACTCATAAAACTCAGTATCAAAAAATAATTAACAATCTGATTTAAAAAATGGGCAGAAGATGTGAATAAACATTTTTCCAAAGAAGGCATACAGATGAACAACAGGTACATGAAAAGATATTCGACATCACTAATCATGAGGGAAATGCAAATCAAAACCATAATAATATATCACCTGTTAAATGACTATTGTCACAAAGATAAGAAATAACAAGTTTTGGCAAGCATGTGGAGAAAAAAGAACACTTGTGTACTGTTGGTGGGAATGTAAACTGGTGTGACCATTATGGAAAATAGTATGGGGAAGCCTGGGTGGCTCAGTCAGTTAAGCTCTGCCTTCGGCTCAGGTCATGATCCCAGGATTCTGGGATCGAGTTCCGCATCGGGCTCCCTGCTTGGCAGGGATCCTGATTCTTCCTCTGCCTGCTTCTCCCTCTGTCTGCTGCTCCCCCACCTTGTGTTCTCTCTGAAAAATAAATAAATAAATAAAATCTTTAAAATAAAAAGAAAATAGTATGAACATTTATCAAAATATTAAAAAAGAATTATCATATGATCCAGAAATTCCACTTCTGGGTATAAAATAAAAACACAAATTTGAAAAGATATATGCATCTCCATGTTCACTGCTATATTATTTATGACAACCAAGACATGAAAACAACCTAAGTGTCCATTGATGGTTGAATGGATAAACAAAATGCCATAGATATAGATATAGATAAATATAGATATTATTCAGCCATAAAAAAGAATGAAATCTTGCCATTTTTGACAACGTGGATGGATTTTGAGGGCATTATGCTATGTGAAATAAGTCAGACAGAGAATCTAATACCATATGACCTCACTTACAAGCACAATCTATAAAACAAAAAGAAACAAACAAAAAGAAACAGGCTCATACAGAGAACAGATTGTTGGTTGAGGTGTGGGCAAAATGGGTGAAGAGAGTTAAAAGTTGCAAAATAATTAAGTCATGGGGGATGTAATGTACAGCACAGAGACTATAGATACTAATATTGTATTGCATATTTGGAATTTGCTAAAAGAATAGATCTTAAAAGCTCTCATCACAAGAAAATAAATTGTGTAACTATGTGTGGTGATGGATGGACACTAAACTTATTTTGGTGATTATTTTGTGATGTATACAAATATTGAATTGTTATTTTGTACACCTGAAACTAAAATCATGTTATATGTCAATTATACTTCAATAAAATAAAACAAAGCCTAGATTTAAGTGTGACAAGGAAGCGCATTATTTGCTTATTGAATGATAATTATTACTCATTTTATACATTTGTTTTCAAAATGTACCAACTTGGAATAAGACAAAGTTCACTGACATAATGCAATTTTTCTAAAAGTCATATCTATTTTTTTAATTTAATTTAATTTAATTTTATTATGTTGTGTTAGTCACCATACATCACCAGTTTTTGATGCAGTGATCCATGATTCACTGTTTTCGTACAACACCCAGTGCTCCATGCAGTACATGCCCTCCTTAATACCCATCCCTAGGCTAACCCATCCCCCCACCCGCCTCTCCTCTAAAACCCTCAGTTTGTTTCCTGGAGTCCATAGTCTCTCATGGTTCGTCTCTCCCTCCAATTTCCCCCCTTTCATTTTTCCCTTCCTTCTCCTAATGTCCTCCATGCTATTCCTTATGTTCCACAAATAAGTGAAACCATATGATAATTGACTTTCTCTGCTTGACTTATTTCACTTAGCATAATCTCCTCTAGTCCCATCCATGTTGATGTAAAAGTTGGGTGTTCATCCTTTCTGATGGCTGAGTAATATTCCATTGTGTATATGGACCACATCTTCTTTATCCATTCATCTGTTGAAGGGCATCTTGGCTTTTTCCACAGTTTGGCTATTGTGGACATTGCTGCTAATGAACATTGGGGTGCATATGGCCCTTCTTTTCACTACATCTATTTATTAAAGTAAAAATAATTAGCATCTGTTTTCTTTTTTTTTTTTAAGATTTTATTTATTTGCGAGAGAGAGAATGAGAGACAGAGAGCATGAGAGGGAGGAGGGTCAGAGGGAGAAGCAGACTCCCTGCTGAGCAGGGAGCCCGATGTGGAACTCGATTCCGGGACTCCAGGATCATGACCTGATCCGAAGGCAGTCGCTTAACCAACTGAGCCACCCAGATGCCCTAGCATCTATTTTCTTTTCCTGATTCAAGTTAATGAATTTTCTTTTATTGACCTGTTTGTGGGAATGGTTTAAGTGTATTGACTTAGAGTCTTTATGAGGGAAAAACACATAAGAAGAAATAATAAAATAAATAATATAAATAATAATATTATTAATCCTTTAATTCTCATAGCCACATAGCAAAAGTATTTTTGCCTTCATTTTATAGCTGAGAAAATGGGCTTAGTGATCATAAGAAACTGGCTCAGTATTAAAAAAATGAAGCTGGGGTTTGACTACAGATAACTCCAAAACCTGAGCTGTGACCCACACATTTTTCCCCATATTTAACAAAATGAGAAATTCTGACCAATAAAAATCCAAGTTATTTGATACTTTTATTTTTTTATTTAAATTCAATTAATTGACGTATAGTGTATTAGTTTCAGACGTAGAATTCATTGATTCATCAGTTGTATATAAAACCCAGTGCTCATTACATCATGTGCCCTCCTTAATGCCCATCACCCTGTTATCCCATTTCTCCACCCACCTCTCCTCCAGCAACCCGCAGTTTGTTTCCTATGGTTAAGAGTCTCTTATGTTTTGTCACCCTCTCTGATTTTGTCTTGTTTTATTTTTCTTAAGATTTTATTTCTTTATTTATTTTAGAGAGAGAGTGCATGAGCAGTGGGGAGAGAGAGGCAGAGAGAGAAGCAGACTCCCTGCTGAGCAGGGAGCCTGGCACAGGACTTGATCCCAGGACCCCAGGATCATGACCTGAGCTGAAGGCAGACCCTTAACCGACTGAGCCACCCAGGTGCCCCAACGTCTTGTGTTATTTTTCCCTCACTTACTCTATGCTCCTCTGTTTTGTTTCTTAAATTCCACAGATGAGTGAAATCATATAATTATCTTTCTCTGATTGACTTATTTCGCTTAGCATAATACCCTCTAATTCCATTCACGGTGTTGTAAATGGAAAGATTTCTTTTTCTTTTCTTTTTTTTGATGGCTAATATTCCATTGTATATGTATACCCCATCTTTATCCATTCATCAGTCAATGGACATCTGGGCTCTTTCCAGTTTGGCTATTGTGGACATTGCTGCTATAAACATTGGGGTGCAGGTGCCCTTTCAGTTCAATACATTTGTATCTTTGGGGTATATACCTAGTAGTGCATTTGCTGTGTCATAGGGTACCTCTATTTTTAACTAATTGAGGAACCTCCATACTGTTTTCCCGAGTGGCTGTACCAGCCTGCATTCCCACTAACAGTGTAAGGGGGCTCCCTTTTCTCTGCAATCTCACCAACATTTGTTGTTTCCTTACTTGTTAATTTTAGCCATGCTGACTGGTGTGTGGTGGTATCTAATTGGGGTTTTGATTTGTATTTCCCTGATCCCGAGTGTTGAGCATTTTTTCATGTATCTGTTGGCCATTTGTATGTCTTCTTTAGAGAAATGTCTATTCATGTCTTCTGCCCATTTCTTGACTGGATTATTTATTCTTTGGGTGTTGAGTTTGGTAAGTTCTTTATAGTCTTTGGATACTAACCCTTTATCTGATAAGTCATTTGCGTATAACACCCAGTGCTCCATGCAATACATGCCCTCCTTAATACCCATCACTGGGCTCACCCATCCCCTTCCCCCCTCTAAAACCCTCAGTCTGAGTCCTGGTGTGTCTGTTTTGTGCCAGTACCATACTGTCTTGATGATTACAGCTTTGTATATAGCTTGAAGTCTGGGATTATAATGTCTCCAGCTTTGGTTTTCTTTTTCAAAATGACTCTGGCTATTCGAGGTCTTTTCTGGTTCAATACAAATTTTAGGATTATTTGTTCTGGCTCTGTGAAAAATGTTGATGGTATTTTGATAGGGATTGCATTGAATGTGTAGATTGCTCTAGGTAGCATAGACATTTTAACAATATTTATTCTTCTAATCCATGAGCATGGAACGTTTTTCCATTTCCTTGTGTCTTCCTCAATTTCTTTCATGAATGTTTTATAGTTTTCAGAGTATAGATCCTTTACCTCTTTGGTTAGGTTTATTCCTAGGTATCTTATGGTTTGGGGTGTGATTATAAATGGGATCAATTCCTTAATTTCTCTTTCTCCTGTTTCATTGTTACTGTCTGGAAATGCAACTGATTTCTGTGCATTGATTTTGTATCTTGCCACTTTTCTGACTTCCTATATGAGTTCTAGCAATTTTGGGGTGGAGTCTTTTGGGTTTTCCACATAGAGTATCATGTCATCTGTGAGAGTGAGAGTTTAAATTCTTCTTTGCCTATTTGAATGTCTTTTATTTCTTTTTGTTGTCTGATTGTTGAGGCTAGGACTTCTAGTACTATGTTGAATAGCAGTGGTGAGAGTGGACATCCCTGTCACGTTCATGTTCCTGACCTTAGGGGGAAAGCCCTCAGTTTTTCCCCATTGATAATGATATTTGCTGTGGGCTTTTCGTATATGGCTTTTATGATATTGAGGTATGTTCCTTCTATCCCTACACTGTGTAGAGTTTTAATCAAGAAATAATGCTATATTTTGTCAAATGCTTTTTCTGCATCTATTGAGAAGATTATATGGTTCTTGTCATTTCTTTTATTAATGTATTGTATCATATTGATTGATTTATAGATGTTGAACCACTTGCATCCCAGGAATAAATCCCACTTGGTCCTGGTGAATAATCCTTTTAATGTACTATTGCATCTTATTGGCTAGTATTTTGTTGAGTATTTTGGCATCCCTGTTCATCAGGGATATTCATCTATAATTCTCCTTTTTGGTGGGATATTTGTCTGGTTTTGGGATCCAGGTAATGTTGGCCTTATAGGGTTTGGAAGTTTTCCTTCTATTTCTATTTCTTGGAACAGCTTCAGAATAGACATTAATTCTTCTTTAAATGTTTGGTAGAATTCTCCTGGGAAGCTATCTGGCCCTGGACTCTTGTGTGTTGGGAGATTTTTTATTACTGCTTCAATTTCCTTGCTGGTTATGGGTCTTTTCATGTTTTCTATTTCTTCCTGTTTCAGTTTTGGTAGTTTATACATCTCTAGAAATGCATCATTTCTTCTAGATTGCCTAATTTGTTGCCATATAGTTGCTCATAATATGTTCTTATAATTGTTTTTATTTCTTTGGTGTTGGTTGTGATCTCTTCTCTTTCATTCATGATTTTATTAATTTGTGTCTTCCTCTTTTCTTTTTGATAAGTCTGGCTAGGGGTTTATCAATCTTATTAACTCTTTCAAAGAACCAGCTCCTAGTTTCGTTGATCTGTTCTACTGTTCTTTTGGTTTCTATTGCACTGCTTTCTGCTCTAATCTTTATTAATTCTCTTCCTGATTGGTTTAGGCGTTATTTGCTGTTCTTTCTCCAGCTCCTTTAGGTGTATGGTTATGTTGTGTATTTGAGACTTTTCTTGTTTCTTGAGAAAGGCTTGTGTGCTTTCTATTTCCCTCTTACAGCCACCTTTGTTGTATCCCAAAGGTTTTGAACAGTTGTGTTTTCATTTTCAATTGTTTCCATGAATTTATTTAATTCTTTAATTTCCTGGACCCATTCATTCTTTAGTAGGATTCTCTTTAACCTCCAACTATTTGAGTTCTTTCAAGTTTCCTCTTGTGATTGAGTTCCAGTTTCAAAGCACTGTGGTCTGAAAATATGTAGGGAATGATCCTAATTTTTGATACTGGTTGAGACCTGATTTGTGACCCAGTATGTGATCTATTTTGGAGAATGTTCCATGTGCAATTGAGAAGATGGTGTATTCTGTTGCTTTAGGATGGAATGCCCTGAATGTATCTGTAAAGTTCATCTGGTCCAGTGTGTCATTCAAAACCTTTGTTTCCTTGTTGATTTTCTGCTTAGATTATCTGTCCATTGCTGTGAGTGGGATGTAAAATCCCCTACTATTATTGTATCATTATCAATATATTTCTTTAATTTTGTTATTAATTGGTTTGTATAATTGGCTGCTCCAATGTTAGAAGCATAAATATTTACAATTGTTAGATCTTCTTGTTGGATAGGCCCTTTAAGTATGATATAGTGTCCCTCTTCATCTCTTACTATAGTCTTTATTTATTTTATTTATTTTTTAAAAGATTTTATTTATTTATCTGAGAGAGAGAATGAGTGAGAGAGAGCACATGAGCAGGGGAAGAGGGAGAGGAGAAGTAAACTCCCCTGCTGAGGAGGGAGCCCAATGCAGGGCTTGATCCCAGAACCCTAGGATCATGATTTGGGCTGAAGGAGATGCTTAACCAACTGAGCCACCCAGACACCCCTACAGTCTTTGGTTTAAAATCTAATTTGTCTGATATAAGGATTACTGCCCCAGCTTTCTTTTGATGTCCATTAGCATGATAAATCATTCCCCACCCCATCACTTTCAATCTTGAGGTGTCTTTGGGTCTAAAATGAATCTCTTGCCGACAGCATATCAATGGGTCTTGTTTTTTTATCCAATCTGATACCCTGTGTCTTTTTATTGGGACCTTTAGCTCATTTACATTCAGAGTAACTATTGAAAGATATGAAGTTAGTGCCATTGTATTACCTGTAAAGTCACTGTTTCTGTATATTGTCTCTGTTCCTTTCTGGTCTGTGTTACTTTTGGGATCTCTCTTTGCTTAAAGGACCCCCTTTAATATTTCTTGCAGGGGTGGTTTAGTGATCACAAATTCTTCTGCTACCAGCCTTATGTTTCTACTTCTGTAGGTTAAGGACCTCTTGTCCCAAGCTGCTTTCAGGATTTTCTCTTTGTCTCCGAGATTTGCAAGCTTTACTATTATATGTGGAGGCATTGACCTATTTTTATTGATTTTGAGAGGGGGTTCTCTTGAATGCCTGTTTCCTTCCCCATAGTAGGGAAGTTCTCAGCTATAATTTGCTCAAATATACCTTCTGCCCCCCTCTTTCTCTCTTTCCTCTTCCTCTGGGACCCCAATTATTCTAATATTGTTTTGCTTTATGGTATCGCTGATTTCTCAAATCCTCCCCTTATAATCCAGGAGATGTTTATCTCTCTTTTCCTCAGTTTCTTTACTCTCTGTTATTTTATCTTCTATGTCATTGATTCTCTCTTCTGCCTCATTTATCCTAGCAGTTAGAGCCTCCATTTCTGATTGCATCTCATTAAGAGCCTTTTTTTATTTTGACTTGATAAGATTTTAGTTATTTTATTTCTCTAGAAAGGGATTCTCTAATGTTTCTATGCTTTTTTTCAAGCCCAGCTAATATCTTTATAATCATTATTCTGAATTCTAGCTCTTACATTTTATTAATATCCACATTTATTAAGTCTCTGGCAGTTAGTACTGCCTCTTGTTCTTTTTTCTGGGGTGAGTATTTATATCTTGTCATTTTGTCCAGAGAAGAATAGATGACTGAGAGAACAAAATACAAAAATATCAACCAATGACTGCAGCAAAATAAACACTAAACAAATCAGAAGAGATCGGAAACCAAAAAAGGAAAAAAAAAGGGGGGGGGGGGAGAGAAAATATAATCAAACAAGTGAATGAAATAGGGTAATACACTAGGTCCTGGGTGTATTTTAGTCTGTTTGTTAGAAGAAACTAGATCCCAAAATTGTAAATAAAGAAAAACATACATATATATACACACAAAAATAAAATTGAATACAACGAAAGGAAGCCAAAAATGAAGAATATATATATAAAATGTAAATGTAAAAATGAAAATTAAAAAAAGACTTGAAAAAAGAGTTGATAAAATAAGAAACTAGTTGAAAAGAAAAAAGAAAAAAGAAATTTTAAACTGAAAGTCTAAAGAATCATGAGAAAAAAACCTTGAATTCTATACAATGTTTTCCCCTAGTGCTGGAGTTTTGCAGTTCTGTGAGATTGGTAAACTTGGTTTTAGTCATTCTGGTCTTCTGGGGGAAGGGCCTACTGTGCTGATTTTCAGGAGTCTTTGCCCTGGGCAGAGTTGCACCGCCCTTGCCAGGGGGCCAGGCTAAGTAAGCAATTCTGGATTGCACTATGCGGCTTTTGTTCCCTAAAGGTTTTTCGTGCCACTTTATAGGATGAGAATGAAGATGGTGGCCTCCCAATCTCTAGCCCTGGAGCCAAAAGCTCAGGGCCCCATTCATCAGTGCACCCTCAGGAAAAAGCAGTCAATTGCTCTTGTCTCCCTGGTCTCTGACCATACTCCATGCTCAACCAGCCTATGACTGAGCATTTCTGTCTTAGGCTTACGACCCTGCTTCAAGTCTCCAAACCCTGCAGACTTCTGTGATGCACACTCATGCCATTCCACTTGGGGAGGAAGGGGTGTCTTGTGGTGGTTCTGCTGCTTGCTGTGCCCCTGCTCAGAGAGCAGTCCAGCTGGAATTCACAGTTTATGGCAACCCTGAGCTGAGAGCCCACTCCTCGGTTTGCTGATTGCAGCTGGCTTCCCAGCTCCAATGCCTGGGAACTCTGCTGCTCTCCGGCACCCCATGCTTTCTATGACCCTGGGGTATCCTGAGACCACACTGTAGCACCTAGGATTCTACCCTGCTTCACCACATGAGTGCCTTTGAGGCAGGGACATCCCTCACTAGAGCGGACTTCTAAAAGTTCTGATTTTACTCTCCACTGCTGTATCATTTTCCAGCTGATGGAGGCTCCCTCCCCCCATAGTTTATCTTCCAATATATTGCCTCGGACTCACTTCTCTGTATCTCCTACCTTGCAGAAAGTGGTCGCTTTTCTATTTGTAGAATTGTAGCAATTCTTTCCTTAGATCTTATATTGAGTTCACGGGTGTTCAGAATGATTTGATAGCTATCTACCAGAATTCCAGGGACCAGAGGAAACTCGGGTCCCTTATTCCTCTACCGTCTTCCCGAAGCCCTTGATACTTTTATTTATTGAGAGGCAACAGAATAAATTTTAGTGCACAGGCTCTTGTCCTCAGGCTGCTTAGGCTCAACTGTGCCTCAGTTCTATGACCAGCTGTGTGAATGTGGACAAGCTAAGGAAACACTCTGCCTCCATTTCTCACCCATAACACATGGGACAAAAACAGATCTTTCTTCTCAGTAACCCTGTAAATATTAAATACGTTAATACATATAAAACAACTAGAAGAAATGCCTAACCTGTAAGCATTTAGTAAATGTAAGTTTTTGTCATACTTACTAAATTTAATCCTTTTCATATTGTCTAAGTAGAAAGCTAAATTTCCATGTAATCAAACAGAATCTCAAGGGTAATAACTGAAGAAACAGATAATTAATAAAAAATATTTTTGCAAAGTTATGTTTCCCAGTTGTAAACCCAAGTTGCTGAGCTTAAATGCATAATGACTCTTGGGATTCTGGCAAAACTCTCTACCCAATTTTACACACTTGTTGTTTGTGATCAGATATGATTGTGATCAGAAGTTAATTAATAATATTTTAATTAATGCATTAATAAATCATGTTAATGCAATATATTAATATAATATAAAAATTCCTATTTAGACTTCAAGTAAAGTTATACTTCAATTAAAATTTATACTTAAGTAATGTACTCTTTATTTTTAAGGGAAAAAATTCTTAAAGGATAGGTCTTTGAGATAATCAAATGACCTGGGCATGTGGAGTCTTTGGATCTGGGCTGGGCTCTCATAGAAAAATGGGTACATCTTAACTTGCCTTCTCTGTGTGCTTCACTCTCTTTATCTATTGAATAGCCATGGAAATACCTGCCCACCTCCCTCAAGTGGCTTTTGTTCATATGAGATGAAATAAGTTGAAGCGCTTTGTAAAATATAAAGCACATGGAAAAATTATGGGCTTAATAATAATAATACAGAGATGTGTGTTGAAAACATTTCAACAACTAGGTCAGAAAAATTATTAGCTCCAAGAGCAGAAAGTGTGACACAGACTTCTTAGTCATCCAATTATCCCATGATAATACAGATATAAATCCATCTTTCTACATCGTTTTCAAAGACTCATAAAAGAAAACTTCTCACCTTTAATCAAAGCTTTTGATAAGGCAGTATTTTCCAAAACCATCTAAATTCATTGTGAGATGATACAGTAAGCACATTTTGTATATCCATCTAAAAAGGGATGCATTAATGTAAACTATAAAATAATTGGCATGCTGCAACAAGGGATGCCAAATAAATTATTAATTTCCTTCATATATAAATATTTCTTACAAATTAATTTTTTAAAACTAGAGTTGATATTAGTTCTTTTTTGTCTACCTGATGTATCTTCTTTTGACAAAGTGACCTCATTTCTATTGCCATGATTCTGGTAAGTTACTAGTCATTGTACTCCAACCCCCAATCAAAAAAATGGTCAAATAACCCATGCAAATAAATCAAATTCTCTTCTGAGATTTGAAGGGACTTGGCAGGCATTTGGAGATATGTCACATGATGTTTCTTGTCTCTGGTTTTGAATCTCAGAGCTATCTTGGTGCCCATCCATCAAGAACCCTGGTTATTCATCTCTTCCTGAATCTGTAAATTACTCTCTATTATATCACTAAGTTGTTTTTTACATTTTCAGCATTAGTTATCCAGAATTGCTTTACATTGTGGGCAAAGAGGAAACTTTACTCAAAGTGACCAAAAAAATAAAATATTTCCATATGTAATTTATAAAGCAGGAAAATAAATGGTATTAAAGAACAAAATAGCTAACCTTATTAGTAATCAAAGGTATGCAATAAAATCAGTAAGTTGGATCTTTATTAAGAACCCTACAATCATTCCCAACCTATTTCATACAAAGTAAAAGCCAAATTTTAACAGTTCATAACCCTTATTAATATCCCGACATCTACAGGTGTCACCTACTTTCCTCTACCTGTCTCACCTCTGGCCTCCTTGCTATTTCTCAATTACACCAGGCATACTACAGTCTTCGAACTTTACCTCAAGCTATTCCTCTGTCTCTAGCTACCTCCTTGGCCAGCATGCTCATGTCTCTCTCTCCTTAAAGCTCTCCTATTCTGTTTAGTACTTCAACCTGCCATCCCTTTAAATCCTTATTCCCTGAACCTGTTCTAATGTCATTTTTATAGATAGCACTTATTGAGTTTTAACATAACATATAATGTACTCATTAATTACAAAACTTGAATTTTCTTTTCTTTTCCTACAATGTAAGCTTCGTGGAGGCAGAGATCTATGTCTGGTTTGTACATTGATGTATCACAAGTAATTAGAACACTGTCTAGGACACAGTGATTGCTTAGCAAATACTTATTGGATAAAGTGCATGCTACTTTAACTTCTTCAATTAGCAAATTTTTTAAATGATGAAGATGTGGTAAAACAGAAAAGCAAATAAAGCATTGTGGCAAGGCATCCAGAAACCAGAACCAAACTGCCTTGCTTCAAACTTTAGCTCCACCACCTGTCTTCTGTCTAACTTTAAGCAATTTACTTTATATATTTGTGCCACAATTTCTTTATCTCTAAATGTAAAGGACAACAAAAATCAACATTATAAGGTTCCTGTCATGTTCACAAGTAAAGCACTCAAAAATACTACCCAATGCATGGAAAACAATAAATGTTGCCTTAAGTAGCATAAAGCTCGTGCAAATGAAAAATTATCAAATTTATTTCTGAAAAGCCAGTAATGCTATTTGCCTCAGTAAATCTGGGAGACAAATTTTTAAAATATATTAATAAGTGTGGACAAAGCATAGTGAAATGATTATAAATAATTTTGATATTTGATAATACAGAGTAACTACACAAATGATAAGATAATTTTAGGCATTAAATTATATCTACACAGATGTAATGTCTGGAGAAGTTTGTGGTTTGATAGCATGTGAAGAGAGTAGGCTACATTTTAGAGTGCTATTACCTAAAATATGTAAGGAGTGAATAAAAAATATTTAAAAATAGCAAAATATGAACAATTGTTTTTCTGTTATATATTTGCAGGGAATTCAGAATATACTTTTTTACAGTTTTGTTTTTCTGTATTAGTTTTATAATCATCATAAAATTTTTTAAAAGATAATTCATCTGAGTCTGCAGCAAACAAACTTATTTCCCATATGTAATCTCAATCACATGAATGCACAGTTTAATATAAAATTTCCAAGAGAGAGCATAAAATATAGTGTTTTATGGGACAAACATATATCAAGCTCCTGGCAGTATGTTTTCTTTCTTTCTTTCTTTTTTTAATGTGAGGCTGCAATAGGAAATTTCATCATACTGTGCTGCATTTCGCAGAATTGAAAAAAAATAAAACAATGTCTGCCTATGCATTTTGAGTAATACCATTCAATGGTTAAAATATCTTCCAATGCAAGAAATATATATAACTGAGAGTTAGTACTTATATTATTTAAGGTCCAGTTAAACCTCAACTCTATATGTTTATTTGTTATTGAATAGTTGAATCTTCTCCAGAGGTGAATGTGAAATTTTAAACATTTACTAAACTTAAAAAGACAGCTATTGTCCACTTTCATCTCTGACATGTAAGAGCTTGGGACTCATCACTCTTTTATCCCTACAACAAATATAACCTGAAAAAAACTGAGAATCAATGACTTTTATTAAACCAATAAGAGAATGGAGGTCACAGGGTAAATCATCACTTCAAATCTAAAGAGGTTCATCCAAAGACATACAGCAACCAAGATCTACTTATCTGAAGCAGAAGCCAATGGTAGCAAAACTTAAATGGGTGAATAGCTTAGGCTGAGTGAGGGCAGCATAAGAGCAAGAAAACTCCTGGAACTGTAGCTTTAAGGGGATCTAGCACTTGTTTTGGTTTTATCTCCAGGACACTATTAGGCTTTCCTGGTGAGAATCTTATAATGATCCTCTGTGGCCTTGACAGGGGGAAGGGAAGAAACATTCAGAGCCTTCTCCCTACAATGGCCTACTCCCCAGGAGAAAGGACCTTGCCAGAGTGCAATTCTGAAGCCTTATCCTAGCTGGAGGAAAGGAAATCCTTCCCCCTCTTGCTTCCTCTAATTTTCCTTTTTTACCTAAAGGAGTGGGAGAAACATAGTTAATGAGGGCAGGCATTCAAAGAAACAGATTGGGAATGCTACAGCCAGGGAAGAGAGTAGGGGGCAGGGCCAAAAAGAGCTATAGTGCTAGAAGACAGATTAAAACACAAGGCTACACCTTGACTTATGGCCCAATAAATGACTAAGATTTAATGGAAGATTAGAGAACTGCCCATCTCCAACTCCTTAGGATACCATCAACAAGACTCCAGAATAAAAAACAGTGGATTACAAGTGTAAGAGCTATAATAAAGCAAATGAATGAATTAAAAACAACAACAACAACAAACAAACAAACAAAAAACCAGTGTAAGAGCTATAGATATAGACTCTCTGAGAAGTACTTAAGAAAGACCCAGGGCCAAGAAAAAAGATTAAAACAAAAACACTAGACAAAACTCGAGTCTCTGGTACCTGTAGGTACAACAATGAATAAACACAAGACAACTCTTAATCAAATTGACAGGGACTACTTACCTTGGTCTCTTTTATCTAAACAGTAAGTCTGGCTTTCAAAAATCACAAAATATGCCCTGTATGGGGCTCCGCGCTCAGTGGGGAGCCTCCTTTTCCCTCTCCCTCTGCCCTTCTCCACTGCTCATGTGCTCTCTCACTATCTCTCTCTCTCAAATAAATAAAATCTTAAAAAAATCATAAGATATTATAAGAGAGGAAAATTATACACCGATATCTTTCACCAATAGATACAAAACTCCTTAACAAAATATTAACAAACTGAATCCATCAATATGTGTAAAGGATAACTCATCACCACCAATATTGTTCATTCCAGAAATGCAAGGCTGGTTCAATGCTGATATGATAATTAATGGATTACCAATGGATAATTAATTCATCATATTAACATACTGAATATGAAAAAAGCGTATGATCATATCATAGATGGAGTAAAATGGTTTGACAAAATTCAATGCCAATGTATAAAAACTAGGGATAGGAGGATATTTTCTTAACCTAATAAAGGAAACACATGCAAAACTAACAGGTAACATCACAGAACATAAACAGAAAGGTGAAGCAGAATGTAAATTCTGGTAATCTCTTGGAGTATTGGGCAAATCTCCACTTTTTGGAATACATTAAAAGACAATAATATATCCTAAAGAGAAAAAGTTTCAATCATCTCAGTATAATTTTAATAATGAAAATTTTAAAACACCCATAATGGAGGACAAAAAGGAAAATTGCCCATAATGGTTATCAGATTTTATGCTTTGTCAACTAACAGCTTACTTGATTCACACGTCATAGTTACAAAGATGTTCAGAAATGTCATGGAAAGGATATTCAGCAACAAGTACTTTTATAGGAGAGCTCCCCACAATCCCTTGGTCCTAGAAAAATACATTTTATGCAGTCAATAGCCGAAGTGTCTACCTTCTTCACAACCATGTATTCAACTCCTTATGTACCATAAAAATAAAGACTTTTCCTGAAAAATAATATTTAGGTGGCAAAACTAGGGCACAAAACTATTGTCATAGTAGTTTTCCTATAGACACCAAGCCTTATGATAACAGTATATATATATATATATATATATATATATATTTTTTTTTTTTTTTTTTTTTTTTTTTTAAAGATTTAATTATTTATTTGAGAGAGAGAGAATGAGAGACAGAGATCATGAGAGGGAGGAGGGTCAGAGGGAGAAGCAGACTCCCTGCAGAGCAGGGAGCCCGATGCGGGACTCGATCCCGGGACTCCAGGATCATGACCTGAGCCGAAGGCAGTCACTTAACCAACTGAGCCACCCAGGCGCCCGACAGTATATTTTTATTCCAATTTTTCTTATCTATCATTATATAATGTACATATTCTGACCTGAAAAAGTCAATTAACTCCTCTAAATTTTAGTTTTTTCTTTTCTGCAAAATGAGAAGTCTGTGTCATTTTAGGTTTCTTCTGAGTAGTAAGAATCTATGTTTGCATGTGTATTGGTCAGGGTAATTGATGGTAGCTGATATAGTGATGGACCCTAGCATTTCAGTAGCCTAACACAGTAAAAGTTTAGTTCTCATTAATATTATAATTCATTTGGTTGTTTAATAACCTCTTCATGGACTGATTCAGTGGTCCCAGGTCCTTCCAACTTGTTGGGCCACCATCTTCCCAGGTCTCCTCTGGTTCCTTACTGTTCTGTGTTCAGTGAACTAAGGAGTAAAGAGAGAACAAGAAAGATTGGGTATGTTAGGTGCCAGGTCTAAGGGTGGCATTTATCATTCAAGCTCATCTTCTACTGGCCAAACCTTTATTGTATAGCTCCAAACTAACTTCAGGGGAGTATGGAAAAAAGTAGTCTTCTTTTATACCTAGGAAGATAAAAAGGGATTAGGGAACTTTTAGATAGTGTTTGTCAAACTGTGTTTGAAAACATACATGTGGGGGCCAGATGGCCTGAATTAGAATCCTTGTTTTGCTACTTCTTTGTTGAGCAAATCATGTAACTTCTTTGTGTAAAAAAAGAACTTACAGGGTTGATGTGAAAATTAAATGAGATAATATATGTAAAGTTCTTTGAAAAGGGCTTTGCACTTGTTAGACACTGTAATGGGCACATTGTGTGCCCCCAAATGTTCATATGGTGAAGTTCTAACCCCAGTACTTCAGAATGTAACAGTATTTAGAGATAGGTTTTCAAAGGTAATTAAATTAAAATGAGATCATTAGGGTAGATTCTAATCCAATATGACAGGTATCGTTATATGATACCATGTAAAGACATAGGGAGAAGACAGACTTCTACAAGTCAAGGAGAGAGGTCTGGAAGAGATCTTTCTCTTGACCCTCAGAAGGAACCAACCCTGCTGACACTGTCATTTTGGACTTCCAGCCTCCAAGGCCTGAGAAAATAAATTTCTGTGGTATTATAGTACTTTGTTATGGCAGCCCTAGCAAACAAATACAGGCACTATTATTGTTAGCTGTAAGTAGCAATTTCTTCTGAAAAACAAACCACTTAATCTCTCGATGTAAATTTAACCTTACATATAAGGTAATTGGGAAAAACTACTCTTTCCCAGGGAATAGATCTCATGTTACACTTTCATTAAACTGAAGTCTCTTTGTCAGCAAACTCTCAAAGATCTAAGGTAGGTAATACAATGCACTTCATATTGTGGACAATCCATAGTTGCCTTCCTCCTTCTGTGTTTTATTCCCACTGCTCCAATTTGAGCTATCTGCCCTTCCCTGAATCAATCATTGTGTGTGCCAAGCCAGAAAAGACATCAATCTCTAGGAAGTTCAAGCATCACTTTGTAACTATAGCTGAGGCTACAGTTTCAATTAAGAAATCATCTCTTTTCCCTGAATCCTTAAAAATGTCATGCATTTCATATCACAGTACTCTAGACTGAAAGTATTCTATATGGCTAGCCTTCTATGATATCCCATAGAAGATAGTGCAGGGCTCATAAATGATAATAGCAATTTTGATGATCATAATGTCATAGACTTTTAGAGTTTAAAGCAATCTGAGAAATCATCTAGTCCATTCCTGCATTTGGCTGATGTGGTATCCAAGCCAAAGGAATGGTGCCTGGTTCTCACAGATGAGCAGGGGACTTAGTTCAGGTCCCCTGACTCTAGGCTCTTGTTCTTTCCACTCAAGCACAGCATCAGTAATGAAAATGAAATGTACATTCAGATGAGATTGAGGATCTGCTGGCATGAAACATTAAAATTGTGACATTTTTCCCAGTCAGAAGACACCAGATTTAGTTTTGCTCTGCCTTGTGTATGACTAAACATTAGTCTTCTGTGACTGCAAATGATCTCTCTCTGAACTCTGAGAGATCAGAACAACATAGCAGGGAAATGTTGATGGCTGGGTTTTTTAAACTATCTGATCACTTGCAATGATGAAACAGCTAACCAGCCCTAAAATAGTGGCAGTAACAGAAAAGTACATTACAGTCTTATTACAGACTAGTCCTTAACACTTACTTTGTAAGATGGCCTTAAATACTCCTACTTTTAGAGTGATATCAATGTAAGACTCTGATAGTCTGGCCTAAATGGTGGGTTCCCATTTCCTTACATTTCTCTAATCACTTAAGCTCATTAATAGACTCACAAAACATAAAATGATAGTGCTTATTCCTTCAGAAAGATATTTATGCTCCTGTTATGTGTAGCAACATAAATATATCAAATTTTGTTTCTCTCTTATAACAAATCAATTAAACCTTAAGAGTCCTTTTCAAAATATTATGCTACTTTTAATAAGAAGCAGGGTTGCCTGATTTCAAGCTATATTACAAAGCTGTGATCACCAAGACAGCATGGTACTGGCACAGAAACAGACATATAGACCAATGGAACAGAACAGAGAGCCCAGATATGGACCCTCAACTCCATGGTCAAATAATCTTCGACAAAGCAGGAAAAAATATGCAATGGAAAAAAGACAGTCTCTTCAATAAATGGTGCTGGGATAATTGGACAGCTATATACAGAAGAACAAAACTCGACCATTCTCTAACACCATACACAAAGATAAACTCAAAATGGATGAAAGACCTCAATGTGAGACAGGACTCCATCAAAATCCTAGAGGAGAACATAGGCAGTAACCTCTTCGACACTGGCCACAGTAACTTCTTTCAAGATAACATCTCCAAAGGCAAGGGAAACAAAAGGGAAAATGAACTTTTGGGACTTCATCAAGATAAAAAGCTTCTGCACAGCAAAGGAAACAGTCAACAAAACAAAGAGGCAACCCACAGAATGGGAGAAGATATTTGCAAATGACACTATAGACAAAGGTCTGTAAAGAACTTCTCAAACTCAACACCCAAAAAACAAATAATCAAGTCAAAAAATGGGCAGAAGACATGAACAGACACTTCTCCAAAGAAGACATACAAATGGCTAACAGACACATGAAAAAGTGTTCATCATCATTAGCCATCAGGGAAATTCAAATAAAAACCACACTGAGATACCATCTTACACCAGTTAGAATGGCAAAAATTGATGAGGCAAGAAACAACAAATGTTGGAGAGGTTGTGGAGAAAGGGGAACCCTCTAACACTGTTGGTGGGAATGCAAGTTGGTACAGCCACTTTGGAAAACAGTGTGGAGATGCCTCAGAAAATTAAAAATAGAGCTACCCTATGACCCAGCAATTGCACTACTGAGTATTTACCCCAGACACAGATGTATTGAAAAGAAGGGCCATATGCACCCTTCATAGCAGCAATGTCCGCAATAGCCAAACTGTGGAAAGAGCCGAGATGCCCTTCAACAGATGAATGGATAAAGAAGATGTGGTCCATGTATACAAAGGAATACAACTCAGCCATCAGAAAGGATGAATACCCAATTTTTACATCAACATGGATGGGACTGGAGGAGATGATGCTAAGTGAAATAAGTCAAGCAGAGAAAGTCAATTATCATATGGTTTCACTTATTTGTGGAACATAAGGAATAGCATGGAGGACATTAGGAGAAGGAAGGGAAAAATGAAGGGGGGTACATTGGAGGGGGAGATGAACCATGAGAGACTATGGACTCCAGGAAACAAACTGAGGGTTTTAGAGGCGAGGGGGGTGGGGGGATGGGTTAGCCCTGTGATGGATATTAAGGAGGGCATGTATCGCATGGAGCACTGGGTTTTATATGAAAATAATGAATCATGGAACACTACATCAAAAACTAATGATGTAATGTATGGTGATTAACATAACATAATAAAATTTTAAAAAATGGAACAAGCAAAAAAAAAACCACTAATGATGTACTGTATGGTGACTAACATAACATAATAAAATTAAATTAAATTAAAAAAATACTAGCTTAATGATAATCCAAAAATGTTTCTCATTCTTAATCTTTTTAATGACAGTTATAATAAAGACCTCTTGTTTTTTTAAAAAAAAATAAGAAGCAGGGTATGAATCAAATATATATTTTGAATAAAACGTCCATATTTCCTTAACCTCTTTCCAGGTAATTGTTCAGCCTAACAAAAACACACTAGGTGAAAGTGACCCTTAAGGCAAACAGTGAATTCCACCTAAGGATCCTCTCCATTTGGAGAAGTGTTTCTTATTTCTGGTGGCTCCTCAGCAAAAGAAAAAACCGGACTTTTCTGGTGTCAAGAGAAATATGAAACTTTGAATAAGATATATTTGACATCGTGATATTTTAGGCCTCTTTTATTCTATTGGTAATATTCCCATGATTGGGACAATTTCAAGATTATTTAAACTTCCTTTCTTCCCAGGCAATGGCAGGCTGTGGAGTAATCAAAAGAAATAGGAGAAGGACATTGTCTCATTTCTCATTTGTCTCATTTCTCGGTACTTTGCAGTACTTCTGATGGGAAAGAGGTACATTTTTTTTTGTTGTTGTTGTTCATCCGGGAAAATTTTGTATTAAAAATGTTTTCATTTATATTATGTTTCCCTGTGATTTTAAGTTGAGTGGTCCTCAGTATTTCATTAGTCACTAGACTTTTCTGCCCACTCAAATGGGTGATCTTGTTAAATTGAAGAGGTCTTTAGTAGAGCTGTACTTGAAGCTGTGATCCTATTCTTTTTCTTTAGAATGAGAGAAACATTTCACAAATGGTGAGAACATGATTCTTTTCCTTATTTACGTGGAGTCCTTTGGCAGCACAAAGAACATCTTTCTTACTCAGTGTGTCTTTGAACAGGTGGGCATTTTGTTTGGCAGGAGGGATAATCACATTGACTGATCTGAACTACAGGCTTAGAAAAATCGATCTCTGGGGAGAAGCAGTAACCTTGCTTCAATTCCAGCTCACATCTTGGGAGAAATAAAGTGAACCATTTCTTTAAATGGCTTTTCAAAGACTCTGCACATTTGAAAGGACTTCCATTTAATCATGCCTTTTCTGTATATTAGTTACTTGTCTGTTAATGCCACTGACATTAACCACACATGAATGAGAGGCAAAACTCTCGGAGAGATACCAGTTAGGGTCGGTTAACTCTAAAATTTTAAGTAGACGAAATAAGTGTCCCAAATGAGCCACAACAGAAAAGGCTTGTCTAATTTTTCTGTTTATTAGCCAGATGACCTTTCTCCTCTCCTTATCTTTGAAGAGAGGGAAGTCAAACTGTGAGAGACTTATTTATTTACTTACGATCAGAAAAAGAGTAAAGTTCCAGAAATGCTTTCTCTTTGGTGATTACAAACTTTATCCTGAAAATTAAAAGTGAATCTTTTGCTTATTTTATGGAAGGGCATTAACTTTTCCAAGTCTCCTGCTGTCTGGAATTCTCTCCCCTGATACAACCCTACCCACCCTGCTCTCTCTTGTCCTGGTTAATATCTCATCTCTGAAGATTCAATTCAAGGTACATTTCCTATACAAAGTATTTGTTAAATGCTGCTGCATTCCCCCACCACCCACTACTCCAGCCATTCCCTCCTGTTCATTCTCTCTACACATGCTTCAATCTCAATTATTCAGCTCTCTTCAGAGTTCTCCCTCAGTGGGAATGTAAATTATTTAATTGTGGGAGCCTGCATCATTTGTATTTGATTCCCATTCCTTCATGTATTGTTGGTTACATTATTGATGATAAACCCATATTTGTTGCCAGAATACATGGGTTACAAAAGAATTTACAATTTTCTCCCCATATATTTATCTAATATATATACCGACACCAAGATACACACACGCACACACACGCACATGTACATATCTTCCGTATTGTCATAATCACGTATAAAAGTATAAAGGGTATTCAGTAAGACTCTAATATAAAAAAATAAACCCATTTGGCTAAGTTGTCATCTCTGTTTTGACCTGTTCTAAATTTCTTTCCTAGCTTTGTCCAAATTTTGCTGGCCTTACTCGATACATCCTGCAGTGGTCTTGCCCCTCACCAACTAATTTTCCTGACACAGACACCCCAACTTCTGTCTTCTCCAGTGAGCTCACACAAAGTTACCTGAAATGTAATCCACATCCATTGATACCATAACTTGTCTCTACCAAGCCCGCCTGCTTTCCTTCTTATCCCAGAAACAACTACAAGTTCTATTTTTCTTTATATGCCATTATAACTATGCTCCTGAAAAAGTTCAGGGAAAAAAATGCCTTCCATTCCTTTAAGCAGACAGGTTTTGGTGTGAAGAGAACAGTTAAAAATAGTTTACCCACATGCGTTGAATATGCCTTAGAAAATTCCAATGGCCTTTTACTATTTTTCAACAGAGGTAAATAACTAGTAAAGCAGGAAAAGTCTGTCAGGTTCAAATGAGATCCTTAATTCCATAAGTAAATATGCAGTAAGCATAGCGATGATTGAGTGATTCAATACATAAATAGTATTACTAAAATAAAAGGTGACCTGGTATTATTCCATCACAATGGCTTATTCTCCATATGCAAGCTTTGAACTTACTATCTAAATGCCCTCATCTGCCCCAGATCTTAAGTCATTTGAATTAATTTTATTTGTCCAGAATAACTCTCAGCACATTGAAGGCACAGTCTATATTTTCCTAAGCTTGGTGACACAGGGACAGAATTTTTTTTTTCTCAGAAATCTTAAATTCCATCCTTATGTATGATTATCTCAAAATTAGCTGTAGTTACAATCTATAGACATTGATTTCTGTGGCATGTTCCTTTGCAAAAATTGTTTGATACTTTGTCCATTCATTCTGGAATGTCCGTGCTCGCAGTTGGCTTGGACCTCCTTCACATTCTGGAAGGATCTTAGAGAATAAGACATTGGTAAAGAATATAAGACAGCACAAAAACATCTTCCAGTTATACTTCTTTTAATGATTTCCTCCCCTGAGTTCAACTGGTCTATGAAAAATGATGTCATCTGATATTCTCATCTTTGAAGATCAGAAACTACTTTGAGAAATTGAATTAGCTCAGTTCTAAGATCTTGCATCATTTGGGTATTTTTTAAAGACTTTTTATTTTAGTTTTAAAGACTTTATTTATTTATTTATTTGTCAGAGAGAGAGCACAAGCAAGGGGAGTGGCAGGCAGAGGGAGAAGCAGGCTCCCCGTGTAGCAAGGAACCCGATGCAGAACTCAATCCCAGGACTCTGGGATCATGACCTGAGGTGAAGCCAGCTGCTTAACTGACAGAGCCACCCAGGCAACCCTTAAAGACTTTTTAAAAGCAGTTTTAGGTATATAACAAAATTGAAAGAAAGGTACATAGATTTCCCATATACCCCCGTCCCTCCATACAAACATAGCTTCCCTCATTATCAACATCACTTACCAGAATGGCACTATTTTTTTTTTTAAACAAAAAAAAACTTATGAAGAAATGGTGTTTCCCAGTGGAATAAGGCACTTCATATTTTTAGTAAGCTGCCCTGGTGAGCTTTCATAGATCAGCATTTGGGAACAAATGGAATATATGATCTTACCCTGATTTTTAGCTTTCTGTAACTGAATTTTCTTTGTTTTTATAGAGACAACATTATAAAAGGATGCTTTTAATAGATCTTTTAATAGAAGAGTTCAGTTTCTATGGACATTTATTAAATATTAAAATGAAAATGAGGGACTTGTAATTTATATCCTAGGGTAACTTACACGTAATACTCATCACTTTAAAATTAAAAACATGAACAGCAGAAATCAACGGGCATGTACTCTTACTTATATGTGCTGTCCCAAAGGTAAATTGAAATGATTAAGTATGTTTTTCCATATATAGTTGAAATTGTTTTAAAAATGATTTACAAAACACTGCCACTGGCATGAGGGATTATTCCTACGCCTCTAGCATTATTATTATCTCTAACTTGACAAGTTGCCATTCATCAGCTTTTATTATCTAATTTCAGTTTGAGAAGCTTTCCCTTCAACTCAGTATCCGAAATTATTCATGAAGGGGCGCCTGGGTGGCTCAGTCGGTTAAGCGACTGCCTCTGGCTCAGGTCATGATCCTGGAGTCCCGGGATCGAGTCCCACATCGGGCTCCCTGCTCGGCGGGGAGCCTGCTTCTCCCTCTGACCCTCCCCTCTCTCATGTGCTCTCTGTCCCTCTCATTCTCTCTGTCTCAAATAAATAAATAAAATCTTTAAAAAAAAAAACAGAAATTATTCATGAAGAATTTTGAAAGAAAGATAAGTTATATAAAGTCACATAATTCATTGATAAAAGATAATCTGGGACAGTGGTGAGAAACGGATTGCCAGACAAATGGCTATTATTAAATATTGTATGATAAGTATGTATCTAGAGAGATAGACTAAACATGTATCTGATATACACTCAAAAGACAGCAGGCTTAGAATTATGATATTTTAGGCACTAGGAATTGAGCCTCTTTGTCTCATGGTGGCTGATTTTATTAGCATGCTCTTTATTTAACTTCAGGTTGTCAATCCACTTAGGGAACACACTGACATCTAATTGTGTACTAATTATGCTCTGCACACATAGCTTCCTGTACATGTACCCACATATTTTTGTAAAGGCCACTGTATTCCATTGTAGCTATCAGTTCAATAAATAGTATTTTGCTGTGTATCCAGAAATTCTTAGGGTCTGACAGGAAAGAGCCCAAAGATTCTTTGTACCCTATCTAGAGCCTTTTTTGATGAAAACCTTTCTTGATCAAAACACATTTATCTAGGGGCGCCTGGGTGGCTCAGTAGGTTAAGTGTCCAACTCTTGATTTTGGCTTCATGTCATGAGCTCATGGGTCCTGGGATGGAGCCCCATGTTGGGCTCCATGTTCAGTGGGGAGTCTGCTTCTCTCCTTCTCCCTCTCCCTCTGCCCCTCTGCGTGTGCATGCTTTCTCTCTTTTTCTCAAATAAATTAATCTTAAAAAAAACCACACATTTATCTAAATAAGTTAGGCTGTATTTGTTTTTAAATATTTTAGCATTGATTGATCAGATCTCTGAGATGTGTAACTGCTAAAGGAATACAGCATTAGCTTTCTAGCTCAAATTTTATGGTACAAATTGAAATGATACAGAGTATAAGAAAATTTGATTTCTTGCCTTCAGTTACATAAATAGATATTAAAAATCTTGATTATACCCTTTCTACCTCTCACTTAAAATTGCAATGATGACTTCTAGAACTTTCTCTGTTATGATAGTAATTTTAAATGCTGTCAAGCAATTTCGAAGGTGTCCTATATTTTTAAAAATTAAAATATTTTTTGATTCTTTCTTTTGCATCATCGCTGAATATTAACTCTCATATTATTTGTGGCCATAAAGGAAAAGTAAGCAGAATAACTTAAAATTTAAAATCTTAGCAAGCTTCAATGATTTTTCCCTATCCCCCCACCTAAAAGGCTTTCTAATCCCTCACCCCATGCTTAAATTAATAAGAAACATTCCACACTTTGAGCACACTCCTACAAACTGCACTAATTCAGTGTTATACAGAATAAAATCTCTCAAATAATCTTATTCTTCTTCCATATCTACTTACTTCTAGGTTGGTTGGGAGAATCATAGGTTTTGCAGAATAAAGATAACAATTGGAGAATTCATAGATATGAAGAGAGATTTTGTGACATCTTTTGAGAAGGAAGTATGCATACCTAAGAATCTTGACCTTTAGAGAAGGCCCATGAAATAGTAAACATGCTTAAGCCTGGAATGTGTTAATTAGCAGAAGCACTAAAGTATAGAATGCATGATGAACCAAAGGAGGAGACATAAAAATGAGACATGTTTCCAAGAAAATTATTTGCATCAAAACATGCAAAATAGCTGCTATGCTATTTCTTTTTTTTTTTTTTTTAAGATTTTATTTATTTATTTGACAGAGAGAGACACAGTGAAAGAGGGAACACAAGCAGAGGGAGTGGGAGAGGGAGAAGCAAGCTTCCCGCGGAACAGGGAGCCCCATGCGGGGCTCGATCCCAGGACGCTGGGATCATGACCTGAGCTGAAGGCAGACGCTCAACAACTGAGCCACTCAGGCGCCCCTGCTATGCTATTTCTAAGCTTGAAATAGTTCCTGAGCTTTACTTACTTAGATACAACAAGCTAATCAAAGGAGTGGGCTCATGAACATGTCTCCAGTGCTCCCTAGTTCTGTCCAGATTAGATCTTTTCTGAGGTGTATATTTAAGTCAGATATATTTGTTTCTAGTTTCTGACCCAAATGACTTGTGCCTTATTAATTTCTGCTTTTCTGGTATTTTGAGTTCTAATTCATTAATTGCTGCAAATATTTTGCTTTTCTCAAAAATGATTTACAAAATTACAGTTATGGAATTCTACAGTCTTTCTAAATTGGATGCTATTGATCTGTCACAATCAGCAATTATTCTTCACACTGGGCTGCTAGCAGGCCCATTTTTTTTTTAAAGCCCTTATGGAATGAAGAACATTTTCTGATTTGGGGTCTAAATTAAAAAATAATGACTTGTGTGCAGTCACTTCACTTGCCAATTCCTCTGTGACACCATTTAGCAGCCCCCCCATCAGCAATGGTGCAGACTGTAACTCTATAATCATCTATGGAAATTCTGTGGTGTTCTGAATTGATGGGAGCTGGAGAATAATTAAAATCATATATACACTTAAAAATGCACTTGGAAATAACATAAGTGAACACAATCTTAAAGTGTCCAGCACCATAGGAAATGAGGAGGCAATTTTCTGGGCTAGTAAAATACATACAGTCCTTGCCTTACAGTGGTTCAACTTACGATTTTTTGACTTTATGATGATATGCAGTTAGTAGGAACCGTATTTTGAATTTCGAATTTGGATCTTTTCTGGGGGTAGTGATATGATGCTGGGCAGTGGCAACTCCCAGTCTGCCACATGGTCACAAGGATAAGCAACTGAAACACTTCTAACCCTTTATACCTGCACAGCTATTTTGTTTTTCACTTTCAGTAAAGTATTCCATCAATTACATGAGATATTCAACACGTTACTATAAAATAGGCTTTATGTTAGATAATTTGCTCAAAGGTAAGCTAAAGTGTTTTGACCAAATTTGGTAGTTTAGGTATATTAAATGCATTTTCAACTTATGATACTTTCAACTTATGATGAGTTTATCAAAACACATTAAGTCAAGAAGATCTGTATCATTGTCAATAACCTTTGGGCAATGTAGAATGGAGACCCAAAATTCGGACAATAGTCAATATACATTTCAGGAATTTTAGAGATGGTTTAATAAAAAGAGCACGAGACAAAAGAAATTGGATGTTTGCACAATAACATATATTTATAAAGTAACAAAAGTACAAGTGAGATATTTCATCCATATTTCTACTGTACTTACAAGAGATAGAAGAGTCAAATTTAAAGCACAAGATACAGTGTAGGACTTTTGGGGAAAACAAGTTTCTGAAGTAACATAAGCAAGTCTGGAAAACTAGATTATTTTCCAAAGAATCTGGATGCAAATTGTATTTATTCTTAAGACACTTTGTCTTGTTTCTCAGTGAAGGGGGAAGCAAGGGTGTTAGCTATGCCCAGCTAGGTTTGTAATTATTAAATTTAACAAAAATATAATAAACTGCTTTAGTTCTATCAATATAATAGGATAATGTAAAGTGATTTAAGAAAAAAGGATTATAGACAATACCATCCACTATTTATGTAATACTGTGTTATTGCATACTAATTATGTGTCTGTCAAGTTACAGAATCATCTCTGCTTACCAAGAACTGTCCTGGTAAGTATACATATTATTTTCATTTTACAGGTGAGAAAACTAAAGCTCAGATATGATATGTAGCTCACCTGAAGATGGAACTTGGGCAATTTTTAGATGACATCTCTCTAACTCCAGATCTTTGCCCTGGGTCATGTTATCTCATGAATGAGGAAGTTGCATTAACATGGAGAAACCACATCTAAATGCATTGATTCTAAACAAAAAATAAATGTGAAAATGAATATACAGTCATTTCAACACTTGAGTTTGCTGGATATTGTTATTTTAAGTATCGTTAAATAAAAGAAATATTCATTTCACTGACATGTTCAAAAAGCCCATTTAATGAACATATTTTAAATATATAATCATAAAATTTTAATGACTCATTTAAACTAAGGAATATAAATATATTTCAATGCCTGACTACTAAGCACAGTTTGTTAGGGAACCTACCACTGTGTGGACTTTATAATCCAGTATTTTATAATTTAGTTTTGGAGGCTCTGAGAAAAATTGCTCTTGGAAATTCCAAGAAAATTTAGAGATCTAGAACAGACCCCTTGGGGTTCCCTAATGAATATAATCATGGTAGTTGTGGCCTGCCTAACTTAAAAAATGCCCAGGGGTCCATTTGATGTACACCAAGAAACACAATTATCCACATGGACCTCAATTAAAGTCAATTCTAAATTGTTCAGGGCTTGAATAGTTAGACTATAAATTTTCCAACCCCCGTTCTATTCTTAAGAGACAATATATGTCTTATAGTTATGAATGCATATTGGGTGTACAATTGGAAATAAAGTTGAAAGTTGTAATTTGCAGTTGAGTTATAAATATAAGGCATTTTCAGTTATTAGGTCCTTATGCTCAAGAATCAGAAAAGGCAGATTCCAAAATATTAAAAATGCTGATTTTTCTCCCAGGCCATGTCTCATGTATTTCCTTCTCTCTTCTCTCTCTTTCCAGATCACATTTTTCCTATTAGAAACTATAGAAGTGTTGAGCAATAGTATATGTTAAAATAATTTGTGATAAATGAATGAAGAGTAAAGACATTCACATATCTCCTAAACTTTTGACTTTCCTTGTTACAAGGTTGCCCATGAAGACAGTGGCACTGTGGTGAATGAACCTTTGATGAATTTCTCAGTATTGGTATCCCTGGGTATTTAGTCTTCACGTAAGGACTTGTTGATTTACAGATTGAATAATACAGGGAAGCTTCCAGTTATGGAATGAATAAGTCACAGGAATAAAAAGTACAGCATAGGGAATATAGTCAATGGTATAACAGTACTGAGTGGTGACAGATGGTAGTTATAATTGTAGTGAGCATAGCATAGCATAGTTATTGAATCACTATGTTGTATACCTGACACTAATGTAACATTATGTGCCAGCTATACTCAATCAATCAATCAATAAATCAGTTCCCTGATTTAGTTAGGTGAAGCATATTAGAAATGACTTGTGTTTTCACTTGGATTTTTTTAAAGTGAATATGATTACCTTGGGTTTTGCAAAGCTCCTCAGCATATCCCTATCTGCACCCATTTTCATATAATTAAAAGATTATGTATTTTATTAAGAATAAGACTAAGAATAAATAATTCCTCAACTATTAGTAAATATTTAAAATAGATCTAGGGGCACCTGGGTGGCTCAGTCGTTAAGCGTCTGCCTTCGGCTCAGGTCGTGATCCCAGGGTCCTGGGATCGAGCCCCCATCGGGCTCCCTGCTCGGCGGGGAGCCTGCTTCTCCCTCTCCCACTCCCCCTGCTTGTGTTCCCTCTCTTGCTGTGTCCCTCTCTGTCAAAAAATAAATAAAAATCTTTAAAATAGATCTAGAAGTATACTGTAAGCACCTGTCCTTTCTCCTTTTCCCAACTATCATGAAAATTTTCAATTCTTAAAATTTTGTTTTTGGTGTGTGTGTGTGTCTGTATGCATATGTGTGTGCATCCATATGTTTACTATGATAGATAATTGCCTATGAGTATTTACTTTGGGGGGGCAGAGAGTTGAGCCACCATCTCAGTTTGACAACAATTTGAGAACCCAAAAAGAAGTCTGATTGGTGATGAAGAACTAATAAATAAAAATGGCATTAGGAGTAAAAAGGCAAATAGTTCAGCCAGGCTTCCATTTTCTTAGACTGCTTGGAATCATATTTTAAGGCATTAGCGTTATTTAACTTGAATTAGAAACAGCAGTGTCAATAATTCAAAAGGAATTGTAGACACAAGAAAACTATGAACCATTATGAGCAATGGATCAATGAAAATAATTCGGAAAATAATAAAAGGAGGATTTATATTTTAGACTCTTTGTATATCACTAAACTATGATAATGCTTTAAAATTGGTAATATTAAAAAATAAAAATATATAAAAATCGGTAATATTTATTTAGTTAGAATATAAGGCTGATGCAGGGTGCCTGGTTGGCTCAGTCAGTGGAGGATACAACTCAAGAGTTTTATCTTGGGGTTGTGGGTTTCAAGCACCATGTTGTGTGTAAAGATTAGTTAAAAATAAAATCTTAAAAAAATATATAAGGCTGATAAGAACCTACTAGTAAACAAAATATGTCCTCTGGTTCTTTTATTCAGCAGCTCATGTATCTCAAATATAGTAAATCAACTTTGCAAGTAGCTACTTTCCAGTGGCTAGAAATCCACTAAATTTGGCAGTATTAAGATTGTTTATTCTCTGATGTATACAGAGTTTGGTAAAAATATGAATAGCTTACTAGTAGTAAAAAATAAGTAAATGAATTAAATCATGAAAACATAATAATGATGAAAGGGCAGGGCGCCTGGGTGGCTCAGTTGGTTAAGCAACTGCCTTCGGCTCAGGTCATGATCCTGGAGTCCCTGGATCGAGTCCCGCATCGGGCTCCCTGCTCAGCGAGGAGCCTGCTTCTCCCTCTGACCCTTCCCCATCTCATGTACTCTCTCTCATTCTTGCTCTCTCAAATAAATAAATAAAATCTTTAAAAAAAAATAATGATGAAAGGGCAGATTAAAAGCATTTTTAATTAGAATAAATATGTGTTATTTAACATGAAAGAATATGAGATATATTCATTTTATAGGAATTGGATGTAAATTAGAAATAATTCAGTTACTGTAAGAATTAAATAAAAAGCACTTGAAAATGTATTTTGTCAATGGTGACATTTGATAAGTCATAGTCTCATCACTATTAATAACATCTGCTAAGGTATGTGCTAATACTAAAGGATATGAAATCATATGTGTACATAACTCGGGCTCAGTATTAGAGAATTAAGTATAATTTGCATATTCACTTTCAACTAACATCTCTAGTTGATTGAATTGAAAAAAATGACCCATCATCTTAATGCATCATCTTGCCAGAGCTAGAAATCATTTGCCTACTCTTCATAAATATAAAATTTATCATTTAAGTGGCTGAATCAAGTCAACTAAACAAATAGAAAAATTTGATTACTTCAGTGATCATAAAAGTAAAGAATATTGGGTTTGGGAGAAGACCTACAGAAAGACATTTAGTCTGATTTCCTTTCAAATGCAGAAATCCCTTCTACAGCATTCTGGGAAAATAGACTTCTAAGTTCTACTTAAATGTTAATAAAAAAAGAAATTTTCTTTGCATTGATGGGTTACCTAGAAACAGTGGAAACTCTTATTTGCTGCCTTTCTCTTATTTTCAACAAAGCCTTCTATTTTAGTATTTTTCCATCAGCATTTAATGTGGTCTCAGATCTCATATCTAGAAACCACACTCTTCAAATTCCTATCATCTTACAGAGCAAACAATCTTTATGTACATTCACTTAGTTAATTATTATTATATACATTCTTCTTATCCCTTAATACCTAAGGTCTTTGAAATTATAAGTATTCCTTTTAAAAATAATTCTTTCCTGTTATTTTTTTGAGACCACATTCCCCTGGATTTTTATTATACTTCTTTGTCTTCAGTCTTCCTCAGGTTCTTATTCTTTCCTTCTGTTAAAACAATGTTATTAGTTGACCCTCTCTTTTTCCTTACTTTACATACCCTGTCTGGCTAAGTCTATCCAATCATATAGCTTCAATTACCATCCATATGTTGTTGAGGTTACTAGGTCAACAGTTGTTAACCTACTTTGAGTCATGTTTCTTTGAAATTCTTTACCTTTGCTCATAAACAAATGATACCCAGGTAAGCTTTCTTTGAGTTCCATTAGCTACTAGCAGGGAATGTCTCTAGAGCCAATCTCATTATATACCCAGGTAATAGCAATCTATTTTTATGTAATGCTTTCACGAAACCCAAGTAGAATGTTAACTACGCTTTTATGACCTGGAGGAGATGAGGTACTTTTTGGTGGTATATCAAATGAAAAGCTGCCATCATGAGTTAGATTCTGTCCAACTCATCAAATCATAAGATTGGGCCGGTCCAAAAACAGTCAATCTTTTTTTTTTAAAGACTTCATTTATTTATTTGACAGAGAGAGAGTGAGAGAGCACAAGCAGAGGGAACAGCAGGCAGAGGGAGAGGGAGAAGCAGGCTCCCCACTGAGCAGAGAGCCCGCCATGGGACAAATTCCAGGACCCTGGGATCATGACCTGAGCTGAAGGCAGCTGCTTCACCGACTGAGCCACCCAGGCATCCAAAAACAGCCAATCTTTTTTTTTTTTTTTTTTTTTTTTTTTTTAGATTTTATTTATTTATTTGAGAGAGAATGAGAGCACATGAGAGGGAGGAGGGTCAGAGGGAGCAGACTCCCCGCCGAGCAGGGAGCCCGATGCGGGACTCGATCCTGGGACTCCAGGATCATGACCTGAGCCGAAGGCAGTCGCCCAACCAACTGAGCCACCCAGGCGCCCCAAAAACAGCCAATCTTAAAATAAAAGTGGTACATCCAGAATCATGTAAACTGTAATCTGAAGATGTAGAATCTCATGTCATCTACCTTGACTTCATTTTTCCCTAAGCTCCCACTGTGCTTATTTTGGTGCAGGTGGGTGGTGTGTTAGGGGGAGGGTTAGAGAAGGCAATCTGTGGGAGTTGTAAATAAGCCAACTTTGGGTCACAGAGGGGTCATCTTGGTATGTAGTCTCAAGCCAAAAATGGACCATGCTACAAGACAGCTCCATTCATGGATGCCTTGAAAAACAGTGGTGTGGGAAGTCCTCCCAAAAAGCATTGTTTGGGCAGTGTATCTTCAAGTTCACATTATGTGGAAAGACAAGTGGTCCATGTAAAGAATACTATTAACTCAGGAGTAGAGATGAATTGGTCAGGGTACTGGAAGGAGATAGACTGGAAGAATAAGAACAAGGAGCTCTGGGTAAGTGACGCAAGGATAGACATATAACCATATGGTCATCAAGTGTGAAGAAATTTTATCATGTGTTAATTCCCCCCAGAGAGCATCTACCACAGAAGAGACATCCAACAACCAAGTAGACTGAATGACCTGATAGTGGCATCGGTTACCTTGGTCAGACCACCCCAGTGCAAACACAACAGGTGCAGGAATGGAGTCTCCATGGTACCAGTGTGGAGGGGTATAAAAGGCTCCCACTCACTGAGACTGATCTGTGTCCAGTCTCCAAATGGCCAACCTGCCCGCAACAGTCTCCAATGCAGACCACCCTGATTCACCCCTCAAGGAGACAAACTAGCTACTTGGCAGCAGCTTAACATTAGAAATGGCAGCAATTCATCTCGACTGGAATCAGTGTATATTCTGGGTTTTTATTTGCTTTTCCTGCCATCAGTGACTAAGCCAGCATTACTACTCAAGGCCTTATTGAGTGTTTGATTTAGCAATACAAAATCAGACATAATATCACATTGAAAGGGACTCCCACTTTTACAGCCAGTTCAACTTGTACCTCTCCCAGGGCTGATGCGGTCACCTATAAGTTTTGCTCCCCAGAACACTCTGCAGTTAATCCCTTCCTGCACGTAAATCTCGGAGACTCAGTATTTTCTCAGGCAACTCAGACTAAGACAAGTGAAATGGGATTGCAATGGTGGCTGTTCCCTTAACTCTCTGTCTCTTGCACCAACATCAAGGAATATAAAATTTCCTCCTATTCCTACCCACATCCTGTCCTTGGGAGGGGTCAAAGAGGAATACGTCCACCGGCATTGGTACTTGATTGGAAAGTTCTGTTAAGAACATAAAATACTGCCCTTTTACGAAGATGGCGCCAAAGGCTAAGAAGGAAGCCCCTGCCCCTCCCAAAGCTGAAGCCAAAGCAAAGGCTTTGAAGGCCAAGAAAGTGGTGCTGAAAGGCGTCCACAGTCACACAAAAAAAAGAAGATCCGCACGTCACCTACATTCCGACGACCCAAGACACCGCGTCTACCAAGGCAGCCCAAATATCCTCGAAAGGGCGCCCCCAGGAGAAACAAGCTTGATCACTATGCCATCATCAGGTTCCCCCTGACTACTGAGTCAGCCGTGAAGAAAATAGAAGACAATAACACACTTGTGTTCATTGTGGATGTCAAGAACAATAAACACCAGATCAAACAGGCTATGAAGAAGCTCTACGACATTGACGTGGCCAAGGTTAACACCTTGATCAAGCCTGATGGAGAGAAGAAGGCGTATGTTCGACTGGCTCCTGACTATGATGCTTTGGATGTTGCCAACAAAATTGGAATCATCTAAACTGAGTCCAGCTGGCTAAATATAAATATAAATTTTTTCACAAAACAAACAAACAAACAAAAAACCCCACAAAATACCCTGGGATACCTGGGTGGCTCAGTCAGTTAAACATCTGCCTCCAGCTCAGGTTGTGATCCCAGGGTCCTGGGATCCAGTCCCGCATCAAGCTCCCCACTCAGCGGGGAGTCTGCTTCTCCCTCTGCCTGCCTCTCCCCCACTTGTGCTCTCTCTCTCTGACAAATGAATAAATAAAATCTTTAGAAAAAAAAGAACATAAAAACCCTGAGAAGATTTCAATTTCCTATTTGTTTCAAAGTGTAATTGGCTTGTGTTATTTTTAATTTTTGGCTGGAGATAAATCTTCCTGGTAACCTGTCTAGTACGGACTTGTAAAAGCAAATAAAGAAGCTTTATCTTGTACTGAGGAAATAGGTCATTACATGGCTAATTGAAGCTGAAATTTCAGAATCTTGGAAGCTATTTTTTTTTTAAGATTTTATTTATTTATTTGACAGAGAGAGAGAGACAGCGAGAGAAGGAACACAAGCAGGGGGAGTGGGAGAGGGAGAAGCAGGCTTCCCGTGGAGCAGGGAACCCGATGCGGGGCTCGATCCCAGGATGCTGGGATCATGACCTGAGCCAAAGGCCCATGCTTAATGACTGAGCCACCCAGGCACTCTGGAAGCTATTTTTTAAAAAGATTTATTTTATTTTAGAGAGAGAGGTGGGGGGAGGGGCTGAGGGAGAGGAAGAGAGAAATTTAGGCAGACTCCACCTTGAATGCAGAGCTCGACAGGGGGCTCAATCTCACGACCTTGAGATCACAACCTAAACCGAAACCAACAGTCGGTGGCCTAATCGACTTCACCACCCAGGTGCCCCTCTTGGAAGTGATTTTAAAGAATATCTAGCCTAACCCGCACCTGTTTAATAACTTTAAAGGTATTTGCATATTAGTAAAATCAGAATACGATTATCATTTCATTACTTAAAAAGTTTCAATTTTCAAGGAAGTTCTCATTTTGAGAAGTTACTCAATATCGATCGAATGTTTAAACTTTTCTTATCCTAAATTATTATACATAAAATTTGGTCTATTCATTTTTGTTTAACCAGTAGGCATATCATATGGTTTAAGGATCATTTATAACTTACTTAACTTTTCTGGTCTAGAGTATAGTCAATGATATCAATATCATTTTTAAAGTGTGGTGCCCAGAACAACCCTTTCTCCAACAGGTGAACAGCACAATATAAAGAAGAGGCACTGCATCTTTTCTCTTGAAAACTGTACTTTCATAGATTCAGCCAATGGTTGCTTTGGCATTTTGACCACTCTCATCACACTGATGATTTATATTTCGCTTGAACTGCTAAGCCCTTACTACACATTGTCCTGTTAAGCTAGCTGCACCTAACCATACAAATATTGAAAATCTTGGAAATTTGCTTATTTTAGTAAATTACAAACATTTCCATCTGAGCCTTGATTTTGGTAATGTAATCAGATATGCATGATCTTTTTTTTTATTTTCTTTTTTCTTTATTTTTAAAATTTTGATTCCAGTATAGTTAACATACAGTGTTAGTTTCAGGTGTACAATACAGTGATTCAACAAGTCCATATATCACCCGGTGCTCATCACAACAAGAGCCCTCCCCAATCCCCAACACCTATTTCACCCATTCCCCCACCCACCTCCCCACTGGTTACCATCAGTTTGTTCTCTTTAGTTAAGAGTCTGTTTCTTGGTTTGCTTCTCTTTTTCCCTTTGCTCATTTGTTTTGCTTCTTAAGTTCCACATATGAGTGAAATCATATGGTATTTGCTTTTATCTGACTAACTTATTTTGCTTAGCATATACTCTCTTGCTCATCCATGTCTTTGCAAATGCCAAGATTTCATTCTTTTTTATGGCTGAATAATATTCTATTCTGTACACACACACACCTTTTTTTTCTTTTTTTTAATATGTTAATCATCATACATTACATCATTAATTTTTGATATATAGTGTTCCATGATTCATTGCTTGCATATAACACCCAGTGCTCTGTTCAATACATGCCCTCCTTAATACCCATCACTGGCCTAACCCATCCCCCTACCCCCCTCCCCTCTAGAACCCTCAGTTTGTTTCTCAGTGTCCATAGTTTCTCATGGTTCATCTAGATATTTAGAAACATGTGATACAGAAAATATCAGGCTAAGCAATATATTCTTCCCATCTACCAAGAACTATTAAAAATTATAGGTATGTTTACTTGTTATTTTCATCACAGAAGCTCTAACAATAAATGACTTTGCATTCAGATCCAGAAATCTGTCATCTGATCATTTGATTTTTCCTGAGTGACTATCCAAATGGATTTTTGCATTCTAAAGTGATATTCTACCTTGAAAAACTTCCTATAATCTTGGATTTACATCCTAATGGGACACTGAATTATGTTTCAAAATGCAAACTTATTTAGGAACAGTGATGCTATAATTACAATTTGAGCTCCTGCCAAGACATATCATCTTCAAGTTGTGCCAGATCTTAACAAAATTTAGTTGCAATAATAATAAGGATTACTATTTCCAGAGAATCACGTATCTTATCTAACTGCCACTTCTGAAAAAGAGTTCCCTGAAAAAAAAAAATCACGTTTTTGTAACAATTTGTTACCAACTTTGTCAGTATATATGTGATACCACATCAGTGATAATGTGCAGTTCATAATGATGCAGCTTACACAATAAACATTGACAATCATTTGTTTAAAAGTATTATAATAATTTATTCTGATGAAACAATTATAATACAAAAAATCTACCAAATTAAAAATGAAACCATAGATCCCAAAAGGGATCCAGGCTTGTTTTGCACTCTGTTGATCCAATGCCCTTGCATGGTCTCTGAAGTAGAAGTGATACCCCAGTGTGTAAGACAGCAGTTTTCCTCATCTAGTGGATGTCAGTAGTTCTGATAACTACAGATTTGTTCTGGGAGTTCAGCTAAACTGTTGTAATCTGGAGCCAATAAACATGACATCGGCTTCTTCATTGTCCAACTTTCTGAGTGTGTCATTTTCTGGCTAGCCCAATTCCCAGGATTGTTCTGGGAATTCTTTCTGGAAATTCAGCCTATAACCTCCTCCTATGATTCTTCCAATAATTTTATAAACATTGCTTTTCCTTAAAATAGCTAGAACGTTTTCTATCTGCCAGTGAACACATTAATAACAGATTAATACCAGTTAATAGCATTAACAGAATAAAAGATTAATAACAGTAATATTTCAGCGGAATTTGAAAACTTCTATATCATTGTATTTGTGACACTACTTTGGACTACTTTGGGTGTGATACAAATTCAAACTTCTACCCAAATGAACCCTCCTCTATATAGAATAGGAGATGGCAACAATAGTTAAAGTGAGCTTTCTGCCATTTATGCAAACCTTTTAATTTCTACTGATTTTATGTAGGTAATAAATGTTATAAACATGTATCTCTTTAAAATGTACTGTTGCAAGTTGAATCAATAAAGGAATAACTAGAATTTTATTTACCATCACATTCTTCCCTTTTGAGTCAATTGAACAGAGTCAATAGCTGTCTCCAACAGAATTATTTTAAATGTTTTAGCATATGTCAATCTTCCTCCACCATCAGCTGATAATATCAGTTTGAAAGTCATAAAATGAAACTGCTTTTCATTTTTTTCATTTTTCACCACTATCTTGTACGTTTTATCTCCCAAGTGATATAAAAATATTTCTAATCATTATATTAGTTTCGACTGATTAATCAGTAAGTCAACATAGTGGCATAATCAAAACAATTCTAACTTCTTATCTCAAAAAAATTCAAGGAAAATCCAATACAAGTAACTTAACCAGACTTATGGTCAGCATTTTCCTCAATAATGTTGTAACTTGACTTACCAACAAAGTCTTGGGCAATGAACTCTTACTGGATAGGGCTTGGGATTTAGTATATAGCATTGTGTAACTACTTTTGTGTGAATTTACAGTTGGAAGAGAATGAAAGGCCTCACCATTCAGTTCTTATATCTCATTTTAATGGAATAGACATTTGCTGACCACCATCTACTTAGATGTTAGGTATGAGCCCCAAGGTTGAGGAGTTCCCTGTTGCCAGAAGAAAGAAGAGTTCCCCTGAACTCTCAGTGCAGAGTTACTATGGTTATGCTGTACACAACCACATGTTCAATAAAGTCATACATTCTAGAATGAAGGGGGGGAAATCGGAGGGGTAGACGAACCATGAGAGACGATGGACTCTGAAAAACAAACTGAGGGTTCTAGAGGGGAGGGCGGTGGGAGGATGGGTTAGCCTGGTGATGGGTATTGAGGAGGGCACATTCTGCATGGAGCACTGGGTGTTATGCACAAACAATGAATCATGGAACACTACATCTAAAACTAATGATGTAATTATGGGGATTAACATAAGAATTAAAAAATTTTAAAAAAAAGTCATACATTCTATTTACAAAATGCATTCTAACAAATATTTCCTCATGGTAAAAAAGAAAACAAAACATTATAAAAACTGTGCATACTTGCCCACAAAACTTGCTCAAAGGTATGCAATATATCCTAGCTATTTCTCCCAAATTATAACACCAAATTAGGCTCATTTCAAACCTTGTTCCAATATTAATAAAGTGGGATTCTATATAGCAAGAGAGAGCTTAAGACAGAAGTTTACTATCTAAAAATATCATTTCAAACTAGAAGAAATTATTATAGTTCATATTTGAAAAAAATAAGGAAGAGCATTAATTTTAATATAATTTATTTTTCATCTAGTTCACTTAGGGGATAATTTAACTTGAAAAGATCAAATGAATTGATTAAAATAGAAGTTTTCAAATTCTCAACAGGAGGGTATTGGTAATGAAAAGAAACTTGGCTTTCATCTTTATGATGTACCACACTTTAACGTTTTAATGAATAGAGCAATTTATATGGAGTCAAAGACTTGGTGTTTGATATTAAGGTCATCCTTTTTAGGAGGTTGTGTTTTCTTAAACTATGTTAAACTTTGAAGTATCCTTTCATGTTTTTAAATTTCTGGTTTACTATCAATTTTATAGTATTATAATTGATGAGAAGATGAGAATCCCCCCTCAAAAAAATCAGGTTTCCTCTAGTTTATTTTTTTATATTTTTAATAATTAAAAGTGTCTATTCACTGGTACTAAAAATACAGTCCCCTTTAAACAAAACGACAGGTAATCTTTCTTTTGTATTCTTTAGCAAATAACAAAGTAAACTTGATTTTTCAGAGACAATTTCAAAGTCGGTTGCTGAGAGGCTGAGAGAGGCAATGAGGAATTACCTTAGTCTGAGGGCAATTCCTAGACATGGTTAATTATAAGGGGATCAATCAGGTCCCAGGCATTTTCTTGTTTGACATTACAGATACCTGTAGGAAGACACGGGGTTTCCCTCCCTGCACACTAACCACATTCTTATGTGCTCACACTTGTGCACCAAGAGCATTAGATTACAAACATTATATTACAAGTTGTATAACCAACTCTATTGCAATGTAGTGGGAAAAACCCAGAGTTATCAATCAGGATACATGAATTCTAGTCCAAGATGTTCTGTTTATTTTGCTAATTAATGTTGGAGAAATAGATATGTCCTTCTCTTATTGAAAAATATACAATAAAATGATAAGAGAATCAAACTAGAAAATGAGTTCAATATTTATAATTATGTATATTTTAAATATGAAAAACACTGATATTAAAAGCATGACCAAAAGCATATTATGGCTCTAGATTTACTATTCTAGAGGAGAACATTTCATTTGCATATTAACAACTCAGTGATTCACATTCAACCTATTGTTCTCTTTGAGTTTAAAAAAGCTAATTCTGTGACTTGCTGAGCATAAAATGAAATTATTTTTTTATTTGTTTGTTTGCTTGGTGGATGTCCTTCTTTGACATTTCATATTTCATCCCCTGGTTATTCTCAATAATGATGCATATTAGAATTGACTGTGGATCTTTTAAAAGTGATGATACTAGGACCCTATTTTTAAGGATTCTGATTTAATTGGTCTTTGGGGGACTTGACATTGTATTTCAAAATTATCCTACTTATCCTAATATGTAGAAGAGTTTCCTTAGATGAAGTAAGAAGCAGCTATTAGCCCTCATGAAAATAGCCTACCTTCAATTTTCCTAACTTCTAGGTTCCAAATGAGATCTCTGTCCTTGATGGAACAGTGGATACCTGTTATGCAGAATGTCACAGAATCTTTTTTGGGGGGCTCTAGGTGAAAGAAAAAGTATGGGGAAGAAATAGAGGGAAGCAATCTTGTTAAACATAAAATAGCCTCAAGTGATGAATATATAATCATTGAATTTTGCTTACTATCATCTTGAATAAATCTTTTCATTGCACTTACACATGCATTGTCTATTCTAATCTTTATTAGAAATTTCACCTTGTCTCTATCAGATTTGGGGTAAACTGTCTCATGCTGCTGAGGGTAGAAGGCAACATACAAACTGTTTAAAGTAAAAAAATGAGTTCATCTTGGAATATAAGTCCTTTGAAAATGCCATGTACAGCATTCTCCCTAAAAACAACTATGCATATTCAGCCGCTATCGGTAGGTTGACAGAGCACATATTCTTAACTACATTTTAGTAATGGTGATGGAATGACATTAATGCCACTCAGTTATCATTCACAACTCATCTTGTTAACATTGACATATGTTTGGAATATGAGTTTTCAAGTTTAGGTTACAAGTAATACATACAGTTTCAGCATATGACTCATTAACCTTCAGAGAAAGTCAAAGTCAGGACCTCAACTGTCTTAACAAAGCTATAAATAATTCCTTGAACAGGGCACCAGGGTGGCTCAGTTGGTTAAGCTAATGACTCTTGATCTCATCCTATGTCAGGATCTCAGGGTCATGAGATGGAGCCCCACATAGGGCTTCACACTGGGCATGGGCCTGCTTAAGATACTCTCTTCCTCTTTCCCTCCCCTCCCCTCCCTCTAAAAAAAAAAAAAAAAAAAAAAATTCCTTGAACAAGATACACATGAACTCATGTAAAATAACCCATAAAATAACATTTTATGAGCACCTATTCTGCATAAATAGTTTTTCCATATGTTCTAAAAATACAATGAGCTAGAGAGTTTGGTGTCTACAAGGAGATAGGTAGGTGCTATGATCAAGACTACTGTCTAGGAGAATGTGGTAGCCTGCCTCCAATATCTCAGAGATTCATGGCTCTGGTATTCATGCCTTGTATAGACTCCTCCCACATCACACGAAGTTTGATCTTTGTGACCAAGCATATATGGAAAAAGTGATGGCACATCACTTCTGAGATTAGGTGATAAAAAGATTGTGGCTTCCATATTTAGCATTCATATTTTCTTTTGGATCAGTTTCTCTTGGATCACTTGCTTACCAGCTTGGATGCCTTTTATTTCTTTATGTAGCCTGATTGCTGTGGCTAGAACTTCCAGTACTATGTTGAATAAAAGTGTTGAGAGTGGACATCCATATCTTATTCCTGACCTTAGGGCAAAAGCTCTCAGTTTTTCCCCATTGAGGATGATGTTAGCTGTGGGTTTTTCATAAAACTGCGTCCCACCATGGCTGGTAACCAAAGACTGCCTACAACAGGCAAAGAGAGTGAATACAGACAAATGGACTGAAGGAAAAAATGGAGAAGACACAAAAGCAGGGCACATGCAATACATATAGGAAACATCCCTGAAATGCTAGGTTCTGGTGAACAGAAGATCTTGGACAAGAATTCATGTATCCTGATTGATAACTCTGGGTTTTTCCCACTACATTGCAATAGAGTTGGTTATACAACTTGTAATATAACGTTTGTAATCTAATGATCTTAGTGCACAAGTGTGAGCATACAGGAATGTGGTTAGTGTGAGGGGAGTGGAACCCCATGTCTTCCTATAAGACTTTTATTATGTTGAAGTATGTTCCCTCTAAGCCTCCTTTGTTGAAGGTTTTAATCATGAATGGATGCTGTACTTTGGCAAATGTTTTTTCTTCATCTATTGAAGTGATCATATGATTTTTATCCTTTCTCTTATTGACGTAACATATCACGTTGATTGTTTTGTGAATATTGAACCACACTTTCATGCCAGGAATAAATCCTACTTGATCATGGTGAATGAGTTTTTAATGTATTATTGGTACTTTGTGTCTCAGCTGAAAAAGATGAGATGATTTTACAGATATACTTATTTTCCTTTCAGCACTTTAAATATTTAAGTGCCAGTATTTTGTTAAGGATTTTTGCAGCTATGTTCATCAGAGCTGTTGGCCTCTAGTTCTCTTTTTTTGTGGTGTCTTTGTCTGGTTTTGATATCAGGATAATGCTGACCTCACAGAATGAATTTGGAAGTCTCTTTCTTTCTTTCTTTCTTTCTTTCTTTCTTTTTCTTTCTTTCTTCTTTCTTTTTTTTTTAAAAGATTTTATTTATTTATTTGACAGAGAGAGACACAGCGAGAGAGGGAACACAAGCAGGGGGAGTGGGAGAGGGAGAAGCAGGCTTCCCGCGGAGCAGGGAGCCCCATGCGGGGCTCGATGCCAGGACCCTGGGATCATGACCTGAGCCGAAGGCAGACACTTAATGACTGAGCCACCCAGGTGCCCCTCTTTCTTCTTTCTTTCTTCTTTCTTTCTTTCTCTTTCCTTTCTTCCTTCCTTCCTTCTTTCCTTCCTTCCTTCCTTCCTTCCTTCCTTCCTTCCTTCCTTCCTTCCTTCCTTCCTTTCTCTCTCTCTCTTTCTTTTTTTTTGAATAGTTTGAGAAGAGTAAGTATTAACTCTTTTTTAAATACTTGGTAGAATTCACCTGCTAAGCTGTCTGGTCCTGGACTTTTGTTTGTTAGGAGTTTTTTCACTACCTATTCAATTTCATTGCTGGTAACTAGTCTGTTCAAATTTTTCTAATTTTTCCTGCTTCAATTTTAGTAGGTAATATGTTTCTAGGAATTTATCTATTTCTTCTAGGTTGTCCAATTTGTTGACATATAATTTTTCATAATATTCTCTTACAATCACTTGTATTTCTGTGGTGTCAGGTGTTATTTCTCCTCTTTCATTTGTAATTTTTTTTGAGTCCCTCCCCAACCCCCCCATGAGTCTGGCTAGAAGTTTATCAGTTTTATTGATCTTTTCAAAGAACCAACTCCTGGTTTCATTAATCTCTTCCACTGTTTTTTTTTTTTTTTTTTAGTTTCTATGTCATTTATTTCTGCTCTAATCTTTATTATTTCCTTCCTTCTGTTGGCTTTAGGTTTTGTTTGTTCTTTTCCTAGATCCTTTAGGTGTAAGGTTAGGTTGTTTATTTAAGATTTTTCTTGTTTCTTGAGGTAGGCCTGTATTGCTATAAAGAATAGCAATAAGTTGATGGTTGCTTAAGTTTGAACCCATTCTTTACTCCTCTCTCCCCCATGTTTTAGGTATACGGTGTCATATTTTACATCATTGTATTTTGTGAATCAGTTGACTGATTTTTACAGATATACTTATTTTTGCTGTTTTTGTGTTTCTTACTTTTCATCAATTACTTATGGTTTTTCATTTCAGCGCCTTTAATATTTCTTATAGGGCTGGTTTAGTGGTCATGAACTTCTTTAGCTTTTGTTTGTCTGAGAAGCTCTTTATCTCTCCTTTTTTTTTCTGAATGATAGCCTTGCTGGATTGAGTATTCTTGGCTGCCAATTTTTCCTTTCAGCACTTTAAATATATCATACCATTCTCTTATGGCCTACAAAGTTTCTGCTGAAAAATCTGTTGATAGCCTTATGTGGTTTCTCCTTTTGTGGAACTGTCTTATTGTCTCTTGCTGCTTTTAAAATTCTTTTTTTTTTTTAAGATTTTATTTATTTGAGAGAGAGAGAGTAGGAGGAAGGGGGAGGGGCAAAGGGGGAGGGAGAAGCTGACTCCCCACTGAGCAGGAAGCTTGTCTCAGAACTTGATCCCATGACCCTGAGATCATGAAGGCAGATGCTTAACTGACTGAGCCACCCAGGCAAACAGGATGGGGGCAGGGTTTGGTGTAAGCACATTAGGTAAGGGGTGTTGGCACTATACTGGTTCCCACAGGTGGCAGTGTGTTTATGCTGGGGGAGGGGGGAGGGAAATGGGACCTGCCAGTTCCTTTGTTGCTGGAGGGGTCTTCCTGTGATCCTGTCCCTCCAGGACATTCTCTGAGATGAGTAAATAACTCTCCCTCCCATGTGCTCCAGGTATTTTTCAAACTGCTGCTTCTACACTGTATCTCCATGATCTGTTTGTCATACTTTCTCTTTAAGGGCAGAAACTTAGCTTCCTATTGCCCTCCAGGCTCTCCCAGAACTGAGCCCTCCTGATTTTTAAAGTTCCAGGCTTTAAGTCCCTCTGGTTGGAAGAACTAATGGAATTTGGCCCCCTCTTGCTTTTATTTATTTATTTTATAATTTTTTTAAAAAGATTTATTTATTTTTAGAGAGAAAGAGAGAAAGAATGAGTGGGAGGAACAAAGGGAGAGAATCCTCAAGCAGATTCCACACTGAACACAGAACCCAATATGGAGCTTCATCTCAGGACCTTAAGACCATGACCTGAGCCCAAACCAAGAGTTGGATGTTCAACCTGCCCCCAGGCACCCTTGCCCCTCACTTTTAAAGCCAAATGTTGTGGGGATTCATCCTCCCTACTCAGGCTCTATAATGTGAAAGCCTGTTTCTCACCCTTCTCTATGGCCACTGCTCCCTCCCTGCTCTGGATAGCCACAGTCTGTTTCTCTCCACACCATGTCTCCACCCTTCCTACACTTTCATGTGACTTCTTCTCTACATTAAGTTGTGAAGCTTGCTGTGCTAGTCTTCAGGTCATTTTCTGGGCTATTCACTCTGATGTGAGTGTTATATAGTTGTATGTATCATGGGATGAGGTAAGCTTAGGGTCCTCTTCCTCTGCCATCTTCCTAGTCTCCTCTACTTGGCTAATTTTAAGAGACATCTTGAGCTAAAAGTAGCCACCTAAGATGCTCATCAATTCCTGACCCTCAGAAAATGTGTAAAAGAATAAATGTTTGTGGGATGCCTGGGTGGCTCAGTCAATTAAGAGTCTACCTTTGGCTCAGGTCATGATCCCAGAGCCCTGGGATAAAGCCCTGCATCAGACTCCCTGCTCAGCCAGGAGCCTGCTCCTCCCTCTCCCTCTGTCCCCCCACCCCCCGCTTGTGATCTTTCTCTCTCTGTGTCAAATAAATGAATAAAATCTTAAAGAAAAAGAATAAATCTTTGCTATTTTAAGCTGCTAATTCTTGGAGTTCGGTTTTACACACCAATGATGAACACAGCAAATATTTGAAAGAAAGAGAAAGAGAGAGATATGCTATAACTGGAGAACTGGAAGGAAGCTTAGGGAAAGGACTTGAAATAGGGCTTAAGAGATGAAGGACCTTCCTGTGGAGCAGAAGAGCACAGTCCTCCCGAGCTAACTGAACGGTCTGAGTTAATGCAGAAACATTGGCCTGTGGTAGGTGTGGCTGATGGAATTTGGGGAGATTGGTTACTGGAACTTTCCATAAACACATATAGGATAGGAATGGCTGAAAATGGTAACACAGTAACAGAGTTTGAATGCCGGCCTGAAGAGTTTCATGTTGTCTGCATTTGTGGAAAAAAATCCAGCCACTTTTGACAGTGAATCGGAATAAGAGAAACCACTGCCGGAAAGACCAGCCAGCAGCCTGTCAGGGAAATAATGAGCCCTGCAAGAGTTTTGGCTAGGGAGGGAAAGCAACAAGAGGGAAATAACTTGATAGATACTGCTTAGGCCTAATTGAAAGGAGTACAGGGTGAATTGATGCAGGGGAGGAAGGAGAAGGGGGACTAACAATGACTCATGTTTTCAGCCTGCAGGTCAGGGGAAAAGTGATGTCTTTAATCAAACAGAGGGAACATAGGAGGGAAAGGTTGGGGGAAGATGATAAGAATGAACCAAGCAGATAAATAATAAGTCCTCATATTGATGCTGTACACTGGCATTTTCAAAATAATTTGTAGCCATTGCATTATTTGTTCCTCACAACACTTCTGTAGAGAAAGGGCAAACCTCATCCTCTTCATTTGGGACATGAAGAACACCAAGAAAATTAAGCATCATTAACCTGACCAAGGTCGCATAACTGGTAAATAACAATTCTGGGACTAGAATTCATGTGTCCTGATGAACAGGTCTGTGTTTTTCATTATATTCAACTAGTAATACAATTAGTAACACAACGTTTGATAAAAAGCTCCTTAGATATGCACATCAGTGTGTGTTTGGATAGAGGAGAGGTAGTGAAATGAGGCAGCAAAACTGTTCTCAAGATTCCTGTACTATTAACATCCTAGATGTTACCTAGATGAACACCTCAGACTTAACCATTTTTGGGATCTACCATCGGGCTTAGTGGAAGAGAGTTCATCCTTCATTGGTCTTTCTCAGCTTCTCATTGACAGCTTTTCAACTTTCCCTCTGAAAATCATGTTTCCTTGATGTCTCTTGAAGGACTTCCAAGTCTTTGAAATTATCTACCAGCTAAAAAACATGCATTTGAATTATGTGGATAAATGGTTTATTCATAGTACACATTTTGTTTCTTGTGTAGGAACTTTCACTTCGTAATGCCATTGATTAAAATGCCAGTATCACACTGGAAATCCAATCCAGGTCTTAGATTTATTTTAAATTAACAGTAAATTGAAGATGTTTTCGAATGGCAATACAAACTTGTTAACACTTTGTCCATATTTTGAGAAAGACATAGTCTGGTAGATTAATTAGATAATTGGATAATTATAACAACATAGAATTCCAAATTTTCAGCTCCTTTAGGATTGTCAGAGCATGAATTTACCTACAGGAAATTCCTAATGTGAACTTGTTCTTTTTAAAACAGAATGTTTTGCAATGTAATTTTTAGAAATTATGGTTAAATCAAATTTAAGCTGTGTTTGGTAATGACTGCATTTCTGTACGGCATGCAGAGGCAATTGTAAATCTTTCTGGAGCCTAAAGAAAGACTTTACAGAGAAGGCATCATTTGAAATAGGGTTTAAGTTGAGCAGAAGTATAAAGAGAGAATGTGGTCAAGAACAGAACACTCCAGGCAGAGATAGGAAAAAGTCATGACAGAACTAAGGTATTCTCTTTATATTAGAAAATATATATAAGGAGTAATTAAGGCAGGATCTTAAAGTAGTTTGGGTATAATGCAGAGGTATGAAGATTTGTTCTGAATATAAAGATTCCTTTAATATTTTATACAGGGGGTAATAAAATAAGACTGTGATATTACAAATATCACTCTGAGGTCAGTATGAATGATTATGAAAAGATGAAGGTAGAGGAAGAGAAACTTTATGGCTAAGTGAGAGAAGTTGAGAGCTTGAACAAAATCTGGGAAAGGAAAGAAGTGGGTTGTGGACTACTTGCAGGGAAGGAGTGAGTCTGAGGGAGGCAAATGGATGAGTAATGGTGCTTATCATAAAGATGAGAGAAGGGCGCATCAAAAATTACGTTTCAACAAAATAGAGATGGGTAAACCTTAAAAGACTGGGTTTCTGAAGTTCTACAACATGCAAATAAGAGGTAGCCTGAAGAGTTTTGTGCTGTGACTTGAGAAGAAAGAGAAAGAGTCCCCAGTGAGTTCTTTGACTAGATTATAGTTGGAAAGAACTCAGTCAAGTAGAATTGGTAAATCCCGAGAAACAGGAGCAATTAGGAAAACTGGATGAAAGCCAACTATAAACATTCTGGTGTAAAGTAGAGCTATGAGTGATTTGACAAGTCATAATACATGTTAAAAGAGTGAAAGTAAAAGCAAGAAGACAATACGAAGGAGATAAAAGGGAAAGACAAGATGTGGAACCCAGTGACAAATGAAATGTATATTAAATGAAGCAAAACAAATTTCAAAATTCAGAGTTGTTCTGATTAATCTGTCAGATGTCTGTTCACATTATGCAATTCTATAAGGGAAACCCCCCAGAGCTTGAGGAAAATGTGGTTTCTTTCTCAATGGGAGGAAATACATAGCAATTCCCACATGAGAGTCACATTTTTCCTCTCCAGCTGCCACTTTCTGCATCTCCTGAGAGTCCAGATCAGATGTTCACATGTTCCAGTGTCAATGAGGCCTCTGTCCAGCTTGTGAGGATCACTGAGTGGCCATGCCAATTCCCTCAAAATCTTTCTTCCCTGGAATTTATGAAAAAACGATTCTAAGCAGAGAGGCTGGATCCATCCTCACCAGTGTCAATTTAAGATTCTTCTTTCTTAGCATTAAAGTAGCATTTTGAAAAGACTATAGAAATATCCTCTTTAATTATAATCTGTCCAGTGTCTACCGTGTATTCATTTTCCCTAGACATCTGCTTGATCTCTGGGCATGCCAGGTTCCTTTGACATGAGAAAAGATAATGAATTCTTTCCTAAATAAGCATTGAGCCCAAATGAGCATTTCTTTTTCTTATATTAAGTCACTCCAGTCTGTATATATCGAGAGTCAACTCTTTCTAAGATACAGCAAACTGAAAAAAGTTATGTTTTGTTTTAATTAATTAATGCCAAGCCATTACTTCTACTCAAAAATCAGTTTATTTTGTGAGTAGTGTGAAAGTAACACTTCAGTCTAATGCTTTGGGTGATGATCCTCTCAGTATGGGAATATCACTTTGGAGGTAGATGTTTTTGCAGGGCTCATAATGTTGTAGGAATTAGTCATTTTAATGGATTTGAGTTAGGTGCTCTGTAAAGCCACCTCTGTTAGAGGATTCAACAATTCTGTGTTTACAATTCTGTACTTTGCTCGGTGTCATAACTACATCCACTGATTGCAGAAGGAATTTTGAAGGAAGTATTTAGTTTGTGGTTTTCTTGACTCTTGGTTTCTTGGAAATGAAAGTCACAATTCTTTCCTGAAGGCTTTTATTTTTATTCTGTCATAGTGAAGTTTCTTTCTGTGTACATCCTGAACATCTGACAGAAAGAGGAATACAGATGATTGAGTCGATAACAAATAGAGGCAGTCAGAAAGTAATGTCGACAGAAGATCTTATATCAACTACTTTGTTACCATTTCTTAATGCTAACTTAAACTGAACTGTGAAATTGACTTTAGATTAGGTGGATTCCATAAAAAAGATTACAATTTTTGAGCTGTGACTAGATAATCCCATTGGCAAGCAAGAAAAGGAAATACCAAAATTGTTCAGTTTCAACTAAATGTTCTCTTAGTTTTAAATATAAAGTTTTGTGTGTGACATATTTTTATAGTCATGAATATTATGCACAGATATTGTTGCTATTACTTTCATGTTAGTATTGTAAAATATCTGCTCAGCTACCTCCCCCTTAGGAAATATGATTAAAGGAGGAGAAAGAAAATTTAAACTAAAATGTTTCTTCCAAAAATATTTATTTATTAAATTTCTTCCAGAAATATTTATTTATTCATTCATTCATTCATTCATTCATTCATTCATTCATTTATTAAATTTCTTCCAGAAATATTTAGAAATGCCAGATTATTTTCAATGATGGAACTATCTGGTGTTCAATTCGAACAAATATCCCTGCCTTTTAAATTTTTTTTTATTTAAATTCAAGTTAGTTAACATACAGTGTATTATTAGTTTCAGTGATAGAATTTAGAATTTAGTGCTTCATCAGTTGCATATAACACCCAGTGTTTATTACATCAAGTGCCCTTCTTAATGCCCATCACCCAATTATCCCATCTGCCCACCCACTGCCCCAAGTAACCCTCAGTGTATTGCCTATAATTAAGAGTTTCTTATGGTTTGCCTCCTCCTCTATTTTCATCTTATTTTTCCTTCCCTTCCCATATGTTCATCTGTGTTGTTTCTTAAATTCCACAAATGAGTGAAATCATATGGTATTTGTCTTTCTCTGACTTATTTTGCTTAGCGTAATACCATCTAGTTCCATCCACATCATTGCAAATGGCAAGATTTCATTCTTTTTGATGGCTGAGTAATATTCCATTGTAGATATGTATACCACAACTTCTCTATCCATTCTTCTGTTGATGGACATCTGGGCTCTTTCCATATTTTGGCTATTGTGGACATTGCTGCTATAAACATTAGGTGCATATATCCTTTTAAATTAGTATTTTTGTATTCTTTGGGTGAATACCTACTAGTGGAATTACTGGATCATATGGTATTTCTATTTTTAATTTTTTGAGGACCCTCCATAGTGTCTTCCACAGAGGTTGCACCAGTTTGCATTTCTACCAAGAGTGCACGAGGGTTCCTTTTTCTCCACATCCTCCCCAACACCTGCTTCTACAGTTTTTTATTTTAGCCATTCTGACAGGTGTGAGGTGTTAGGTCATTGTGGTTTTGATTTGCATTTCCCTGATGATGAGTGATTTTGAGCATCTTTTCATGTGTTTGTTGGCCATCTGTATATCTTCTTGGGAGAAATGTCTGTTCATGTCTTCAGTAAATTTTTAAATTGGGTTATTTGTGTTTTTGATGTTGAGTTGTATAAGTTCTTTATATATTTCAGATACTAGCCCTTTATCAGATATGTCATTTGCAGATATCTTCTCTCATTCAGTAGGTTGTCTTTTGGTTTTGCTGGTTGTTTCCTTTGTAGTGCAGAAGCTTTTTATTTTGATGTAGTCCCAATAATTTATTTTTGCTTTTATTTCCCTTGCTTCAGGGGACCTAGCTAGAAAAATATTGCTACCACCAATGTCAGAGAAACTACTGCCTGTGTCCTCTTCTAGGATTTTTGTGGTTTCAGGTCTCACATTTAGGCACTTAATCCACTTAGAGCTTATTTTTGTGCATGGTGTAAGAAAGTCGTCCAGTTTCATTCTTTTGTATGGAGCTGATCAGTTTTTCCAACACCATTTGTTCAAGAATCTGCTTTTTCCTATTGCATGTTCTTGCCTCTTTTGTTGCAGATTAAATGACCATATAATTGAGGATTTATTTCTGGGCTTTCTATTCTGTTCCATTGATCTAGGTATTTATTTTTGTGCCAGTACCATACTACTTTGATTACTACCACTTTGTAGTATATCCTGAAATCTAAGATTGTAATGCCTCCAGTTTGGGTTCTATACAAATTTTGGGATTATTTGTCCTAGTTCCGTGAAAAGTGTTGTTGGTATTTTTATAGGAATTGCATTAAATCTGTAGATTGCTTTGGGTAATACGGACATTTTAACAATATTTGTTCTTCTAATTCATGAGCATGGAATAACTTTCCATTTGTTTGTGTTGTCTTCAATTTCTTTCATCAATGTTTTAGAGTTTACAGTACTGTTTTATAGCTTACAGAATACAGGTCTTTTAACTCCTTGGTTAAGTTTATTCCTTGGGCTCACTAATCCAAGAAGCCCAGATTCTGAGCATCCACAACCCCCATTATTGCTCCACTCTAAGCTCCTGGCCTTTCTCACAGCAATTTGTGAAATTTTCCAGACTATGAAGGAGAGGGCCCCATGCCAGCTCCCTCTTCAGATTTTCACCAGAGCTGTCTACCTCACTTGTAATCAGTACCATGCAGTTTTCACAGCTTTCTGCCTCAAGGGAGGCAAGTAGCTGAGAGCTGGAAGTGGAAATGAAAGAAGCAATGCTCAGTTCTCTCTGCATCTCATAATTTCCAAACTGTTCTTAATGTAAAAACATTAAGAAAGAAGGTATCCAGGATTCTGAATATAGGTCTCAGTTCATTTCTTGACACTTCACTTCATGCCTCAAGAATTATAGGATATTAATAAATCCATCATCTAAAATTTCACTAGTTATTATGTTTCTGCAATATTAAGTTTCAGAAATAGATGTGGCTTTAATTATGTTTAAGAATATGAGTTAGACATCTCATGTTCTTTCTGAGATTTTGGGTTTTCTCTTTTTTTTCTTACTTTATTATGGAATATAATATATGAAAATGGAAGAATTGAAACATATAAGCATTTTTAGGTTCAACAAAATCTGAATCTATTAAACTGTAAATTCATCAGTGACCACCCTCAGAATTACTCAGTATTTAATCAACTGTTTTGAAATCCATTACAACTGAATTCAGCCTAATGGTATTCAAATTCAATATAACATTTTCTATTTGATTGGGATTCAAATTAGAGGAGACATAATTCATATCAAAGTCAATTAGAAGTTTTGCTGAAACCAGTTCAGAACATGCTGTTCCATCAGAAAGAGCCCTGGCAGTCTACCTGGCGATGTGCCAAAGAGTAATTTAGAATTAGCACAATTGGGTACTTACTATCTACTGTGTAAAGAATGTATCAAAGCCTCAGGAAGAGACATATATTTAAATCTCTCAAAGCAAATAACTAAGATTTGTTATTAGATTGAATCTCAGAAAAGTGAAAAGATACCTCAAATTTTCTGTTTTGAATTGTTAATTATGTGTCTCCAGTGCTCATTGCTTTTTAGTGTTTACAATGGCAATTTATGGGGGTACAAGGCTTTCTGATACGACATCAACTCTACAAGGTTTAATGCATTCTCAGTCAAAAGACCACTAATAAATGGAAATAAAAAAAAAAAAACAAAAACCACCCAGCAACCACACACATCAATGCTGTTTGGGGGGATGTGCTGTAAATGCAGAAAGAAGCAAGTATGCAAGTGTGTGTTCACACCCCGGTCTGTGTGACACATGCTGTGGACAGCCACAGGATGTGGGAGGACACAGACCTATTAATAAAATATCTACCAGAGCTGAAAGAACCTTGGTCCACTTGCCAGATAATCTTCCTTAAAAATTTATGGCTGACCTAAGATTTTGACTGGAGCAGCTATTTTTCATATCTGAGGATTCTGCTCAGATAAAATCTCTATGATAGCCAGTCAACCACTAATTGGAATTTTTTTTTTTATGGAAAACAAACCATCAGTAAAATTGTTAGTAGGCACTGAAAATGTAATGCGTCATTTTTAATGTTACACCTATATTTTGTCAGACTAGAAGTAAAACAAAAACACCAATAATGACCAAAGTAAACTAGGTATTTACAAGGTAACTAAATTGAGAAAAGGATTAGAGGAAAAAGAATCTTTATAAACTTGATAGAGATTAATCTTTCTATTAAAGTTTTTAATTAATGGGCACCTGGGTGGCTTAGTCATTAAGCGTCTGCCTTCAGCTCAGGTCATGAACCCAGGGTCCTGGGATCAAGTCCCACATTGGCTCCCTGCTCAGCAGGAAGTCTTTAGAGAGACTAAAAGACATAAATATTTAACTATCTGTGAAATGGTAAATTGAGGGAAAGGGACATCAGAGAATCCTTGGATGATAAAATGTCACATATCATACATATCTTTTTATACCCAATGATTTAACCCAAACTCTCCTATATTTTAGGAGGAGTCAGTTGTTTTATTCTAGGAGCTTCTTAAACAGTTTGTGTACACCTTTATTATAATATGTAGTACAACTTAATATAATGTTTTAATGTGAAAAATTACACAGCACACACAAATACACATGCACTTAATTTTTTTAAAATTAATACTGATAGACTCATCAACTAGATTAATTAATACAATTTATCATAATAATATCTGACAAATCCTCTGTCATCCCTCACGATTTCATCCCCCTCCATTCTTCCTTCAGAGTTCATCACTACAATGAATTTTGTTTCATCATTTACCTGGCATTTTTTTTTAAAGATTTTATTTATTTATTTGACAGAGAGAGAGAGAGGGAACACAAGCAGGGGGAGTGGAGGAGGGAGAAACAGGGAGCTGAGCAGGGAGCCTGATGCGAGGCTCGATCCCAGGACCCCGGGATCATGACCTGAGCTGAAGGCAGACGCTTAATGACTGAGGCACCCAGGCGCCCCTACCTGGCATTTTTAAATGAAATTTATCTTCTATGGATGTATCCCTGAATTTTGCTTATTTTCATGGCTTTATTGATTTCTAATTTATATATTATGAAATTACCTATTTTAAGTGTACATTTCAGTGACTTTTAGTAGATTTATGGAGTTATACCACCATCACCAAATTCAGTTTTAAAACAGTTCCATCACCTCCCCAAATTCCCCCCTCGAGGGTCCATAGTAAATTCCCATATCTACTTTTAGTCCCAAACAACCACTTACCTGCTTTCTCTTTCTGATTCCACAGTTTTTGCCTTTTCTATGTATTTTATATAGAGAGAATAATACAACATGTGCTCTTTCATGGGTGGTTTCTTTATCAGAGCATGTTTTTCATGTTCATTCATATTTTTATATGACTCAATGGTTCATGCCTTTTTAATGCTACATAGTATGCCATCATTTGGATATTCCATATTTTGTTCCTCCATTAACCAGTTGCCTAATATAATTAATGCTATTTATGAACATTCATATTTAAACCTTTGTGTGAATATATGTTTTCATTTCTCTGATTCGAAACCTAAAATTTGAATTACTGAGTAGTAAGGTAAGTGTATTTTAAGTTTTTAACAAACTGCCAAATCATTTTCAAAGTAACTGTATCATCTAAATCTCCACTGCAATGGATAAGAGTTTAATTTCTCCACCTAACCAATGCATGGGTTTTGTCAGTCTTTTATATTTTACTCATTTTAGTATATATTTAATGGTACCTCACTGTGATGTTAATTTCTATTTCTGTAATAAATGATCTTTAGCATCTTTTTATGTAGTTTTTTGCCATTTGTACATCTCCTTTGGAGAAGTGTCTACTGATACATTTTGTCTTTAAAATTTTTTGGTTTATTTATAATTAAATTGTAAGAATTCTTTTTATATTTTGGATAAAAGTCCTTTATCAGATATATTCTTTGCCAATGTTTTTCCAGACTGTTGCTTGTCTTTTTATTTTCTTAATGGTGTACTTCAACATGAAAAAGTTTTAATTTTGTGAAGTCCACATTTTTGATATTTTATTTTATTATGTTTCCAATTTTATATCTAAGAAATTTTTTCCTAACCCAGGGTTACAAAGATTATTTTGGAAACTATTTTTATTTTTTCCACTTCTTTTTTTTATTTATTTAAATTCAATTAGCCAAGGTATAGTACATCATTGGTTTTTGATTTAATGTTCAATGATTCATCAGTTCAGTATAACACCCAGTGCTCATCATATCTCGTGCCCTCCTTAATGTGCATCACCCAGTTACCCCATCCCCCCACCCACCTCCCTTTCCACAGTCAAGAGTCTCATATGGTCGCAAAGATTTTTTTTACTATGACTTCTTTTAGAGTTTTCTAGTTGCAGTGGATATATTTAAAAATGTAATCTATTTTGATCTATATTTCTTAATTCTGATATATGGTATTACATAAAATTCATTTTCTATCTGACATCTGTTAACAGTAAGTTCAGATTGGTTGCAGGATACAAGATCAATCACAACAATCAATCTCAATACTATACATTAACACCCTACATGTAAAACCAAAATTAAAAACATGATATCATTTACAGTTAATCCAAAGAAAATGAAGTACTTAAATATAAATCTAACAAAACATGTGCAGAATATTATCCTGAAAACTCTGTTGAAATATATCAAAGGAAACCTAAATAAGTTGAAAGACATATGATGTTTATAGTTTGGAAGACACGACATAATAAAGGTTTCAAATGAGCCATCAAATGAGCCATCAAGCCATGAAAAGACATATAGGAACCTTAAATGCATATTGCTAAGTGGAAGAAGCCAGTATGAAAATGTTATACACTCTGTGATTCCAATTGTATGACAAAGATAAAACCATTGAGACAGTAAAAAGATCAATAGTTGCCAGTGGTTTGAGGACAGGGAAAGATAGTTGAATAGGTGGAGCATGGGAGTTTTTAGGGCACTGAAACTATTCTGCTTGATATTGTATTGGAGGATACATGACATTGTGCATTTGGAAAAACCCATAAAACTCCATGGCACAAAGAAGAAATCCTAATGTAACTTAAGAACTAAAATTCATAACCAAGTATCAGTATTGGTCCATCAGTTTTAACAAAGTCACCACACCAATGTAAGATGTTAAAAATAGGGACACAGAGACAGAGAAAAGTGGAATATGAAAACTCTGTGCTGTCTGCTCAGTTTTTCTGCAAACTTAAAACTGTCTTAAAAAATAAACTTCTCATTTTTAAAAAAGCTACACACTGAGTCAGGTAGAATTTAGGAGTGTATATACCTGGCATGAATTTAAAATGGTATGTTTTAATTAAAAATAGGGTAACCACTGTATAAGCCAGGATAAAATATTGTCAAAGAAATAAAATAGAGTAAATCAAATAAATTTCAAATTTCCTTTTCACATAAACTTTTATTGACTACTGTTAAAAACTCTAATACTATACTCTTAAGTCACCTGATTATGATTTATTAATGAATTTTAGGAGAACTAGATCTCTTGTTGATAAAGTTCTGTTTAATAAAATATTGGAGTTAAAAATTGTTGGCTGTTAGCAGGTAAAAGTTCTGGGCTCTGAATGTTTATAAACTTATATTTGCTACCTCACTTCTGATCTGGGCTATGGGCTATTAAACCATAAATATATTTGACAAAATATAGAGAAAAATACTTTTCTGGGTGATTTATTAAAATTGTAAATAAATTTTGGCAACTATTTTTATCAGGGCATTGATGTAGGCACTGAGGTTCCACTCATCCTGCATATAAGGGATTTTCAGTCCTCAGATAACTCCAGAAATAAGGTAACATGTGTGACGTGGTGAAGTTTGTCCCATAGAATTCACTTCCTTTGAGTATTGACCCAAATGTAACATTCTAAGAGATATATACCCTGACCCCTCTATTAAAACTGTGGCTCCCTCTCAGCTCAGCATTCTGATAGCCCTTGCCCTACTCTGCCATCCTATAGCACTTTTGCCTACAAAGGCACTATAGGATGTATTGATCTTAAAAGAACAAGTTCTGGGGCGCCTGGGTGGCTCAGTCAGTTAAGCGTCTGCCTTCAGCTCAGGTCATGATCCCAGAGTCCTGGGATCGAGCCCCGCATCGGGCTCCCTGCTCGGCGGGGAGCCTGCTTCTCCCTCTCCCTCTGCCTGCCTCTCTGACTACTTGTTCTTTCTCTCTATCTCTCTGTCAAATAAATAAATAAATAAATCTTTAAAAAAAAAAAAAAGAACAAGTTCTGAATGTAGGGCAAAGAAGTAACTTTAGGCAAGGACATATAATGAAGTGTCTTAAATTAAGTCGTTGTTGCTTCCAGCACTTAGTTTAGTATGGATCTTCTGGTAACTTGATGATGGATCACCATAGATAGGCCATGCTATAGGCCATATGCTCTGAACAATCACAGCAACAGGGCTAGCTGGTAGAACTATATTGCACTGTTAGAACCATTAGAACAAAAATAATTCTTTGAGCCATCCAAAGAAAATGAGTAGTACTTGTATTTGTATTTTTTATTTGTATTTTAATTTTTTTTTAAATGAGGTTTTGAAAAAAATCTCTGGATTTACGGTTTCTCTGCATGATTCTTTTTATTTTGACATTGTCAACTTTGTAGTCTTTTTTTTAACTATATATTTTTAAGATTGTATTTATTTATTTTAAAGAGAGAGAGTGAGTGAGTGAGCAAGTGGAGAGGGAAAAAAAAGGAAGGAAGAGGGAGAAAGAATCTGAAGCAGACTCTGCACTGAGTGCAGAGCCTGATGTGGGGCTCAATCCCATAACTGCGAGTTCATGACCTGAGCCCAAGCCAAGAGTCAGATGCTTTACTGACTGAGCCCCCCAGGTGCCCTAGTAGTATCTTTTTAAGAATCCATTGTTCTCTTCAAATCTCATTCTATCAAGAAAGATGAATGTAGCTTGTGTGGCACACCAAATTTTGAGCCTACAAAATCTGAGAGCAAATCATTAGAAGTCAGCAGAATCAGCTCTAGGTAAAGACATTTCCTCCCTCTCTTTTTAGTCACTTGGGTCCTCAAGAATTTACGTGTTTTTTTCTCAGAACATTAACTCTCTACTACATTTGTGTCTATCAGAAAGTTAAAAGTATAGGACACCCAGTTAATATGAAAAAGCCTTGCCATGTGGCAAGGGCAAAGAGCCTCTCTGCCAAGTGTTACTGAACACTGTGAAGGGCAGGAGTTCTGGCTGTGATTACAGTGGAAGTTTTGGGATTGGGTTGGCCCAGTGGTACTTGAGTGTCACAGACAGGCTGCCCACAAAATGAGCACTTGGAAAGATCACCATGGAGATGACTTTTGAAATAAACAAAGAAAATGTGAGCCTTTCCATCTGGCTGTATGTTGTTCACCCTTGTGTAATGGTCAAGGGGGATTAGCCTGTCCAATTTGTGAGGCCACGGAAACAGCAGACCACGGGACTGACACGTTTTCTTTGGATCAACTTGAGAGGTCAGTGTTTTGACTTAGAATAACCTGTGGTGACTATATATATAAAATAAAAATGCAACAGAAAAGTAACATTATCGCATGTGTTTCACACTGTTGACATTATTTATCTCCTCTAAGATGTCCCTCTCAGGACATTCATTCAGTTAACCTATGAATTCCAAAAGCAGCAAGACACAGATTTATACGAAATTAAATTTTTTAAGGAAGTGTTTTACAAATAATGGTAGGTAGGCGTCAGTTAGGTTTATGTTTACTTTGAGGGAAAAAAATCCCTTCCTTCTTTGCTTGTTAAAATCCTCCAGTCCAACGCCACCACCCCCAATCTAGCTTAATACTAACTTATTTTGCAAATAAATGTATATAATAAAGATGAGATTTTAAAAAAAATCTTCAAGTCAAAAAAGCAAGTATTAATAGTGGGAAAGAAAAAATTCTGAAAAAAAATTTTTTTCTTCTGAGAAGCTCTATATTATAGAAGGCACAGAATGAAGGTGAATTAAGGGATAGACTATTGTAACCAGAATTTAGTCTCTTCCATTAATTAATTATATGTCCTCGGACAAGCCGCATAATTTCAGAGTTATACTTTTCACATCAGAAAAAATGAAAGCAATGGTAAACAGTCTCATTGATCTACCTGTGTTACAATTGTGTTGTGAAGACTGAAAGATCACAATGAAGTTAGAGAGTGCATTGTAAATACTCAAACACAATACAAATCAGTCACTATTATTAATATCTGTTTGCATTGTGACAGAGGAAAAAAATATATTAGTTGCAAATCAGCCCATGCTAAAGTGGATTGTACCACATCTCAGAGAGGGCATGCCATTGGTCCCAAGTGTCTCAGTAGACTCACATTCATGAATAGCTGTGGCTGAGGCCTACTAAAGCATTTGATTTTAATTAGTTTGCTTTTAAAATTTAAAAAGTTCACTAATCATATAAGTCCATAAGTTCTGCTATTAAACAGTATTACAGGTTCATTGTCAAATGCATATAATTTAGAATCATATTTAAGCCCCCCTTTATAATTATTTTCAAAAATATAAAACCCTAAAAGTGTGTTTTCATTCTTTGATAAGATAATCTCTCTTAAAAGTAAGTTGATGATTGTCAAGATAGTCCCTCTAATTATTCCTAAATATTTTGCAATCTTCTAAAAATTATTTTCAGGTTTCTAGTTTCCCACTGCTGCCTTCCATTACATATGCAAAGTAGACCAGTAGGCACGATATCCAAAGCAGTATTCCCCAGATATATATAAATATATTTGCTAGTACACAGATCTTTGACATATTCTTAAATCGAATCTATTTTTTCTTAAAAAAAAAAGATTTATTTATTTATTATTTATTTATTTATTTATTTATTTATTATCTATTTATTTATTTAAGAGGGAGAGTGAGCGCAAGCTGGGGGAGAGGCAGGGGCAGCAGGAGAGGGAGAGAGAGAATGCCAAGCACACTCTCCACTGAGTGTGAAGCCTGACGCTGGGCTGGATCCCAGGACCCTGAGGTCATGCCTTGAGCCAAAATCAAGAGTTGAACACTTAACCGGCTGAGCCACGCAGGCACCCCTAATCTATTATATTTCTATTTTTCACATATCCCAGCCTGTAACTGAAACATTTGAAATAGACGATGCTATTTATATATGTTTACTTTTGTCTTCATGGGGATAAATGTGTTATTTTCTGAAGATTATTGTAATAGAAAGTTTAACCTCTCTATTCTGTCCTAAACATTACATCCTTTATCCATTTGTCAGAGTAATCCTCAGTGATATAACGTTAAATTTCCTGTTGCTCATCAGCGAAGGATTCTCATTTGTTATTGGTGAAGATATATAGATCATTTTATTTTTTCCTTTTCTAAAGAAATTTAATCTCCTTCTCAATTGTCTACATCAAAATTTACCCCATTACTTTATTTTTTAGAGTATCTGATGCTTGTTTACAGAGTCCTTTAACATCCCATAATGGATTTTTCTCAGTTTTAGTCAGATTAAATATGTATACATAATATTATGCACCTAGAATTATGAAATTTGAAATATCATTTAAAGTATTATTTTCATTCTGTCAAGGAAACATTAATTCACTGACACAATTTAAATGGTGAAATGTCTTGCTTAATAAAAGATACTCAGAAGATAAAAAATAACCATGAATTACAATGGCAAGGCTTGTGACTTTATCTCATCTAGCCATTAAAACTTGATCAGGTTCTCATAAAAATTTTCTACAGTGTCTGGGTGATAAAATACTTTATAATACTTTAATAACACTTTAAAATACAAGTAATAGTCTTCTTACCCCGTGAATGTCCACTAAGTGATAACTCCTCTTCATAATTCTCTAATCCTTAGAAGTGAGACAATAAGGAAATAACTTTTGCATATTCCTCCCAGCTCCACTCTTGAAACTCATAGCTACAAGCATTTAGGAATGCTGGTTTTCGAACTCTCCTCTGCTATACTAGAAATGCTTAAAGAAAGTATCTAAGAAAGGGCATATTTGGGACATCATAGCACAATGAACAGTGTCCCAGAGCAAACATGCCACAAACCTCTTTCCTTGGGCAGCACTGGCCAATCCTGAGTGTTTCCCTGGAGCAGAGTAGTAGACCCCAGAGGAGGTTAAATTTGCAAAAGAGCCATATTTGTTTCATACAGTAGCCTGCTTTCATATTCATCCAGTTAATTTGTATTGAAAATCACTGGAAAGCAAAACAATGCCAACCTTTCATCTGTATTCCAATTGCATGCTCTCCTAGAATATTTTCATATTATAGGAGTGCGGTGTCTTCCAAGAAATTGTATCTCAAATGATGTGTTTTACAAGTAAACAAATTTGCTGGTATTCAAATAATGATTTAGTTACTTTGGATGAGACTTGATATGATTATATGTTTGGAAAATCCCCCAAAATACACGTGTGCAGAATGTAGGTGTATCTTAAATGACCCATAATTTCTCAACTTAGGCATAAGAGATCATTCAATTAAACAGGAAGTTCAAGTTGAAGGAGGAGGTATATTAAGGAAGTAGGTAAGGTGTAAAACATTTTATTTGGATAAGATTTAAACTTTATGGCCAAAGATTTGCAATAAAAATCATACTGAAAATATCTAGCATGAAAATGTTAGAATTGATGAAGAGAAAATAAAAATTAATCAAGTATCTTCATCTGAAAGGATGCAGGGAATCGTGGGCATGCATCGGTATCTAATAATCATCTTCCCTAAGATGATTAGATGCTTTGTTTTTTCAGAACAAGGACGTTTTGTTTTTTCATTCTGGCAACAACTTTTGTGGCCTTATTCCTTCCACTAATTTCCTTGTTTGTCCTAATGACTAAGCTGTTTTCAAAGCTGAGTGATTAACAATATAATGTGCCACCTCTATTGTTTGTATCAAAAACTGGCTTGAGATTTCTTGAGCTTTCTAACACTAAACATGGTCAAAAACAGTCCCTGGAGACTTTAGTGTCTTAAATTATTCATTTAGCTATTAGCACACAGGAGATAAACAATCGTGTGTCCTTGGAGGAAACCAAGTAGGTACAGAGAACTCTGGTACAAAAAATAAGACACAGAGGAGGAGAAAAAAAAAATGATCTAATACACATCTGACAGATTTAGGAGAAGAAAAGTGTTAAATATGAATTGGCTGAAATTTTTCCAGAATTGATCATTTACATTAATTTTCACATGCAGGAAACACAATAAATATTAGGTACAATAAACAAATATAAACCCACTTCTAGGTTACATCATAATGACAAGGAGAAAAAAGCTGAAGGCCAGAAATAAAAGGCAGATTGACCATAAAGCAAAGATAACAAGACTGCAGTGAATTTCTTAAAAAGCAATGATAGAAGTCAAAATATGAGAGAATATGGGGATGTAAAATAGTGAAGATACTCTGGACAGGAGTAGCCAGTTTCTTGAAAAATTAAACATGCACTGAGCATGTAATCCAACACATGCACTCTTGGATATTTTTCCCAGAGAAATAAAAACTCATGTTCATACAAAATCCTATACACAAATGTTCATGGTGACTTCATTTTAATAGTTAAATACCAGAGGGGCACCTGGGTGGCTCAGTCAGTCAAGCGTATGTCTTTGGCTCAGGTCATGATTTGGGGGTCCTGGGATCAAGCCCCACATGTAGGGCTTCCTGCTCAGCAGGGAGTCTGCTTCTCCCTTTGCTTGCCCCTCCCCCTGCTTGTGTGCTCTCTCTCTCTCTCTCTCTGTCTCTCTCGCTGTCAAATAAATAAATAAAAATTTAAAAAATAGTTAAATATCAGAAACAACCAAAATGTCCTTCAAAGGATGACTGGTTAAACTAGCTGTAGACACCCACACCATGAAACACCACTCAGTTATAAAAAGGAACAGACCATTGAAATATGCAACAGTTTGGATGGATTGCAAGGAAAATATGCTGAGTAAAAAAAGAGTCTCAAAAGGTGACATGCTCTATGATTCCATTCTGTATTAACCTTCATGAAATGGGAAAATTGGTGAAATTAAGAACCATTAATAGAGATTAATAGTTGCTGAAGGGCGGGGGCACAAGTCTGTGGTTATAATGAAACCGTCCAGGTTTTGACTGTGTTGATGGATATGAACCACACAGATATTAGAACTGCAAAGAACAAATACACACAAAAATGTGTTCAGGTGAAATGGCTGATTTCCAAATAAGATTGATGGAGTGTATCAGTGTCAGTTTCCTGTTGTGCTATTGCTCTATAATTATGTAAAATGGCACCACTGGGGGAAACTAGGCAGAGGGTTTACCAGGATTGCTCTGTATTATTTTCTACAACAGCATGTAAATCTCAAAATCAAAAGTTTTTAAAAAGGTCACCTGAAAAAATTAAAAATAAAGAAATAAAAAGGGAGGAGGAGGATTGTCAGTCACAAATTCACAGGGAATTAGTTGCCAAGTTTAATTCCAAAATGAAGTTAGTTTGTGAGAGTATAATTATAGTATTTTCATGCTGAGAGAAAAGAAATATCGACTTATAATTTTATATGCAACTTCATTTTCATTCTTAAAAAGGCAAATAAATACTTTCTTTCACCAGAAAACTAATGCTTGGTGTGTTTCTAACATATCTCACTGTTTAGGTTGAATTGTTAGCCCCCCCCCAAATTTATATATCAAAACCCTAGCACCCAGTGTGCCTGTATTTGGAGACAGAGCCTTTAGGGAGATAATTAAGTCTAAATAAGATCATGAGAGTGGGGCCCTACTTTGATAGGACTGGTGTCCTTATAGAAACAGAAAGAGACACCAGAGTTTGCTTGCTCTTTCTCTCTCTCTCTCCACATGCACAGAGAAGAGGACAGGACAGAAGACAGCAAGAAGGCAGCCATCCACAAGCCAGGAAGCAGCTTTCAGCAGAAACCAACCCTGATCTCACCTTGATCTTGGACTTTCCAGATCTGTGAGAAAATACATTTCTGTTGCTTATGCAAACTAGTCTGTAGTATTCAGTTATGGCAACCCAAGCAGACTCATCTAGTCACTAAAGAAACTGGTAAAAAATACTCTTAAGGAGAAAGAAAACTGAAATTAGGAATGGAGTGATGAGCAAATTCAGAGACCAATTTCAGAGAAAAATAAATAGTGACTGCACAAAGCAACATCAGAAATAAGGACTGAGGGGCTCCTGGGTGGCTCAGTTGGTTAAGCGACTGCCTTCCGCTCAGGTCATGATCCTGGAGTCCCGGGATCGAGTCCCGCATCAGGCTCCCTGCTCAGCAGGGAGTCTGCTTCTCCCTCTGACCCTCCTCCCTCTCATGCTCTCTGTCTCTCATTCTCTCTGTCTCAAATAAATAAATGAAATCTTTAAAAAAAAAAAGAAATAAGGACTGATTTGAGAGATATATGAAACTGGAGTGTTATTAATGAAAAACAATTATATATATATTTGAAAATGATATCAATATTTAAGTATGGAAAAGATGTATTATCTGGAAGAAAAGCAGAGGTATTATTTTTGTCTTTAACTTAAGAAAATGCCTTAGTGTAAAAACTTACCAATAGTTCATAATTGATAAAGCAGTAGAATTGAAAGATTATATTTAATACATATCAATGATTCCAAAAAAAGCAAGAAAGGGTAATTTAGTGTTAAGAGTCTTTATATTATTTGAATACAAGATCTTTGTTAGGTATATACCTTTCTGTGCTCTATCATCTATCTATCTATCATCTATCTATCTATCATCTATCTATCTCTGTCTATGTCTTTTTGTATATTAAGAAATCTTTGACTCAACAAACTGACAAAGATACTCTGCTGTGTTTTATTCTAAAATAATTATGAAACTTTTTAAAGGCTTATTAAGGTCTTCCTCCCCTAAGGGGAATAGGAAAAAGAGTCTGGGCAGATGAAGCAGCGTCAGCTGTTTCCCCCTCCAGTCAATACTTGCAGGGTTGAGGGGTGGGCAGGAACAGAGTTTGCTCCACGTCCCCCCATCCTCCCTGTAAGAGCTTGCTGGCATGCTCCTTGTGTCTGCACCCCTCCTCTCTCAGGGCTTCTTACTCACTCTTGCCTATACTTGCCTTTAGCAATTTGTTAAGCAATTGAAATGAATAAAACACTGTATGTTAACTATACTGGAATTAAAAAAAAAAAAGGTAAAAAAATTGTAGGTGAAAATTCTTGCCCATTTATACAGCATTTAGTGGCATCTGTCCTAGGTAAGTAAATGCTCGGGTCTGGTTTCTCCCTCTCCTCTCACCAGATTTCCAGTTAGTTGTTTGCCCTGAGAACTTAGTTCTCTGAAAGGTTCAAGAAAAGCCACCACTTTGCAATTCGCAGCGTTGTTGCCATTAAAAGTTTGGACGTCATATTCTTTCCAGCTCTCCAAATCACACTGAACCTGCACTCTGCTCAAATTTATTATATTATTACTTATTAAACATTGTAATCACAGATACTTCACATTCAATCAACAACAATTTCTGTTTCTAAAGAGCTTAGAAATATACTGTTGATTCTTGTTTATCGTATCTTATCTTTTATGGGTTCATATTTTATTAATGTTACACCAGGGGCCTAATTTGGGATTGATCTCTCACAAAGAGGGTAGTTTTGCTTATGGCACGAGCCAGGGGGCCACTTCAGACCACTGCCAGTCTCAGAGCAACATCCTAAGGTTCAACTTTCTTGTCTTCCATGGGCCCAGTATTAGGTCTCAAACCCAGAACTGGAACATGTTGTCCCCAGGGAAACCCCAACTCTTTTACTTATGAGTTTTTTTGGTTTTTTGTTTGTCTTTAGCTCTTTTCCCTACTTCTTGTTACTCTAGTGATGTTCTTTAGATGAGTTTTATTGAAAACCTAGTTCTATTATAATAAAATATATATATAATGAAATATATATTCATATGGTTCAACCTTATATTTTTAGTAATGGATTCCTCCAAAATAACTCTTTCACTATATTGCTAGAAAACCATATTTTTGTCCTCACTTTTTGTATGCCAGGCATGGTAATGCAGTATATTTTTTATTTTTATTTATTTTGTGTGTGTGTGTGTCATTTTCTTTATTTTATTTTTTTAAATTTTATTTTATTATGTTATGTTAATCACCATACATTACATCATTAGTTTTTGACGTAGTGTTCCATGATTCATTGTTTGCATATAACATCCAGTGCTCCATGCTGAACGTGCCCTTTTTAATACCCATCACCAGGCTAACCATCCCCCACCCCTTCCCCTCTAGAACCCTCAGTTTGTTTCTCAGAGTCCATAGTCTCTCATGATTTGTCTCCCCCTCCGATTTCCCCCCTTCTTTTTTCCCTTCCTACTATTTTCTTCTTTTTATTTATTCTTTTTTCAGTATATTTTTTAAAATGAGAAACTTAGGTGATTACAAGAATTCCAGGTAATGGGACCTTGGTAAGCAATGCATGCAATTCAGAATGTTTACAATGTATTTGGACTCAAATAACCAGTTCACTTCTTATGGGAATTCATAAGAAGAAAATTCATAAAGACTACATGAGACCACATTTTGAAAGCTTTGATATACCAGTTTAACTCCTTTGGTTATAGGACATAGGCAAATTAGTGTCACCAGGGGATTAGTAATGAGAAAGAATCCTAATATAAAATGACATCATAATACAATTCATTTGACACCAGAGTCGAGAAAAGACCTGATGACAGAACCTGAAGGTTAGGGAGATGCCAAGAAGCTCTTATAATATACGTATGAAGTGAGCAGAATTAATTAAAATCACAAAAAGCAGTAAGAATGAAAAAGAATGTGTTAGAGATGCCAGGGTTTCACATTTGACTGGGTAGACGGGGAACAGTGGATTAAGCCAAGGTGAGATAAAGCTAAGGTGAATCACCCCAGAGAAAGAATATATAATTTATGAATAAAGAGGAAGAAAATTCTCTTCTGGTCTCAAACAAGTAATATATGTAAACTGAGTAAAAATATAAACACCAAAATCACTGGAAGAATAGAATAAGTAAAATTAGAAAGAAGATTATGGTCATTTTAGACTAGAATTTATACAGAGGTAAAGCTACAGATAAAATGATTTTATTTCAGTTTTAGTTAAAGAAAGCTCGTATAGCAAAGATTTTTGTTTTGTTTTGTTTATTTGTGTTACATAAGTGTTGAAATTTAGCATGTAGATGTTGGGGTCTACAGGAAAGTTAGCAGTCTTCTTAATATTCTGATAATTCATTGTACTTGTGAAATGAACCTCAAGAAACAGAGCCAGACTAAGAATTTAAGTAATGCTAGTATGATACATTATTGGCTGCTACTTAGCTACATTCAATTGGCATTCTGTTTCATTGTTTTCATTTACTATAGAGTTTGTGTGGTGCTTTTTGTTTGAAAATACAGTGCATAATTAGAAATTCAGGATGGCGTACTTCAACATTCTTTCAGGAGAAGAACACATTCCTTCACACAATATATTTTTCTTCTTAATTTTTAGAACAGCTTTGAAATTCGGCAACTGGACTGCAACACTTTTCTTAGCTAAGTGAGAATTCTTTTTTTTTTTTAAAGATTTTATTTATTTATTTGAGAGAGAGAATGAGAGAGAGAGAGCATGAGAGGGAGGAGGGTCAGAGGGAGAAGCAGACTCCCCGCTGAGCAGGGAGCCCGATGCAGGACTCGATCCCGGGACTCCAGGATCATGACCTGAGCCGAAGGCAGTCGCTTAACCAACTGAGCCACCCAGGCGCCCGTGAGAATTCTTGAAAGTATTGCAGACAATGAATATTTAAAGAATGATTTGTTGTGTAGTTGATTGAAATTTCAGTTTTTATGAATTTCTAAGTGCTGCCAACTGAAAATATAACAGAAATTAAATACACTAGCCCATATCCAGAAGCAAATTTTAATTATATTATAAATGGTAGGGGCAGCTGGGTGGTGTTAAGCACCTGATTCTTGTTTTCTGCTCAGGTCATGCATGATCTCATAGCTGTGGGATTGAGCCCCACATGAGGCTCTATGCTTAGCTCAGAGTCAGCTTTGGATTCTCTCTCCTTCCTCCAGCTCACTCTCTCTCTCTTTCAAATAAATAAATAAAACTATTTTTAAAAAAGTAAAAAATACATGTAAATGGTAAACTAAGACAGCACTTCTGGATTAGTATCATTAGAGTACAGATAAAGTTCCAACCATCCACTAAAAATAAATGAATAATATATTTTATTACTGCAACAATACCTATCCCATTCTATTTATGTTCATTCTGTCTATGCTTTGTATCACAGGACCATGTATCAATAATGTCAGGAAAATTCACAGAGCATCAATCACAACAATCATCTCAAAATAACATTCATCTATGTTTTGTGTTGAATTGTGTATCCCAAAAAGATATATTGAAGTCTTCTTACTCTGAGTGAAATGAAATGAAAACTTATTTGGAAATAGGATTTTTGCAGTTGTAATTAAGATGGGAGTTGAGATTATACTGGTGATGACTGGGGGCCTTGAACCAACATGAATGGTGTCCTTCCAAGGAGAAGGAAGTGACACAGAGGCAGAGGGAGAATGCCATGTGAAAAAACAGGTGAAGATTGAAGTGAAGCATCTGCAAGCCAAGGATTGTTGGGGACACCAGGAGCAAGGAGGCAGGTGTAAAACTCATTCTCCCCTAGAGCCTTCAGAGAGAGCATGGCCCTGATAACACCTTGATTTCAGACTAAGCCCTCAGAAATGTGAGGAAATAAATTTCCTTTGTTTTAAGCCACCAAGTTTGTGGCACTTTGCTTTGGCAGCCCTTGGAAGCTAATACTGTGGAGTTGGAAAATAAATTATCTTAGACAGACATTGAGAAAAATATATTCCAATCATTATTTGGTGGGGGTGGAGGGCTTTATTCATCTTCTTGTCTATTTTTTTTTTACATTAGATAAGAAAATGTAGTTCTAAGAGTTGAAGTAACATGCCGAAATCATATATATAGGAAGAGGCAGAGCAATGAGGAAAAATGATAGATTATTTCTTTCTGTTTCAGAACAAACGGTATTATCAATGACAACTGACATGATTTGATGACCAACACGCAGGACACAGAGTAAGGTGACAGAGTTTCCAGTTCTGGTCCTGTTACCTATTAATTATGTGAGCCTTTTAAAAAGTTCATTTTCTTAGCTTCAGTATACTTTTCTAAAAGGAAGAGATTGAATGAGGTATTCTCTAAGATTTATCCCAGACCTGACCAACTAAGACAAGCTTTGTTTCTTATTAGATATTAATGTGTTTCTCTTTTTCACTAATAATTGCTCATAAGTTACCTTCATAAGTACTATTTGTAGCCATAAAGTCACTGATAGCCATACAGTCACTGATTGTGCCACTAATTAATTCATTCCAGTTATTCAATAAGCAATCAAATATTCTTCAAATAATGAAAAATTCTTGCTATAAATTTCAAGAATTGGATTGACTCATGAACTATTAAAAGATGTAGGTCTAAGACAAAATGCTCATTGAGATAGAAAAGATACATGTTCAAATTACTTTAATTTGCAGATTGTTCAACATGGGAAAAAATTTCACTATCTTAAAAAGTTAAGTGTTAGAGTGTCTGGCACATGGTAAACACACTATATTTTTTAAATTTTCTCCTTCTTCTCACCTTATGAGAAGTTAAAGATATAATTTGCCTAAAGTAAACAAGTTCTGTCTTCATGGATCCAAGAGATATTCTGAAAAGTATAATATTTGAGAGTACTAAGGTTAAGATAAAAAATGAAATTGAAATATTTTAGGACTCCGTGCCCTTGGAAATTATATGCTGGGATACTGAAAACATTTACAGATATGATCAATAAAAGACCAGTGGAAAACTAAAAACTCAAGAGGAAGAAAAGAGGTAACAAGAACCTAAATTCAAGCTGCAAAGGATCAGGTTCCCACCCAGTATCTAAAACAAAGTATTGAATTTATTGTTTGCTAAGCAAGGGAAAGAGACTGATTGCTTACTTTCAGAAGGGTGTTCAGTCAAGTGAGGAAGTTGTTGATTCAGCCAATTTCAGAAGCATAGCCTGTCACTGATTTGCTGGCCTTCACAAGTGTCACTGAGAGTAATTGATCCCATGGGATGGCTTTAAACCTTGTTCTGGTGATAACTTATTTTTATGGCCAAATAACAGTCACTGTTTTCCTAGGAAAATAAGCATTTTTCTCAGGGAGCATCATCTTGCTACTTCATTAGTTTGCTAGCCAAGTAATAAATGCAATTTTATTTGCTGGCACATTAGAAGATATATTTGGGCACTTTAAAAAATAAATTTCAATAACTTGATATTTAATTCTGGAAAACTCAGAATATATTATGCAAAAATGTGTGGGTATTTAATCAAGAATACGCTGGTACTACTTTGATATCATTAAAAATAGATTTTTGCCAGGGATAATCTTGTTTTCTTTATTGGTAAGCTCTTAAGACTAGATCAGGAATTGTCAAATAATGGAGACACCAGAAGACTAAGGTTTGCATACCAACTTCAGCTCCTCATTGATTATGAGATTTTCATAGTAGTACACTTAATTTCTGCACTGTGTATCAAGGACATAGGCTCAGAGAACAATTTAGATACATGACCTCAATATTACTATGGCTTTGGTTGTAAATCTCTAATCTATAATGGTAAATTAGAATGGGAAATATATGAGACTTAAGGAGTCTTGCTGTCCCATTTTCTTAAACCTTAGTCTAAAGTCATGTCTCAGCATTCTGCCGCATATCCCAGTGCCTTGATTTTCCCTCTGATATTCATGATTTTATATCTTACTTGGTCCTTTAGAATGCAGGGCCTGAGACAGGGATTAAAGTTATGATATTCTGTTTGGGAAGGTCAACCCTGAGGAGGGGAGAGTTATTAAGAGACAAGAATTGAAGTAATTAAAAAAGTGAAGTAATGTGCTTTAAGATGAGATGCAAGATGGGCAGGTTGCTTTGTTGGTATTTCTGCTCTCCATGGTACCTGAGATGTCTTCTGAAGAATTACAAAGAAAAAGCACACTGCGGCACAGACCAAGAAAGGGAGATTTCATCCGCCTCCTCACCTCTCAGTTACTTACATGCTCTCTCTCAAATCTGCTCAGGAAGGCATATCTCATGCCAACACAGGTTGGAATTTCATCCAAGTCTGGAATTAGAGGGAATATAAAGGCAGAGAGGCTTTGGGTGGAGCCTGTGTGCTATGTAGTAGCCCCAACATTTCAAATTCATCTAGCTGGATTCTCAGCTGATGCAGTGAGATGCAGCAAGGAAGTAGAGCATCTGCAAGAGCTCTAGCTATGCTGGGTCTTGTCCCCACACTAGGGCTGAGGCAGTGCTTGTGGGGAACTCGTGATAGCTTGAGAAGGAAAGAGGTAATAGAAAAGACCCGTCAATGCTCCTAAGATTTGTGTCTGACCATTCCAATGGTCAGAGTACTAAGAGAAAAGAGAACTTGCTCTGAATTTCCCATTTAATGTGATTGTTCCTTAAACTCTATACCGGGTCCCACTTGGTCTGCTAAGGTCAGAGGACCTCTAAGCAGGACTCCATATCCTGACCTGAACAAACCTCAACAAATCCCCTCATGGGGGGTGTTTTCATTCTCTCTAAATCCACCCTCCCCACAAACATTAAATGTAGTTGCCTCAACTCATGCTCTTGATGATTCCATTTTGTTTTTTAAATACATCCAGTTTTCCAGAAGAGGAGAAGGAATGGTGTTTTTGATCTCCTTTTAAAGTTTAGAACTTTTTTTTATAAACAATGCCAACCAATCTAAATATTAAAATTGTATTATATTAATTTCTCAACACCTGCTGCTTTAGTCTGCTACAGCTGCCGTAACAAAATACCAAATGACTGGGCCACTTAAGTAACAGAAATTTATTTTCTCACAGTCAAGGTGTCAGCAGGGTTGGTTTCTGGTGAGACCTCTCTTTCCAGCATGTGGATGGCTATCTTCTCACTCTGTCCTCCTTTGAACTTTCCTGTGTGCATGCAGAGATCTCTGATGTCTTTTCCTCTTCTTATAAGGACATGAGTTCTATTGAATTAGGGCCCTACCCTTATGACCTCGTTTAACCTCAGTTACCTCCCTAAAGGATGTATCTCCAATGCAATTCACCTGCTTTTCAGCTTATTATTATTATTTAAATAAAAATAAGATGGGGGAATGAATACTTTTGGAATAACCAGAGATTTAATACAAAGCAGCAGAAATTCTAGTTACAGGTTTGTTTGATTTTAAAAAATCACTTATGTTACTTTAATCTTTAGACTCATGAAATCATGCATTTACATATAGGGAATAAAATTGAAGAAGCCAACTGATCAGTTAAATGTTTTTGGTCACATGTAACAAAAATCAATGTTAATGGGCTTAGACAATGAAAGGAGTTTGTTGTCACATGTAATTGAAAAAACCTCTATCAGTAGAAGAACTGTAAATCATGCCCTACCCAGACTTAGTTTTCAGAGTAGCTTCACCCTCAGTGACAAGATGTCTGCCCCAGTTTCAACTCATGGGTAGACACCGCACCATTCAGAAAAAGAGCTCCCAGAAAAAAGTTCCAAGATGTACTATGAGAAGGACATTTTATAAAGCTAATCTGCCAACCACTTTATTAATAAATATGGGCAGGCATATGGAGTGTGCTGATTGGCCTATTCTAGAATTTTCAATAAACATCAGGGGTTCTTGGCAAAGAAAAAAAGAAGCACGGATTATAGGGATGTAACAGAAGACGTCCAACTCCCCCACTTAATCTGACATGAGTGTATTTTTTAAGCAAAAATTTACAGAAACAGAAATGGAACCATTTCTCAAATATTAGGTACAGGACTCAGAGAAGGTTCTTCTGGTTTATTACAATGCATAAGTTTCCAATATATTTTTTGTTATATTATATTATAACTTAATTATTTGGCAGTATGTTAATGAAGCTAAGGTCATTGTAATATACTAGTTTTTTAAAATTTTATTTTATTATGATATGTTAGTCACCATACAATACATCATTAGTTTTTGATGTAGTGATCCACGATTCATTGTTTTTGCCTAATACCCAATGTGCAGTACATGCCCTCATTAATACCCATCACCAGGCTAACCCATCCCCCCTCCCCCACCCCCACAACCCTCAGTTTGTTTCTCAGAGTCCATAGTCTCTCAAAGTTCATCTCTCCCTCCAATCTCCCCCCCTTCATTTTTCCCTTCCTTCTCCTAATGTCCTCCATGCTATTCCTTATGTTCCACAAATAAGTGAAACCATATGATAATTGACTTTCTCTGCTTGACTTATTTCACTTAGCATAATCTCCTCCAGTCCCATCCATGTTGATGTAAAAGTTGGGTATTCATCCATTCTGATGGCTGAGTAATATTCCATTGTATATATGGACTATATCTTCTTTATCCATTCATCTGTTGAAAGGCATCTCGGCTCTTTCCACAGATTGGCTATTGCGGACATTGCTGCTATGAACTTTGGGGTGCATATGGTCCTTCTTTTCACTACATCTGTGTCTTTGGGGTAAATACTCAGTAGTGCAATTGCTGGGTCATAGGGTAGCTCTATTTTTAATTTTCTGAGGCATCTCCACACTGTTTTCCAAAGTGGCTGTACCAACTTGCATTCCCACCAACAGTGTAAGAGGGTTCCCTTTCTCCACAACCTCTCCAACATTTGTTGTTTCTTGCTTTGTCAATTTTTGCCATTCTAATTGGTATAAGGTGGTATCTCAGTGTGGTTTTGATTTGAATTTCCCTGATGGCTAAAGATGATGAACACTTTTTCATGTGTCTGTTAGCTATTTGTATGTCTTCTTTGGAGAAGTGTCTGTTCATGATTTCTGCCATTTTTTAACTTGGTTATTTGTTTTTTGGGTGTTGAGTTTGAGAAGTTCTTTATAGATCTTGGATATCAGCTCTTTATTTGTAGTGTCATTTGAAAATATCTTCTTCCATTCTGCGGGTTGCCTCTTTGTTTTGTTGACTGTTTCCTTTGCTGTGCAGAAGCTTTTTATCTTGATGAAGTCCCAAAAGTTCATTTTCCCTTTTGTTTCACTAGTCTTTGGAGATGTTATCTTGAAAGAAGTTGCTGTGGCCGATGTCAAAGAGGTTACTGCCTATGTTCTCCTCTAGGATTTTGATGGATACCTGTCTCACATTGAAGTCTTTTGTCCATTTTGAGTTTATCTATGTGTATGGTGTTAGAGAATGGTCGAGTTTCATTCTTCTGCATGTGGCTGTCCAATTTTCCCAGCACCATTTATTGAAGAGACTGTCTTTTTTCCATTGCATATTTTTTCCTGCTTTGTCAAAGATTATTTGACCTAGAGTAGAGGGTCCATATCTGGGCTCTCTACTCTATACCACTGGTCTATATGTCTGTTTCTGTGCCAGTACCATGCTGTCTTGGTGATCACTGCTTTGTAACATAGCTTGAAATTGGGCAACGTGATGCCCCCAGCTTTGTTTTTCTTTTTCAACATTTCCTTGGCGATTCAGGGTCTTTTCTGATTCCATACAAATTTTAGGATTGTTTGTTCCAGCACTTTGAAAAATTGCATTAGAATTTTGATCAGGATGTCATTGAAGGTGTAGATTGCTCTGGGCAGCATAGACATTTTAACAATGTTTATTCTTCTGATCCATGATCATGGAATGCTTTTCCATCTTTTTGTGTCTTCTTCAATTTTTTTCATTAGTGTTCTGTAGTTCCTAGAGTATAGATCCTTTACCTCTTTGGTTAGGTTTATTCCGAGGTATCTTATGGTTTTTGGTGCTATTGTAAGTGGAATTGTTTCTCTAATTTCTGTTTCTACAGTTGCATTGTTAGTGTATAAGAAAGCTACTGGTTGGTTAAGCAACTGCCTTTGGCTCAGGTCATGATCCTGGAGTCCCGGGATTGAGTCCCACATCGGGCTCCCTGCTCAGCAGGGAGTCTGCTTCTCCCTCTGAACCTCCTCCCTCTCATGCTCTCTGTCTCTCATTGTCTCTCTCGCAAATAAATAAAATCTTAAAAAAAAAAAAAAAGAAAGAAAGCTACTGGTTTCTGTGCATTGATTTTGTATCCTGCCACATTACTGAATTGCTGCATGACTTCTAGTAATTTGGGGTGGAGTTTTTTGGTTTTCCACATAAAGTATCATGTCATCTGTGAAAAGAGAGAATTTGACTTCTTCTTTGCCAATTTGAATACTCTATTTCTTTTTGTTGTCTGATTGCTGTTGCTAGGACTTCTAGTACTATGTTGAACAATAGTGGCGAGAGTGGGCATCCTTGATGTGTTCCTGATCTTAACAGAAGGTCTCTCAGCTTTTCCCCATTGAGGATGATCTTCATTGTGGGTTTTTCATAGATGGGTTTTATGAACTTGAAGAATGTTCCCTCTATCCCTATACTCTGAAGAGTTTTAATCAGGAAAGGATGCTGTATTTTGTCAAACGTTTTTTCTGCATCAATTGAGAGGACCATATGGTTCTTCTCTCTCCTCCTATTAATATGTTCTATCACACTGACTGATTTGCGAATGTTGAACCACCCTTGCATCCTGGGGATAAATCCCACTTGGTCATGGTGGATGATCCTTTTAATGTATTGTTGGATCCTCTTAGCTAGGATTTTGTTGAGGATTTTGGACTCCATATTCGTCAGGGATATCAGTCAGAAACTCTCCTTTTCAATGGGGTCTTTGCCTGGTTTGGGGATTAAGGTAATGCTGGCCTCATAGAATGAGTCTGGAAGCTTTTCTTCTGTTTCTATTTTTTGAAAAAGCTTCAGTAGAATAGGTATTATTTCTTCTTTGAATGTTTGGTAGAGTTCCCCAGAGAATCCATCAGGCCCTGGAATCTTGTTTTTTGGGAGGTTTTTGATCACTACTTCAATCTCGTTACTGGTTATTGGCCTATTCAGGTTGTCGATTTCTTCCTGTTTCAGTCTTGGGAATTTATAGGTTTCCAGGAAGGCACCCATTTTATCCAGGTTGCTCAGCTTATTGGCATATAGTTGTTCATAATAATTTCTAATAATTGTTTCTATTTCCTTGGTGTTAGTCGTGATCTCCCCCCTTTCATTCATAATTTTATTAATTTGGGTCCTTTCTCTTTTCTTTTGGATAAGTCTGGCCAGTGGTTTATTGATCTTATTAATTCTTTCAAAGAACCCACTTCTAGTTTCGTTGATCTGATCTACTGTGTTTCTGGTTTCTAATTCATTGATCTCTGCTCTAATCTTAATTATTTCTCTTCTAATGCATGGCTTAGGCATCGTTTGTTGCTTTTTCTCTAGTTCTTTAAGGTGTAGAGTTAGTTGGTGAATTCGGGATTTTTTTATTTTTTGAGTGAGGTTTGGATGGCTATGTATTTCCCCCTTAGGACTGCCTTTGCGGTATCCCATAGGTTTTGGACCGATGTGTTTTTGTTCTCATTGGTTTCCATGAATTGTTTAAGTTCTTCTTTGATTTCCTGGTTGACTCAAACATCCTTGAGCAGAGTGGTCTTTAGCTTCCAAGTGTTTGAATTTCTTCCAAATTTTTTCTTGTGATTGAGTTCCAGTTTTAAAGCATTATGGTCTGAGAATATGCAGGGAATGATCTCAGTCTTTTGATGTCAGTTGAGACCTGATTTGTGACCCAGTGTGTGGTTTATTCTGGAGAAAGTTCCATGTGCGCTCGAGAAGAATGAGTATTCTGTTGTTTTAGGGTGGAAGTTCTGTATATATCTATGAGGTCCATCTGGTCCAGTGTGTCATTCAAAGCTCTTGTTTCCTTGTTGATTTTCTGCTTAGATGATCTGTCCATTGCTGAGAGTGGAGTATTGAGTCTCCTACAATTAACGTATTGTTATCAATATGACTCTTTATTTTGGTTAACAGTTGGCTTATGTAGATGGCTGCTCCCATGTTGGGGGCATAGATATTTACAAATGTTAGATATTCTTGTTGGATAGACCCTTTAAGAATGATATAGTGTCCTTCTGTGTCTCTAACTACAGTCTTTAGTTTAAAATCTGATTTGTCCAGTATAAGAATGGCTACCCCAGCTTTCTTTTGAGGTCCGTTGGCATGGAAGATGGATCTCCATCCCTTCACTTTCTGTCCAGATGTATCTTTAGGTTCAAAATGAGTCTCTTATAGACAGCATATGGATGGGTCCTGTCTTTTTATCCAATCTGCAACCCTGTGCCGTTTTATGGGAGCATTTAGGCCAATCACATTGAGAGTGATTATTGAAAGATATGATTTATTAATCCATAGTCATAGTCTCTGAGTCTTTCCTATTTTGGGGGTTCCTCCTAGTCATTCTGTTGAGGGGTGGTTGAGGGAATGTATAGAGTCCAAATTATTGACCAGAACCCAAGCAAGATGCAACTGTTTTCTAGGGACCTTAAGCTTGCTGACCTCTTGTTTTCTCAGCCTGTCTTCTGGGGGAGGGGCCTGCCGCGCTGTTACTCAGGTACCACTGTTTGGACAGAGTTGCCCTGCCCCCTGTGGGGGCAGGCACGAACTCTGAAAAACAGTTTTTTGGGGGCTTTTGTTTTCTGGCAGCTTTCCCTGGCGGCTTTCCATGTCTTTTCCAAGAGTCAGAGCAGAAGAGACCGTTTCCAGCCCTCTGCCTCAGAACAGAGAGATCGCAGTCTGTTCTTCAGTAAGCTCTCCAGGCCACACTATCTCAGTTTCTGTCTGTGCTGCTATAAACTGCAGCATCCTGAGTTGTGTGCCCCTCCACAGCACTCCTAGTCCTGCCTCCAGGTCGGGGCACGTCTCTGCCCTTTGTGCTTCTAAAACTGCCAGCTGCCCCCAGTTTACACGCGGGGCCCCTGCCGCTCTGGGTTTCCAGCCGGGGGGCTGCCCTAAAGTCGTTTCCCAGCCACTACCGGTCTGCGAGTCTGTGCCCCATCCCCAGCGTGGGAGGCTCTCGCTCACCGGGGGTGCAGGATCCCCACAGCCAGGCACCCTCCTGCTACTGTTTATCCTCTGATATCTGCCTGCAGAATCATGGCCCCCAGCTTCATACCTCTAAACCAACCGCCTGTGATATTCTGTTTGTAGAGATCCAGATCTATCTTCTTACATCTCAGGCTGATTTCGTGGGTGTTCATCTGGTAGATATCCAGCTCAATTCCAGGGACCGGTTGGAATAGGGTCCCCTGCTCCTCTGCCATCTTTTTCCCAGAAACGATATTAGTTTTTCTATCTTAGAGACCCTGGTTGATGAATAGAATATGGACTTCTTAAAGCAAGATAGCTATCTCCCTGTAATTGTCAGTAAAATCATAACTACTGCTAGAACCACAGTCTGGTTCCTGACATCTCCTTTCCCTTAAATATGTTCCTATGCATACTTAAAATAGTTTATATGTGCTTCTTCAAAAGTCTTCTTTATTATTTAAGTGACCAAATACTTTGATGTCCCTAAAAATATAATACAATAAAGATTGTGAAATTTTTACGGCAGTCAATGCAGATTAACTGCTATAATCAACAACACAAAAATAAACAAAAGCTAATGTCTTTTAGAACAGCAAGAACTAACCAATCTCTGTGTAATCTATGTTTAGGATTCGTATTTCATGTATTTATAAAGTAACATGAAATTTTAAAATATTTATTATATTTTAGTGTATTTTACTAATTCTACTTGAAATTCACATGATTCTGACTCTCAAGAAAGCAAAAACAAATATGCATAATATTTAAAAAATTAAAAGCTGTGTTTATCTCCTTTCTAAAATCTTGCCATTAAAATGAGTTTAAAAGCCACTTAAGACTTTTAAAAATTATTAGACACCCACTAAATTAGTATGCAAAATGGCAATGCAAGAGAAATTGATTTTGTTGTTTTTAAATCAAGAACTTAAACTCTTCTCAAATTTCCTAGGGGAAAAACACAATATTTGAAATCTCCTTATGAGGAAAGTTCATAATCTTCACAGTGGCAATCCTCACACACTGGCTATGAAAAATCTAATAATCAGTGTTATAGTCAAGTTTGTTTTGAAAAGACTAAAAAGAAAAAATTATAGGAAAAGAATAAGTAAATCTAAAACAATCTTTACTGGATAGTTTCAAAGATTCAAAGTTAAAATTCATCTGTCTTTGTTCATTTCAATCAGTACTTATTTTCAGGGGAATACTGAAGTCTCACATAAATTAAAAACAACTTTTTTCTAGGAATGAATGGTTTATGATCATACTCCTGAGAGAAGTGGCATGTTTTCCTCATTTCTCTCCTCCTCTTAAGTTCAGTTATCTTTTCCCACATATTCGAATCCACTTGTTAGAAGGTGGTGTGATATGAATATTAGTTAGTTTGGTAGTGAATACATTTGGTAATATAGCACTTCACACCTAACAAAGAACATTAATATGAATGGGCTTATTTAATGATACAACCTGATTTGGGGAGGTAGATATTATTCCCATGATCTCTGCCGAGGAAGAACAGCTACTGTTTGGCTGAGCGAAACCTTAGTTAGGATGCACTTAAATGAATCAAGTTTACTTTGATCTATAAGTTCTCAAGTGTATTTAGTTGGTAGAAGAATGATATATTGGGCCATGCTCTCATTCAGTAGTAAGAACATGAAGATCCTAATTCTACCCATACTGCCTTTGGCTGTGTCACCCTGAGCATGGCACTTGCCCTCACTGCGTTTCTCTTCTCCTGAAGAAACAGGATGGCAGAAACCCTGAACCTGGTCTGCGTGGATCTGAATCCAGGTTTTATTGCCTTTTGCCTTGAAGACTTTGTGAAGTTTACTTAACCTCTCTATGCACCAATGTTCCCATCTGTAAAATGAAGTGAATAAAAGTATTAACTCAGGAAGATATTATGGCAATTAAAATGAAAAAATGCAAAGTACTTAAAACATTGTCTGGGACTCTGTAAGCATTATATTAGCACTTGGTAACAAACAGTCCAGTTGCTTTACATAAATACATTCTTTAAGTCTTATGACAGTCTTGTGGAGACAGTAGAATTTGCTTTTTCCAAATAAGAAACCAAAGCTTGGAGACCTAGCTCAAGAATCTACTAACGGTTATTTAATGAGTGGTAGAGCTGGTATTTTTAGTTCAAGTCTGTTGTGTTCCAAAGCCTCTGCTCTTCCATTATATGATCCATAGCCTCAGAAAGATCACTTTCTAATGGGAGAAACAAACAGAGATGAGTACAAGTAAAATCTGACCTAATGTGTATCTGAATCTGCTGTCTCCAATATTAGGGCTACAAAGTGCCATGGGAATATTGAGGAAGAAGTAATAAATGAACAAATGAGGTAACATTTGAGTTACTTGTGGAAAACTAAATAGTGCTTAATTAGTGGAGAAGTGGCCAGTACAGAATGTCTTGTGGACTATTTTCCATTGACGCCTAGTCTCAGAGGTGCGCGGAATCACTGGACGCCTCTTCAGGGAGTGCCTTGTGGTCCAGTGTGGAAGAAGTAGTTTGTGGAAAGGGATGATTCTTCTCTGTTTATCTCACAAATTTGGTATGCTCCATGTGGAAGTGCTTTCTGAGCTTCCAACTGCACAAAATGACTTGAAATTAGAGAAAACTCATAGTCCTTCATACTAAACCAATGTTTCCATTTCCACCAGCCTGTGCCCAAAAAGCTAACATCTGGAGGGGCATTTGTGGTAAAACATTAACCATTAATGACACATTTGATTAGCATTGTCAGTTTCATATTCCAAACATCATATGGCTAAATTGTATCATCCATGGAAAGTTAAGTCCTATTACATTTTTTCCAAAACCAAAGAAACTGCATTAGACAGTTGTGTATTCTAGGACACCATACCAGTTATACTGTAATATGAACAATGTGCTTCCTCCTGAGCATTTTAGAGAGAATTTATAATAGTGTGTTGATTTAACTTCTGGTTTTCCAGGCTTCAATATTATTAAGCTCAAGTTTACATTAAGATTAAAACAATTGTTGCCAGCCTATTCATGCATTTACTGATTCATCAAATATTTATTTGGTGCTTGGGACTATTCTGGGGCTTAGGATATACCAGAGGACAAAACTCCAAAATTTGCTCAATATAGCAAAGGAGGAGAGAAAAAAAAACAACAAATACAATAAGTAGGTAAGTGTTTGAAGATGGTAGAGGATGATATAAGCTGTGAAAAAATAAAGGCACATAGAAGGAATGACAAGTGCTGGCTGCTGCAGAGACATGGGTTGTAACATGGTGGTCATGACAAGATTCATTGAGAAAATGGTATTTGAACTGAAACTTGAGGGGATGTTAGTCATGTGACTATATGGTGGAAGAGTTTCTGGAAGAGGCCAACAGTCATCTAGAAGCTAAATACAACTGAAGGAACGTGAACCATGGCTATGAGTAGATGATGAAGTTGGAGGAAGATGAGACAGTGGATTATGTAGGGATTTAATGACATTTTCAGACTTTGGCTTTCATGCTGAGATGGGAAGCCATTTTCAGGGGTTCACCAGAAAAATGATATGGGGGCGCCTGGGTGGCTCAGCTGTTAAGCGTCTGCCTTTGGCTCAGGTCATGGTCCCAGGGTCCTGGGATTGAGCCCCACACTGGGCTCCCTGCTCTGCAGGAAGCCTGTTTCTCCCTCTCCCACTCCCCCTGCTTGTGTTCCCTCTCTCACTGTCTCTCTGTCAAATAAATAAATAAAATCTTTAAAAAAAAAAAGTGACATGAACTGATACTCATTTTAAAGAGCTGATCCTGACTGCTGTGGTGTGGATAGCCTACAGCGGTCAAGAGCAGAAGCAGAGTTAGTTCTTAGGAAGTTATATGCTTTTTTTTTTTTAAGATTTTGTTTATTTATTTGAGAGAGGGAGAGCAAGCATGAGAGAGAAAGAGTGAGCACCAGTGGGGTGAGAGACAGAGGGAGAGGGAGAAACAGGCTCCCTGTTGAGCAGCTGAACAGGGAGCCCAACTTGGGGCAAGAAGTTATATTCTAAAGAGAGTATCACTACATCAAAAATTAATGATGTATTTTATGGTGGCTAACATAATAAAATAAAATGAAATTTAAAAAAATAATAAAAATAAAGAGAAACAACTGACTTTCAGTTTCTTCATGGTTTTTCCTTGATTCTTTTCCTGGTTATCAATATGACTTTGATCAAATTGCCACATCTCTCCCAGCACACATTTCTTATCTATAAAAAGAAGGTTGACTAGAAAAAAATTGTTGTTCTCCTTCCAGCTCTGACAATATGTGAGCCATGAATCTGCACATTTTTATAAAAAGCAGTTTTCCCCAGTACTGAATAAAATGCTGATTATTTAAAAAATCAATGTTTAATTTCCTTGTTTTGGGCAAGCAATTTTTGATTTTCAAATTGCTGAAGACCTAGCTTTAATTTGAGAAATATGTGCTGAGTTGAAATAATGTATCTGTTAAAAACAAGTCTCATGTTTGTGGCTATTTTGTCAAAGGACAAGTCTCATGTTTGTGGCTATTTTGTCAAAGGAAGAGAGATTATAATATAATGGTTACAAAGAATCTTGAAAGAACTCAGGAAAAGTTGTAAAATGAACCAAAATTAAAGTGATAAACTTATTCATATAGGTAAAAAATGATTTAGAGCAGATTCAGGAAAAAGAGAATGTTAAAGATCTACAATTAAAAAAAATTCAGGCCCAATATAAATATTTGAGTATTAGAAATAATTTCCAGAATGTGAGAAGTTATTGACTTTCTATATTACACAAATTTTTGCTTTACAAATTTATGGAACAGATTGCTTTCCAAATTAATGAAACATGTTATATATTTGTTTTATGATTATTTTATTACAATATTCAGTAAATTGTGGAATGTGATTTTTTTTCAATAGGGCCTATATGAAAAATGCTAATGTGACATCTATCTTTTCATTAGAAAAAAATTCATATTATGTAAATTAAGTAAAATTTCAAATGTACAAATTGTTGCTTGTTTTGGATATTTTTTCTGAAATCAAATAGTTATTTGGGTAAAAAAAAAAGGTAAGTTTAGAAGAAATAGCCTAGGTGTTAGCTCACGATCTGGCCAGACAGATTTTAGCTTAAATTACAATTCTGAGACTTGCTCATTCTGTGACCTTGAGAAAACTTCTTACTTTTCTTTGAGCCTCAATTTCCCTCTAAAATGGATCTAATAGGATTAAAGGACACAATGTGTTAAGTACTTAACAAAGTAGCCAAAAGATGCTGGAAAGTGCTTCCTATTATACTTCTTGAGATTCTTTCTTGACTTTCATTGTTGTCATTATTTCCATGGAAACTAGGTCCTGGAAAAGTAAAAAGGAATTTTAAACTTTCTTTCCCTACATAGTCTGAATTGTTATTTATTTTTAAGGATGGTTGCAAAATACAAAGAGAAATAAAAGCTATTTTTAAGGCTGACATTTTATTTCACATGTTTATTTTCACAGCTACCAGTAGCTGTAGGGAAGAAAGAGAAGGGTCGAACATCACAGAGAATGTAGCAGGTGAATCTCTACTATGTGACCCTAGTCCTTTGAGATGGTTTCACTTTACAGGATTTTAAATACAATCAGGTTCATTTTCTTTTCATCTGCTTTTCTTGATTTTTCTGTATTGATTTCCCCACACCTCTTTCACTTCCAGCAACTAAAAAGATTGTCTTCTCAAACTAATTCTTAAGCCATTTTTAAACAAATACAAATATTACTATAAATGTCTGGCAGTTTGTTAGTAGGGCATGTAATACATCATGGTATTCAATAAAAACTCATGCAAATATGCAATAGAAAAATTTGAGTAATATATATAGTATGATATAAACACACATACATATATAAATGTATATATATATTTTACATATATATATAGTAACTGGAAGAGGATAATGTGAGTAGAGAAATGAGAATTACAGAGTCATATAAAGTAAAATAAAATCAAAACAGAGGTAAAATTTATTTGTTAATTCAAAAAGTGCTTAATAAGTACCTAATATGTGCTGAGCAGATTGTTAAATACCAGGCATATAGTAATAAATAAAACTGTCAAAAATGAAAATCCTTTCCTTATGGAGGTTATAGTTTAAAGAGGAAGAAAGACAATAAATAAGAATTTATTCTTATTTATGCTATCTAGTCTTATCTTTACTCAAGAACGAAACAGCCTAAATATGCCAAGAATGGGGGTGGGGGAAAGCTCAAGCGGTTGAGAGGATAAAAAGTCATCAGAGGAAGGGGTCATGAACTTCAGAGAGGGTAGCCAGGAAATGTCTCCGAGGGAAGAGGATTGCTGAGAAAGGATTAGAAGGGGAGAATGGCCGTATAGCCATGTGGGGGAAGAGTGTCCCAGCGGAGGGCACAATTAGCCGATGTGCTGGAAGTACCTGACATGTTCAAGGAACAGTCTGGCTTCAGTGCGACAGTGTGGAGAGAGTGGAGGGAGAGAAGCAGGAAGTGCATCAGATGGGTATATCCCAGCCACATCATGCAGAGACTTTTCAGTTCAAGTAAGACTTCTCTCCCCTTTCTTTCTTCCTTACTTCCTTGCCTTTTTTTCCCTGCATAATATGGGATCTACTGCGGTGGCTCAAGTAGGGTGACATGATGTAATCGAAGATTTAAATACATCACACTGGCTGTTTTGTTAGGCATGGATAGGAAAATCTGTTCCTATTAGGAAGTTATAATACCCCAAAGCATTACACTGGCTTTCCGTTCACTTAACAACCATTCCTGGCTCCCTTTATAGCTATCAGTGTAGCACTGAGAAAAAAACATGAAGTCCTCTGGGCCCGATTTCCTTATTTATTAAATAAGTAAATTGGATCAGAGACTTCGACTTTTTCTAACTCTGCTGATTCGTGAAGTGGAACAAAATTTTAAAATTATTTTTTCTGCTACATATTTAGGCTGAAGGTGGCGGCCATAGGCAATACCAGTTATGCCACCAGAAACTCTTCACAGTGATGACAGCAACACATTTTTAGCATTAGTGTTACATAGTATTCAAAACTCTTGTTATTTTTCTTTGAACGCTTATGTGCACACAAATAATTTCTCTGATACTATGTCCAGCCTGAAACTATTTGTAGAAAGTATTATTGCCAAAAACTTCTCATGGATTGTGACCTATGAAATAAAATGGTCATTGCAACAGTAGAAATTTTTTTCTTTCTTAGAGACGGGGAAGGCTGACATTAAAAATCTATATTTCATAGCATTCTGAAAAATGCTTCCTTGGACTTTAAGATGGTCGCATTCTTCATAGACCTTTCATGGTCCTAGCATGGAGGGAGGTTAAAAAGCACCTGATATTCATTCTACATGAACTATTTAGCAGGTACTTGAATCACAGTCACAACAGCAACCCATCATGTTAGTTTTTCCTTTCCACTTCATACAGCAAGAGAGTTGTTGAAAACATAAAGAAGTTACATATCCAATAAGCACTGAGCAGAGATTTGGGCTCAGGGCTGTCATATTCTATGTGATTTTCACTTTGCCTTTGCTACTCTGAGCATGATTTGTGGACCAGCAGCCCTGCTATCACCTGAGAGCTTGGGAGAAAAGCAGAATATGGGGGACCTTCTGAGACCTACTGAATCAGAATTTGCATTTTAACAAGTTCCCCAGGTGATTCATGTGCATATGAAATTTTGAAAAGCATTGTGCTATGCATCACAGCTTTTTACCACTATGGATAGTGTTTGTGTATTTCAAGGTCCTAAGCTGGGCACTGCTGAGATTTGAAAATTACAGTCAACTCCAAGATCAAGCTGATAAAATTCACTAGACAACCTGATTACGGCATTCAGTACATACATATGTAGTCATATACATACACATGAACATGTTCACCCACCTGCACACACATACACATGCCTTGCCAAGAGAAAGACAGAGACAGAAACAGAATGACAGAGAGAAGACCTTAGTAGAAAATGTAACAAAAAATATAGATACTGACTTAGGAAGTGGATTTAATAATTTCTACAAAATCAAGATGATGCAATTCATTGTGATCAGCAGAGCAACCTGCAAACCACTCCCTAACATTCCTTCATGTGAGAAATGTGAGACCCACATGCCAGGAGAAGAGAAAGCACAATAAATTGTGGGTGTAGATGCCTCACTTATCCCCAGATTACTGGTTGCCAGACTCTGTTATTAAAACTCCAAAAATATTGAAAGGACTCCAGGCATCATTTACTCTGCATCTAGAAAGAGCCTCTAGTGTCAAAGTATTAAACATATTTATCACTTCAAACTCATTGCCCTGTGATGTTTGCATGTTTTTGATAAAGTAATAACCATTGTAGAAATGATGAAAAGTTTCTGTGCAGGAAGCAGGAAGCATCCAGGCCCTGGGAGCTCATACCTAACGAGAGTATCTGGATCCTAGAAACAATTGGAGGCCCACTCTACTGCCATATGTTTTCTGCTGCAGATTTCCTGCTCTTCGAGTTCCCTTCTATTTTCTATTTATTTCTAAAATATTATATTTTATTTTATGACTTTGAGATTTTCTAAACATATGTTTATGTATCATCCTTGGTAAATATTCAAAAGTGTGAGTCCATAGTTCTGACACACTGTATAGCCTGGTGAATAAGTATGCCAGGCCCTGGGCATGAAGCTATTGACAAGCTCACGTTCAAGTCCTGGAGGGTGATTGGTTGAGGTGAAGCTGACACTGAGCTGATGTCATTGAAACCGATGAGGCTACTGGGTATTGGAAGTTAGGGAGGACTTCTTGATAAAAAGCTGGGCTCTATATTTTGTTTACAGTCTGATATAGTATGTTGGTTAACCCACTGACCTATAGAATCAACCTTCCTAATTCTGGCTTTGTAACTTTGAGCAAGTTACTTGACTTCTCAGGAGTTTGGTTTCCCTGTTCATTCAATTGGAAATTTAAAGAAATACACCTACCTAATAATGTTGTTATGAGCATAAAAAGAAATAATATTTTTAAAAGTGCTTGGTGAGTACTCAGTAAGGCTAGTTGTAATGACTCTGTTCTCTGAATGGAACATTTTTTTGAGAGTATTTCTCCATGTACATGATTAAACATTCTTTGCAATTATGGTTTTTAATAATTGCATAAAATTTCATGGTTTGGTTATGCCATAGTTTATATACCCATTCCTCGAGTGTGTTGGATATCCAAGGTGTATCTAATTTTTCACTATTTTAAATTACCTGTGGCTTATATTTTTACATATAGATCCTTGTTCAAATGTCTGATTATTTACTTAGAAAAAGATTCTTGTTAGCTGAAGCAGACAGATGTTAAAATCATTATTGTAAAAAAAAATGTACTAATCAATACATCTGCCAGCTATGTAGGAGTGCCAATGAAAGCCATGTCTCTGAACTTCATTTGGACTTTAAATTTATGAATCATTGATCAGTAGCCTACAATCCCCTTAGATTTCCTAAGGGGTATGCTGCAAAGTGGACATAGGGGATATTGACTATAAAAGTCAATATCTAAATGGGATTAGTTTAGAACATAAAAGATAACTTCTTGTTAAATTAGGGGTAAGCTCAACAAGCCTGCTCTATTCATCTTTTCCTGAGTACTTTCTATTACATTCCATGCAATCTGTGTGGAAGCCTTCTTGCTTTAGGAAATTATATAAAACAGAAATATAGGAATGGAGCCATCCAGAAATAACCGCTTTCATGTTAACTTAATATCATCATTTATTTGAATTTTTGAAATTTTGGAGTTAAAATGTATCTTTTTAAATCTGTATTAGATTGCTAATTAATCTAATTAGATTACTAATGCAGTAGAAATTTTTTTTTTTAAGATTTTATTTATTTATTTGACAGAGAGAGACACAGTGAGAGAGGGAACACAAGCAGGGAGAGAGGGAGAGGGAGAAGCAGGCTTCCCTCTGAGGCTGCAGGGCTCGATCCCAGGACCCTGGGATCTTGACCTGAGCCGACAGCAGATGCTTAACAAGTGAGCCACCCAGGCACCCCTAATGCAGTAGAAATTTTTTTAATGTTTATTACCCACTTCTATTAGTTTTCTGTGACTGCTATAACAAGTTACGACAAACTTGGTGACATAAAACAATAGAAATTAATTTTCTTGACGTTGTGGAGACCAGAAGTCTGAAATCAGTTTCACTGAGCCCAAATCAAGGTATTGGTAGGGCCACGCTCCCTCCAGAGGCTCAAGAAGAAAATCCATTCCTTGCCTTTCCAGCTTCTGGTGGCCACCAGTATTTGCTGGCTCTGGCTGTGTTGCTGTGGTGTTCTATGTAGGCACTGTGGTGGCATTAAGTACCCACCTGGTTAATCCAAGATAATCTCATCTTAAAATCCTTATCTTAATCACATCTGCAGAACTTTATGACATAAGCTAACATTCATAGTTTCCAGGAATTAGGACTTGAATAAGGGGCCACAATTCAGCCCATTTAAAATTTTACTTTTGAGAATGAGCTATAGGTATACTTTGTCCTTTTTTCTAGAAGCTTTTAATTTTTCTTATAGTATTAGGCATAGTATCCCTTTATCTATATTTAATGATACAGATTTCAAAAATTTCTTCCCACTCTCACTTTTTTAAATGTTTCTGATTTTAAAGATGGAGTTATAATGCAGGAGAGTATTAAAATATAGCTTGTTCTTAGAAAAGAAGACACAATATTATAAAAATATCAATTCTTAGTAAGCTACCCCATTTTTTTTTTTAAGATTTATTTGTTTGAGAGAGAGAGAGCATGAGCTGGGGGAGGGGCAGAGGGAGAGGGAAAAGCAGACTCCTCACTGAGCAGGGAGCCCAACATGGAGCTCGATCCCAGGACCCTGGGATCATGACCCGAGCCGAAGGCAGACATTAACTGACTGAGCCACCCGGGTGCCCCAATAAGCTACCCCATCTTAAACCAAGTGTCAGTAGTATTTCTTAGGAAGTACCAAAGTGATCCTAAAGTTTATTAAATATTTTTGGCATTGTAATTTTTAAAATGAAACAATCAAAATTACTTTTCATTGCCTGCATATATTTTGCCTATTGTTTCTATAAATTGAAAAAGAAGTATTAAAATATCTGATTACAATTGTGTTTGTTCTTGTGTTCTTTTTTTTTTTTTTCTTTTTTTGCTTCTTGTATTTTGGAGTTCTGTTTTTTAGGCACATACACATTTAGAATTGTTATTTCCTTTTGAAGAATTGACCCATTGTCATTATAAAATTACCTTCTTTATCCCTAGAAGTATCTTTTGCTCTGAAGTCTAATTGGCTTTATATAATTTAGCTATTCCAGTTTTCTTTTGCTTAGTATTAACACAGTGTAACATTTTTTCATCCTTTTACTTTTAATTTATTTAGTGTTCATATTTAAGGTATGATTTTTATAAGCAGCATTTAACTGGTTCTTGCTCTTAAAATATATATATAATCTAAAAATCACCAGCTTTTAATTGAGGTGTTTAGACAATTTATATTTAATGTGATTATTGATATGGTTAGTGTTAAATTTATAATCATTCTATTTATTTTCTAGTTTCCTGATTTTACTTTTTTTTTCTGCCTTCTTCTGGTTAGATTTTTTTATTATTCCATTTATCTCATTTGCTGTTTTATTAGTTAAGACTGTTTTTATTATTTTAGGTGGTACTGCTTTAGGGTTTATAATTTTTACTTTAACTTATCACAGTTCACTTTCAGGTGATATTATGTTACTTCACTTATAAGGACTTTTTACTAGCATGCTTTCTCCCTTCCCCTCCAACTTTTATGCCATTTCATAATACAATTTACTTTTAAATATATTATAAGCACCATGCTATATTATTATTTTTATTTAAATAATTTATTTAATTATTAAATAAATAAATTGTATTTATTTAAATAATTTATTTATTTACATAATTTAAATAAAATAAATAATTTTATTTAAATAATTAAAAAATCTTATATATTTACTTACATTGTTATCATTTCCAGTGCTCTTCATTCCTTTTTATAGATCCATACTTCCATCTGTTATCATTTAACTTCAGCCTAAAGTCTGCCAGTGATTAATTTTTTTTTAACTTTTGTGTATCCAAACAGTCTTTATTTTGCCTCATTTTTTGAAGACATTTTAAGGGGTATAGAATTCTATGTTGATAGTTATATTCTTTCAATATTTTAAGTATATTGTCCAACTTTCTTCTCATTTGCATTGTTTCTATAAGGAAATCCGTCATAATTCTTATTTTATTCCCCTGTATATACATGTCATTTTTTTCTGGCTACCTTTAAGATTTTCTCTTTATCATTTGTTTTGAACTATTAATTTATGTTTGGCTCTTCTCTAGCTTTCTTCATGATATTTTTGGTTTATTGACCCTCTTGGGTCTATAGCTTTATTATTCTCATTAAATTTGAAAAACTTCACCCATTATCTCTCCAATTTTTTTTCTTTTTACCAACTCCCCCTACATTTTCCCTCCTCCTTCTTGAATCCAATTACACATACTTTAGGCCACTTGAATTGTCAAGAACGCACTGATATTGTTTTCTCTTATTTTTATTTCCATCTTCTCTCTATAATTCATTTCAGATAATTTTTATTGCTATGTCTTCTGGTTCACTAATTATTTCTTGTGAATGTCAAATCTATTACTCTCATCCAGAGTATTTTTTTTTTTTTGTAAACTCTACACCCAACACGGGACTGCAACTATGACCCAGAGATCAAGAGTCGTATGCTCTACCGACTGAACCAACCAGGTGCCCCTCATCCAGGGTATTTTTTCTCACAGGTCTTTTAGTCTTTATTTCTAGAAGTTAAGTTTAGTACTTTTTAAATATCTTCTGTGACTCAACTTAACATTCTGAATATATGGAATATAATTACAATAACTGTTTATATCTTTGTTTACTAATTTAACATATTCATCAGTTTTGAGTCAGTATTGTTTGATAGGCTTTTCTCCTTGTTATGGGTTATATCTCCATGCTTTTTCCCATGCCTTTTGATTAGGTGCTAGATAGACATTTTAGATTTTATCTTGTTGAGTGCTGTAGATATTTGTATTCCTATAAATGTCTTTGAGCTTTGGGGATGCACTGAGGTAGACAGGAGCCTTATGGAACATTCTGATCTTACTTTCAGATTTGTTAGATGGGACCAGATGTATGTTTAAACTAGGCTAATTAGTTCCCACCACTGAGGTAAGACCCTACTCCATGATATAGAAAGGGGGTATGTTTTCCATAGACCAAATGTGGTCCTTCTGAAGGGATATGGATCTAATTCTGCTTGAAAAGAGATCAATTTATAAGGAATCACTGAAAGAAAATGGTGAACCCAGCAGATGGGGAGGATGGACTACTGGAAGTCAAAGGCTTAGAAAAGGACTTTGCAAAGGGTATTGCTTATACATTGGCACTATGATTGGTAGTCCTCCAAAGAAAGTGAGGAAGATGTCCTCATGAGGAGTCAGCCAGCATTTGAATATATGATACACCAAGAGCCTTGAGGCCTGTTTACAGCCTCAAATGTTACTTGAGATTCTTATATTTTCTTCAAATTCTCCCCACATATTCCATAACCCAACTGTGAAGTTTCCCAAGAATAGTAAGAGTAAGCAGAAGAGGCAATGAAGACTGAAAAAAAGGAAGAAACTTGCAGTTACCACCACACCTCACCTTGCTTTGGTGTGATTCTTTGCCTAAGTCATGCCTGAGTGAGGACAGGAGATGAACCTTATATTGAAACTACACTAGAATTTTTCATACTTTAGAATTACCAGAAAATATATGAAATCTACCTGAGACTTCAGTCAAGGGTAGAAAAGATATTTTCCACAGGGAGAGTTTAAATGAGCATAATAACAAGTATCATTTCAGCTTGTACCATGTCAGATACAGCTTATTCAATAAACTGGTTAAACTTTTAGTGGGCCACTGAATATATTTGTTTTAAAAATAAAGAGCATATGTTTCAAGAAAAAAATAAAACCCAAAACCAAATTAGAAGAGAAACAATAGGAAATACTTATAACACATATGACAGCAAAAATCAGCATCAAGGATATGTCATTCATTTGCAAAGTAATTTTAAAAAGACAACAATCCAATAAAAAATGGACAAGGAATTTGCATAAGCACTTGGCACTCAGGAAAACTAAAAGGCAAATAAATATATGAAAATACTCAACTTACTTAGTAATCAGTGAAATGCAAATTAAAGTATCAGTGATATAAAATTACTTCTATCAGATTTGCAAAATTAAATGCTTGACAACAATGTAGGTTTCTATAAACTCTCACACATTTTCCTAGAAGGTGTAAAACTATCTAGGAGAACAACTGGATATTATGTCATAAATACAAAGGCCCTCAATTTCACTCCTTATTAAGCTGGAAATAAATCTCAAAGTGTGCAAAAGTGTAATTGTTAATTACATTGTCATTAATCAATAGACAACTTTTTAAATCATAATATTTTCATACATCTTAATATTACACAAATGTGTCAGTCTGGGTCCAGTCAGGAGACAGAACCACACAATGGGTTAAATAAGAGATAATATACAAAGATAATAATGTAAAGAATTATTAAACTGTGATTTAAAAAATAATGAGAAGATATCAGGAAACCCTAAATGGTACTTTGTGGGTGAAGAGGAGTACTTGATCAAGGAAGGACAAACTTGGACAGTGTTTCAGACTTTGGTGAAGTGTAGCTCATCCCACTGAAAAATAGAGTTCACTGGATTTTCTGAAGCTGAAACTGGTCTGCAGTTTCAGAACTGAACAAGCAAGCAGCAACTTTCCATAGTGCAGGCAGGGGCAGGTAATTAGCATAGGTGGCAGAAGGAGTGGAAAACTTCTGGGCTCCAAGTGAGCTCCACAGGGACCTGAAGAAGGAATTGGAATGTCAGAGCAGGCAGGAGGCCTTCAGGCCTACACAGTCAAGAATCGTTCAGAGTACCAGTTTCTGTGTCAAGAGGACCATAGCAAGGTTGGCATCCGGCCAAAGCTACAAAATCACTGGGACCACACATTCTTGGATGGGCCACAGCTCCATCAGATGTCCTTCCATGCATACCAAACTACAGGACATCCTACAATGTCCTTCTAGGTGCCCTCTACTGAAAAAGCTTAATACCGTGCTCACTTCAAAGGAGAAATGGTAAAAGGACGCTTTCTATAAACACAACATATATTGAAAGGAACATTTGGAGCAGAAAAGCAATAAATTGGCAACTGCAACAACAAAGTAATGAAATGAATCAACTTGAATAATTCCCAAGAGGTGAAATTTTGCCAATTTGGTCCATCATCTTTAGGAACTCAAAGTCTGGTGTAAGAAGATAACAAACAATAAATAAAACTCATAATTGAAATTGTGATGTGGGAGAGATTAATTTTTTTCTTATGAGAGAATAACAGGGTTCCTATTTCAGATAAGTAATGAGCCTTTCTCTCTCTGCAATAGTAACATTGAAAAGTGCAGACATGAAAATAAAAAGTAGTCTTTTTCAGGAAGTAGAAAATTATCAGAGGTATCTAATGTGCTGAAAAGATCAGTGAAATGAATGTTTACTGTTTGTTCATTTTGGCAACATGAAGGCCATTAGTGTTCTTGGCAAGAGCAGTTTCAGGAGAAAGAAGCTAGATTGGAAAGTTTTTCTCTCTACTCCTACTGTCGGTCACAGACATTCACAAACCAGATCTGATGCCTTCATCTTCCCCAAATCTCTCATTATTTTGCCTGGTTGTACTTCTCACTGTTGTAGGATTCTTGTCTCACTGAGTTGAAGAGTGAATCTCCTGGACACAAAAGGGTAAAGTGAAGGGAAAATTTATTAAGTGACGATGAGAACAGAAAGGAAAGAAAAAACTCTCTAGCATGAGAAGAGTCCCAATGGGTTGCCACTGAACACTTTTATGGTTGGTCTTTTATAGAAAAGTGACCAGGAAACTTGGTAAATTTCTTGTTGATATCATGGTGGATTTGTAAATAGCATGAGGATAGCCTGTCTATATTTAGAACAAACATGGTGGATTTGTTACTATCATGAGAACAAACAAGGTGTTCTTATAAATATCATGAGAATATCCTGTCTGTATTTAGAGCCAACATGGTGTTCTTGTAAATATCATGAGAACAAACACGGTATTCCCTTCTCTCTGGTTAATATCTCCTCTATAACATTTCTCAACATCAGGGATTTCTGTGAGCCTGGTTACTTAGACCCTTGCATGAGCCTACTCACATAACCCCCTATCTGTCTCTCCCTACCTAGCCTCGCTTGTCCCTTACTCATCACCAGACTCAGATCAGTTATTGAGAGGTTTGCTTTAACTTCAGTGTAATGGATATTGCTTTGTTCTGTTCAGGCTAAAGGAAATGCAATGTTTGCCCAAATCTAGAGGAGCTAACTCTATTTTCAATTTTATACAAAAATGAAATTCATATTGATTTCAAAGTGTGATTTTAAAACTTATATTCCACACATATTAATATCAATCAGACTTGTTTGGTTGCAAAAGTGAAAAAAAATATTTTACTAACCCTAAATCATATTAAAGCTTTCAAAACTAAAGATTTTATGGTGTGATATATTTTCAGTTTCTTTAAAAAAATAACATTTTTATTTTTGCTGTCACTCCTCTTAATAGAGAAGAAAGAAGTCATGGTTTTATAGAGATAATAAAATTATTTTAGCAGACTTATGAATCCAGGTATTACTGTTTGCAGCTCTTGATCTATAAAATTAGATGTATCTCTTAGGACTACATGAAGGATGAAGTTTCATCATAATATGGGCTCTGGCAGTGAAATGACAGAAAGATATTTACCCAGTATAATCATATATACTACTTACCTGACATTTAATTACATTAGTTGTAAATGTGATGATGGGAGGAAGAAATATTCACATTTTTTGTTGGCTTTAAAGCCTCAGGGCTCTCCCAAGTCATATCAATTACTTGGCTACATGGCAGCTTATTTACTGCCTCTCAGTATAGAACTGTGGTCTGATAAACAGACGAAGCATATTCTGGTTGTCATGGATGCCAATGCAAAGATTTGAATAAAGAAAGTTAAAGACATTTTGTGCAGAACAGTTATATGAAATCATTGGTATGGTAAATATAATCTCCCCCCTCACTGAGCACTCTTAAAAATCTACTTTAAAAATGAAGATTTTAAAATACTGCTACCAAATACTCTTCTCTAAGAGTGCCTGAAGTAGTAACAAACTGTATTGTTATATGGAACTATTTCTCTCAACCTCGGGCTCAAATCATAAATGCATCCACATTTCCAGTAAAATGTATTATGTAAATGACTATGAGTGTATACAACATATAGGTAGAGTTTATAAGATAAAAATAAATGTGTCTAAACTCACCATAGACCTTAAGAAATAATAGAGGCACCTAGGTGTTTCAATGGATTAAGTGTCCTACTCTTGATTTTGGCTCAGGTAGTGATCTCAGGGTCCAGCCCTGTGTCGGGCTCCATGCCGAGGATGAAGCCTGCTTGAGATTCTCTCTCTCTCTCTCCCTCTCCCTCTACTCTTCACCATGCTTGCACATGCACTCTCAAGAAAGAAAGAAAGAAAGAAAGAAAGAAAGAAAGAAAGAAAGAAAGAAAGAAAGAAAAAGAAAGAAAGAAAGAAAAAGTTACAAAAAAAAGAAATAATAAACTTATAGTATAGAATCCCCCTTCTGCCTGAATCAATAAAATATACCTGTCTTGTCCACAGAGGAAAGAACTACATCAAATATTATGTTAATCATTCTCTGCTTTGCTTACAGTTTTACTATCAATGTATGTATTGTTAAATAATGAAATGTTTATTATTGCCTATGTTTTTTTGTTATGCTCTGCATTATATTTTTGAGAATTACCTTTATCAGTGATATGGATGTAGTTACTTGTTTTCACTGTGATACAGTGTTCCACTGTTTAAACAACATTCTTCTGTTGATGGACGTTTTGGCGTTTTTAGTTTTCTGTTCTTGCAAACAATATTGCTATGAACATTTTTATTTATGAACCCTGATGTAATATACATGTACAAAGAAGTTCATAGTCATATGGATCTCAAGTTCTAAGATATATATTCGGGATTGGAACTGCTGGTACATGAAGTTTACTGAGGTAAATTTATTAAATTTCACCAGTTTTCCCAAGTGGGTATACCAATATATACTGTGACCAATAGTGAATGGGAATTACCATTGCCTCATATAAAATTTGCAATAGACAGACTTAATTGTGACAGTCTGATGGGTCTGATGGTATATTTCATTATGGTAATATGCATTTCCCTGATAAATAATGAAGTTATACATATTTTCATTTATTTGTGAGCCATTTGTGTTTCCTTTACTGGATCATATCTTTGGCCCATTTTTCCACTGGGTTGTTTATCTTCTTCATACAGACTGGTGGGATACTTTGTGTATTAAAGATGCTAATCTATTCTGCTGTATAAATGTTTCAAGTATCTTTTGCAAATCTGTGCCTTGCTTTTACATTCTTTGAAGTTATCTTGTGATCAAAAGAAGTTCTTACTTTTACTCAATGGAAATGATGAATTATTTGTTTTAAAAATATTTGGGTCTTGTTTAAGTATCTTTGCCACTCCAAAGTTTATGAGATGTTCTTTTAACTTGGCTTCAGAAAACTTTTACAGACCTGTCTTTCATATTTGTACATTTTCATCTCCCTGTTCCTTTTGAGTAGTGTGTCAAAATGAAATCCAGTTTCTTTTTTTTTTCTCACATGGATACCTGATTGTACTAACCCCATTACTTTGCCGATGACCTGCAGAATTTGCTTTCAGATTTCCTACATTCACATTTTTGCTTCTCGCTTTTATTGTGTTCTAGTGTTCTGTCTTGTGTCCTTCTAAAATGTATTGCTTTGTAATTATTGATAACCACAAGTGTAAATTTTCTTATCTCCTACTTCTATTTCAAGAATATCTTACTGATTTTTGGACTTGCCCTCTATGCATATTTTTATTGTTTTTTATTATGTTATGTTAGTCACCATAAGTCATTAGTTTTTGATGTAGTGTTCCATGATTCATTATTTGCGTATAACACCCAGTGCTGATTACAACACATGCCCTCCTTAATACCCATCACTGGGCTACCCCATCCTCTCATTCCCCTCCCCTCTGAAACCCTCAGTTCGTTTCCCGGAGTCCATAGTCTCTCATGGTTCTTCTCCCCTTCTGATTTCCCCATCTTCAGTTTTTCCTAGTTTCCCCTAATGTCCTTCATGCTATTCCTTATGTTCTACATATGAGTGAAACTATATGGTAATTGTCTTTCTCTGCTTGACTTATTTCACTTAGCATAATCCCCTCCAGTTCCATCCATGTTGTTGAAAATGATGGGTATTCGTCCTTTCCGATGGCTGAGTAATATTCCATTGTATATTCCATTGTATATATGGACCACACCTTCTTTATCCATTCGTCTGTTGAAGGGCATCTCAGCTCTTTCCACAGTTTGGCTACTGTGGACATTGCTATTATGAACATTGGGGTGCATGTTCACTTTTCACTACATCTATATCTTTGGGGTAAATACCCAGTAGTACAATTATTGGGTCAAAGGGTAGCTCTATTTTTAACTTTTTGAGGTATCTCTATACTGTTTTCCAAAGTGGCTGTACCAACTTTCATTCCCACCAACATTTGTTGTTTCCTGCCTTGTTAATGGCTATTCTGAAGTCTATTTCTGACATCTTGCTTATATCCACATCCATTACATCTGTGGCAGAGGCCATAGACTCTGATTCCTTTCTTTATTAGGAGTTCCTCCTCTTAGTTATTCTTTTGAGGGGTGGTTGAAGGACTGTACAGAGTCCAAAGTATTAACCACAACCCAAGCAAGATGCACCCATTTTATAGTGACCCTAGGGTTGTTGTCCTCTTGTTCTTCCAGCTTGTCTTCTGGGGGAGGGGCCTGCCCGGCCTCATGCAACATACTTAGGCAGAGTTGCCCTGCGCCCTGTTGGGGGGGCTGCTCAGTGAAACCAGGTTTTTGAGCTTTTGTTCTCTGGCAGCTTTCTGTTACTCTCCCATCTCCTCTGAGAGTCAGTACAGAAATGACCACACCCAAACCTCTGACCCAGAACAGAGAAATCGTAGTCTGCTCTTCACTGAGCTCTCCAGGACACACAGTCTCCATTTCTGTGCTGCTAAAAATTGCAGCCTCCCCGGTTGTGCACCCCACAACAATTCTCCCAGAGGTCGATCCCAGGGCCAGCACATCTCTGCCCTTTGTGCTTCTAAAACCGGGAGCTGTCCCTGGTTCCCGCATGCACCCACAGCTCCTGGATCCTGTCTGGGGCTGTACTAAAGTCCTTTCCCTGCCACTACCTGTCTGCAAGTCTGTGCCTGGTCCCCAGCGTGGGAAGCTTTTGCGCTTCTGTGTTCCCAGCGCCAGTTTATGGCGGCTCCCTGCCCCTTCTGTTTATTTTCTGATATCTGCCCACAGAATCACGGCTCCACCCTTCATACCTCCAGACCACTGGAGACTTTCTACCTGTAGAGATCCAGAGATATATTTTTACATCTCAGGCTGATTTTTTGGATGTTCAGAATGGTTTGGTAGCTATCCAGCTAAATTCAGGGGACCGGTTGAAATAGGGTCCCCCACTCCTCTGCCATCTTCTGTGCTCCTTCTTCTATGCATATTTTTAAATCAACTTTGTCATGCTCCATTAAGAGATCCTATTCAAATTTTAATTGGAATTTCATTCACTGTAGAGAGTACTTTATGATTATTTGGCATTTTTATACTAGACTTCCTTTTCAAGAAAACAGCATATTTCTCCATTTTTATAGGACATCTTAATGTCTTTAAATAATAATTTATCATTTTTAACTATAATATTTTTACACACTCTTGATTAGGTAATTGTTAGATACTCTATTTGTTACTATTATAAATGTCATACTTATTTAAATTGCATTACCTTGGGGCAGCTGGGTGACTTAGTCAGTTAAGCGTCTGCCTTCAGCTCATGTCATGGTCCTGGTGTCCTGGGATCAAGCCCTGAGTCAGGCTCCCTGCTTCTTCCTCTCCCTCTACCCCTTCCCCGACTCATGTTTGCTCTCTCTAAAATAAAAAAATAGAATCTTAAAAAAATAATAAATTACATTATCTTTCTGATCATGACTGTTGTTTCATTTCATGTTTTTATGTAGCAAACTAGATAAACCGATTAGGTATTAATTCTAATTATGATTTTCATTGATTTGGAGATGTTTATACATGATAATTACACCATTATAACAGTTTTATATCTTTTTTTTCAGGATCTTTTTTTTAAAAAGAGTACTTTATTGTGATATAATTCATATATCATAAAATGCATCCTTTCAAAATATAGACTGTTTTCAGTATACTTACACAACTGTGACACTGTTGTCATGACCTAATTGTAGAATGTGCCCATTAGCAGCCACTCTTACTCCTCTCCCCCTCTAGCCCTAAGCAACCACCTAGCTACTTTTTATCTTATGGATTTACCTATTCTGGATATTTCATTTAAGTGGAATCAGACAATATATCTTTTGTGTGTGTACGCGCGCCTGGTTTCTTTTCCTTAGCATAATGGTTTCAAGATTAATTCATGTTGAAGCTTTATATCAGAACTTCATTGCTTTTTAGTACCAAATGACATTCTATTGTAGGATATACCACATTTTGTTTATTCATTTATCAGTTCATAGATATTTGGGTTGCTTCCACTTTTTCATTCGTATGGATAATACTGCTCTGAACATTTATGTACGTGTTTGTGTAGACAGTTATTATTATTTCTTTTGGCTATACCCCAAGAAATGGAATTGCTTGGTCACATGGTAACTCTATGTTCAGTGTTTTGAGGAACTCTCAGAATGTTTTCAAAAGTGACTGTGCCATTTTAGGAAGTTCTTGGTCATTGTAGCTTCAAATATATCTTCTGAGCCATTCTCTCTTCTCTTTCTGGTGTTCCAATTACACATATATTACATCTCTTAAAATTATCCCACAGTTTTTTGATGTTTTGTTTATTTTTCATTCTATTCTCTCTTTGCATTTTAGCATGGAAAGATTCCATTGGCAAATTTTCAAGCTCACTGATTCTTTTCTTAGTTATGTCTAGTCTACTGATAAATCCATCAAGGGTATTCTTCATTTCTATTATACTGTTTTTGATTGATGTCATATACTTTCTTTTTATGCTTTTTAAAAATTTCTATCTTTCTGCTTCTTTAACCCATCTCTTCTTGCATGATCTCTACTTTCTTCATTAAAGCTCTTAACGAATTAATCATATTTATTTTAAACTCTGTCTGAAGATTCTAAAATCTGTGTTATATCTGAGTCTTGTTTTGATGCTTGCTTTGTATCTTCATACTTCTGTTTTCTTCTTGCCTTCTTTCATGGCTTCTAATTGTTGATAGCCAAACATGTTGTAACTGGTTATAGAAAGTGAAGTAAATAAACCTTGTGTGTTAATCTGGCTAGGAGTTGGGCTATATTTAATGTTCCTAGTAGCTATATGCACCATAGGCTTGAAGTTTCTCTAGCGTTTTTGTCTTTGTCTTCCCTCCTAGTTTTGAGATTCCATAAGCACTCCTCCTCAGAGAGAGTCTGTGTCTTTTAACTATTTCAGCTAAAAGCCACTGTTATGTTAGAGATTTGTTAATGTGATGATAACGTGTATTGAGAGAGGGAGAGTATTATATAATCTTTCAATTAAATCATTAGTTTCTTAATGGCCTGTGTCTCTGGGCTGTATCCAGAGACTAGACTGTGTCCCCAAGGGACAGCTTTTTTTCTCCTTGATCCCTTATTCTCTTCTCTGACTACAACATTCCAACCTATTTCCTTGCAGCCTTGACCCTGATGACATTTTTCTTCTCCTTTAGGTGAGGAAGAAAGGCTACACGGAGTTAGAGTGGGAGGAATTCTCTTCCCTGAATTGGGATAAGGCTCTGACCTGATTCTGGAGAGTAGGCTTTTGTTATGGAGAAGGCTCTTGACATATTTCCCAAAGATCACTCTTCACTTCCTCATCCCTGAGCCACCAAGGATCTTTATGTAGTCTTTACCATGAGAACCTGGTGAGCTTTCTGAAGGTAATGCACACCAAGGTATGAAGGGCTCCCCAAGGCTTCAGCCATCAAGAGTTCTCAATCTCCTGCTAGTTTACACTCAGTCTCTAACAATTCTAAAAATTACCATTGATCGATATCAAAAAACTAAACATCTAATTAAAACATGGGCAAAGGACTTAAATAGACTTTTCTTCAAAGAAGATATACAGATAGCCAGTAAGCAATGAAAAGATGCTCTCAACATCACTAATCATCAGAGAAATGCAAATTAAACCACAATGTGAAACCACTTCACACTCATTGGTGTGTTTTATAAATTGGTGTCCTATAAAACAGACAAATCCAAAACAGAAAATAGTTAGCACTGGTGAGGATATGGAGTAATTAGAACCTTTGTGCCTTACTGGTGGGAATATAAAATGGTACAGCCACTGTGGAAAACATTATAGTCGTTCCTCAAAAAATCAAACATGGCTGTACTATAATTCAGCAGTTCTATTTCTGCACATATACCCAAAAGAATTGAAAGCAAGGACTCCAACAGCCACTTGTACACAATTCACATAGCTGCAGTATTCACAACAGCTAAAAGACAGAAGCAACCCAAATGTCTATGGTTGAATGAACAGGTAAACAAACATGGTATAAACACACAATCGAATTTATTCAGCCTTAAGAAGGAAGGAAATTTTGACATATGTTCCAACATGGATGAACCTTGAAGACATGCTAAGTGAAATAAACCAGAAACAAAAGTGATGTAGGAAAGATGTTAGGGTTCAAAGCTGACAGTCAAGAAAGAATTCTTGAGACATCTTTGGTACAAAAAGGTGGTTTTACTAAAGCACAGGAACAGGACCCGTGGGTAGAAAGAGCTGCACTGGGGTCATGAGGAGTAATCCATTATATGCTTTTCAAGTTGGGAGGGGGTTAGGGATAGTGTAAGCCTCCTGGGTATTTTGGAAACAAGGTTTCCAGGATCCTGAGGGTGTTAGCTATTAAGAAAGGTCATTTATTACTGTTTAGTAAAATCCCCATCAGGATCCATGCTCATGGATTGGAAGAACAAATATTGTGAAAATGTCTATGCTACCTAGAGCAATCTACACATTTAATGCAATCCATATCAAAATACCATCAACTTTTTTCAAAGAATTGGAACAAATAAACCTAAAATTTGTATGGAACCAGAAAAGACCCCGAATAGCCAGAGGCATGTTGAAAAAGAAAAGCAAAGCTGGTGGCATCACAATTCCGGACTTCAAGCTCTATTACAAAGCTGTCATCATCAAGACAGTATGGTACTGGCACAAAAACAGACACATAGATCAATGGAACAGAATAGAGAGCCCAGAAATGCACCCTCAACTCTGGTCCACTAATCTTCGACAAAGCAGGAAAGAATGTCCAATGGAAGAAAGACAGTCTCTTCAACAAATGGTGCTGGGAAAATTGGACAGCCATATGCAAAAGAATGAAACTGGACAATTTCCTTACACCACACACAAAAATAGACTCAAAATGGTTGAATGACCTAAATGTGAGACAGGAATCCATCAAAATCCTTGAGGAGAACACAGGCAGCAACCTCTTCAACTTCAACCTCAGCAACTTCTTCCTAGAAACATCGCCAAAGGCAAGGGAAGCAAGGGCAAAAATGAACTATTGGGACTTCATCAAGATAAAAAGCTTTTGCACAGCAAGGGAAACAGTCAAAAAACCAAAAGACAATGGACAGAATGGGAAAAGATATTTGCAAGTGACATATCAGATAAAGGGTTAGTATCCAAAATCTATAAAGAATTTATCAAACTCAACACCCAAAGAACAACTAATCCAATCAAGAAATGGGCAGAAGACATGAACAGACATTTCTGCAAAGAAGACGTCCAAATGGCCAACAGACACATGAAAAAGTGCTCAATATTGCTCGGCATCAGGGAAATCCAAATCAAAACCTCAATGAGATACCACCTCACACCAGTCAGAATGGCTAAAATTAACAAGTCAGGAAATGACAGATGTTGACGAGGATATGGAGAAAGGGGAATCCTCCTACACTGTTGGTGGGAATGCAGGCTGGTGCAGCCACTCTGGAAAACAGTATGGAGGTTCCTCAAAAAGTTGAAAATAGAGCTACCCTACAACCCAGCAATTGCACTACTGGGTATTTACCCCAAAGATACAAATGTAGTGATCCAAAGGGGATGTGCACCCCAATGTTTATAGCAGCAATATCCACCACAGCCAAACTATGGAAAGAGCCTAGATGTCCATCAACAGATGAATGGATAAAGAAGATACGGTTAAAGAAGATGTGGTGTATATATATATACATACACACACACACACACACAAAATGGAATATTATGCAGCCATCAAAAAATTGAAATCTTGCCATTTGCAATGACGTGGATGGAACTAGAGGGTATTATGCTAAGCGAAATAAGTCAATCAGAGAAAGACAAGTATGATATGATCTCACTGATATGAGGAATTTGAGAAATAAAGAGGATCATAGGGGAAGGGAGGGAAAAAAAACAAGACAAAACCAGAGAGAGAGACAAACCATAAGGGAGTCTTAATCTCAGGAAACAAACTGAGGGTTGCTGGAGTGGAGGGGGGTGGGAGGGATGCGGTGTCTGGGTGATGGATATTGGGGTGAGCTCTGTGAGTTGTGTGAGACTGACAAATTACAGACCTGTACCCCTGAAACAAATAATACATTATATGTTAATAAAAATAATAATAATAATAAAACTCCATCAAGACCCTTCAGAGATATATCAGTAGGTCATATACTTGAGGGATGATTGCCAATAAGTATCTTGGGGGGTAGGGATAAAGGAAGTTTCCAAAGGAATTTTTATATGCTAAAGTAGACTTACAGGGTCCTGGGGGTTGGGCTAAGATTGCCTTTTGCCCTTAGCAAAGTGTCAGCATGAGGCAGTTGAATTCCTAGAGGAATGTCACTCTGCCTGTTTCAAGGACTGGTCAATGGGCTATAGGTAGTAAAGAAATTTAATAATTTTCCTTCTGCCTTTGTTTCCCACATCAAAAAGACAAATATTATATAATTCCACTTACATGAGATACCTAAAGTTGAAATCATAGAGACCAAAAAATAAATAAATAAATAAAAAGGTGGTTACCAGGGACTAGGGTGAGAGATAAATGGATACTTGTTGTTTAATGGGTACAGAGTTTTAATTTGAGGAGATGAAAATATTCTGGAAATGGATAGTATGATGGTTGCACAACAATGTAAATGTACTTAATAGCGATAACTATATACTTTAAAGGGGTTAAACACGGTAATTTTATGTTATTTATATTCTATCACAATTTTAGAAAATATCCATTTAAGTGTACCTACCAGTTTATTGCTACAGTAACTTTTGTTCTAAGTAAGCAGGTCTCAGCGGTTTCTCCCTGAATTTCTCTCTCCAGATTTCAGGGTGGGAGTTAGCCCTGGATCCTCAGTTCTCCAATGGGTCAAAAAAAGAAAAAGTTGATTTTCAATTTGTCCAGATTTCTCCTGTACATATGGGAATGATGATTCCTAAGTAGTTTATATGTCAGAGCTAAGATTTCATTTTGCCCCAGCAATGTAAGAGAATTCCAATTTTTCCATATGCTTGCTTTTTCAGAATCTTAAAGCTTTTCTCTTTCATGTCTTACTGCAATAACTAAGATTTCCATTATAAATATAAATGTAAATGTAAATATATAAATATAAATGGTGTAGCAGAGTTGACTTATTAGTAAACTAAAGAGATGTGTTCAACATTTCACCATTATGTATAATATTTCCTGTAGATATTTTCGGGACAGTATCACACTTAAAAAATAGTTTTAGAAGGTTAAACTTCATGGAGAGATTATCTCTGTCATACTTAAGTAAATTATCCAAACATTGGTCATTCTAAAATGAAATGAAAATTTGAGTTTAATGTTAAAATTTTATGAAATTAGAAAAGTTTTTGCAAGTTTAATTGCCCCATTTTCGCTAAGACAGAATAGCATGAATCGTTTTAAGATATTTTTGGCTCTAATGTTTTTTAAATAATTCATTCTAACGGTATAGAAATTTTAGGACATGAGAATCTCTCCTTATTTAACTAATCCCTTAATGCTCACTGAAGAATGTATAAAAAAGTTCTTATAACCTTAGTTATTTCAAAAATTTCAGTACATGAAAAAATAGAAAATTTCCTTCATTGATTATTAAAAAAAAATGATGATTTTGGAAACTACTCAACTAGGCTAGAAGCAATATAAACCAAATCGTTTTTATTAAATTGTCTTTTTAGGTCATAATAATATGGCAAATTACTAGTTTATTAGATCATTTTGTTGTAGTGCACAATTCACCACTGTAATTTACCAGTTCTACTTCCCGTGCTCTGGAGCATTTTCATCTTTTCAGCTTAATGGGTTTAGCTTTAAGGTAAATTGAACTAATCAAATCTCCTTTTTAGAACAGTTTTCTCTTCAACTGACTTCATTTTGTATCTTTTCACACTGTTCATTTACTATTTACATTTCATAATTGTAGGCAGAATATGACTAACAATGTCAATAATTCTATAGATACATTATTTCCTTTTACTGTGAATGGTTAAGTAATTTAAAAACTGTACTTCATATGGTACCTTTTACATAACAGTAGCTAAGTGGAGCGAGACAAAAATCCAAGTACTCGCTGACATAGTTTTATTTAGAGCAATAAATGTGTATTGGATATGTATTGTGTTCCAGAATATATTGGCTCCAAAAATTCAATAGTAGATAAGATGGGCATGGTCTACCACTTTAATAAACCATTTTATATACTACATCATATGGATTTAGATTTGTCCTATATATAGTTATGTTAGAAATTCAATTTTATTGAAATATCTCAACATGAAAGAAATTTTATGTTACTGATAAAAAAATGCATATTTTTTCTAAAGAATGATAATATCTAAAAGGGAAAAATGAAACAAAACATTCTTTTTAAAAAATTTTTTATTGTTATGTTAATCCCCATACATTACATCATTAGTTTTAGATGTAGTGTTCCATGATTCATTGTTTGTGCATAATACCCAGTGCTCCATGCAGAACGTGCCCTCCTCAATACCCATCACCAGGCTAGCCCATCCTCCCACCCCCCTCCCCTCTAGAACCCTCAGTTTGTTTTTCAGAGTCCATCGTCTCTCATGATTCGTCTCCCCCTCCGATTTCCCCCCCTTCATCCTTCCCCTCCTGCTATCTTCTTTTTTTTTCTTAACATATATTGCATTATTGAGACAAAACATTCTTGAACAAAAGAGCTTTGTTGTGCTTTAAGTTTTCCTTGAGCTTTTTGTTTTCTGACCTAGAGAGGTTGGCAATAGGGGGAATAATATGGAAAAAATAAGCATGTGAGAATAGTTGAAGATAAAGTGCTATCAAGGGAAATATTGTATTTTCAATGTGTCAAATATATATTATATACTTAATACATTGTATTAAATCAATATTAAAATATTATAATATTATTCCTCTGTACTTAAAAAGCATGGTAACATGAATAGGCAAGCAAGCCTTTGGAATGAAAGAGAGAATGTAGAAATAGAAGATATAGAAATTTAATATAATAAAGTTGACATAGCAAATCATTGGGGAAAAGGTAAACTTTTAATGAAATGTTGGGACAACTGGAAAGCCAATTGCAAAAAAATAAATTTGAGCCATTTTTCGTGCCATTCACAAGAGTAAATTCCAAATGGATTACAGATCTAAATGTAAAAAAAAAAAAAAGAATACAAGTGCTACTGGAAAGTGTAGGTGAAAGACTCTATAACATGGTTCTTGAGAGAGACTTCCTAGGCCTCAACATCTGGACCCAGTAGGATAAATGATTAATTAATTCCCTCATAATAACAACACACTTGGCATGGAATAAGACAAAAAGCACCATTAGAAAATTCAAAAGGCAAATGCCAAAATAGGAGGAAAAAACCATGACATATCACAAAGAAAGGGCTCTTAGTGCTCAGATCTGCTTCTAAATGCATATACCATGAAAAGGAAACAGGGATCGTTGAAAACATGGCTTTGACCAGAGCAGAAGCAAAATAAAATGTACACCATTGTTGTGCCAGGCTTAGTAAGTGCCCCCCCAAAACGGTAAGAGCAAGTCAAAATGACACCACAGGCTGCTGAAAGGGGTTCTGATAGCCAAATCAGGGAAAATTGAGCATTAATATGAATATAGACATACTGAACTATAATCCAATAAAATAGGAATTCATAAATCCATACTTGTATCAAGTGCATGTATATGTGCCAGCATATGTATATGTATGTACACACATGTAGATACACATACACACTAAATAATACACACACAGAAGAAGGAAAATCTCACCTTAATAGAGACATGCCAAATAACAAATGTAAATGGAACGATGGAATTTGAAAATCATTTTTTCCCCACTATGGTAATAAATGATTCAGGCAAGCATCATCAATGGCTGTTAAAACTATTAGGTGAAAATATGATATGCAGTGACTCTAGGTAGCCCTCCAGAGATTAATTATTAATTGCAGAGAAAAAAAAAAAAAACATGGTAACCTGACAGTGGAGAAGCCTGGCAGATGCCACCTATCAAGGGAAGCAAAGTTAACAACTATAATAATGGAATAAACTGGCATCCCATGCTTCCTGTTATGATGCACAGTCAATTCTACTGTTTTAGCTGGCACCAAAAATATAAAAAAAAAACCTCTGCATAATATAATAATAGAAACAGGTCAGCATACATTTGTCCAGACCCATAGAATGTACAGCACCAAGAGTGAACCCTAAGGTAAAGTATGGCCTTTGGGTGATTATGATGTGTCAGTGTAGGTTTGACCTTTCTTTAAAAAAACATACCATTCTGATGAGTGATGCTAATGAATGTGTGGGGGCAGGGTAATTGGAAAAATCTTAGTACCTCCCCTTAATTTTGTTGGAAACCTAAAACCACTCTAAAAAAAATAAAAAGAATTCATCAGGAGTCCATTGCCACGCTTCAACAAATAACTTTTTGGCGAAGGACAATGCTGTTGGAATACCATGCTGACATATATGGCTCCTTATACAGCCATGGATGGAAGCTCTGTAGAAGCATTCTGTTGATGTGTATTGCATCTCCTTGTAGATCCCACTTACATACTTTGTACTTACCTCCTGGGATCTGATGAACTTGATGAACAAACAGTCTAGAAGCAGTGACAGGTGGTAGGAGCAGGTCCTGAGGAGGATCAGCCTCCACCTTGCAGGCAACTATCTCAGGGGAGGACATTAAAGTTTCCTCAGGCAAGGGAAGCTAACTTCCTCAAGTGGCTGCTTCTAGCAAAGAAAGCTGGGCAGAATTTATAGTTTGAGGTCTTACGGAGACACATATGTCTCCATCCCACTTTTTAGGATCTCCCTCCTTCCCAACACATGCCCTAAGTTTAACAAATGGGACCCTGTGCAATTGTAAATTCAATTTTCATTGTGATTCAGCCACTCACAGGTTTAGGCTTTGAGTTTAGTTTCAGCAATTGCAGCCCTGTGGCTACAAGGGATGAGGGTTTCTTTCAGGGTAGTAAAAGAAACTTTCTTATTTTTTCCTTTTTATTTGGGCCTTGAGGTGAGACTATAAAATCCTAAACTCAATGTTTTCTTCCCCAAGTTCCTCAGACACTTAGAAACAAGTAACCAGCTTTATTAGTTTATTTTCAATAAAAACATTCTTTGGCAGCAATTACTTGGTTATCCAAAGCATTGCTATCTGTAGGTATTTGTTACAGATGTGTACAGGCTGTGATTTAAGCCACACTTGCACCAATCCATACCATAGACTACCAGCATCCCCTTTTCCACAGCAGATGGGTCATTAATGCCTTTAAATCAAATCAGATTAGAGGACCAATTTTACATAACCCAAATCTAAATCCAAGAAGTCATTTTTAAGGGTCTGTTCCCCTGGAACCATTTCTGGCATTAGTTGTTTCAGAGTTTGATCAGAAAAACAGCATCACTGTGAGTAATATAGAATAATGGATTTCCACAGTTGTAGCAGCTGATGAAGAAGCCGTGGAAGGCTCTTGCCTTTATGTCTGGTGAAGGGCCTGAAGTCTCTGAGGCAACTGAGCTCGCAGCTGGGAAGAAGTGTGAGACATGAGGGAGAAAAGTGAGCACACAGTGGACTCCATCAATTTACACTGGATCACATAAGGACCAAGTATAACCCACGACGACCTCATGGCCCTCAACCTCACCAGTGCAGATGGTCTGCAGAAAAACTTGGAACCCTTCTTAATGGAACTGCACATTCAGTGCAGGACTGGAAACACTGAAGAATGAGTTCCATCGTTGCCGGAAGAACTGTGGACTAGCCTGCTGCCCTCACCAAATGGTGCCCCAACAAATGAACCATAATGTACATGAGCTCCAATAGTGCCTGGCAACACACACTGACCTTCCCAGAAGACACAGCTCCTTCCTTTCTGCCCTCCAGATCCCATGCAGAATTTCTTTGTGACCAACTTGACTCTGAACCATGCAAGGAAAGGAATTCTGGGGGTGGGGGCGGGGGGGGTGGAGAGTGGGAAATAAAACGGTTCCAGTATAGATAAGTTGATCTGGTACAATATCATCACAGCATTTCCCTCAGAAAAATGAATGGGCTCAAGGTAAGGAAAAGGTGGAACATTTAGATCATTGGACCTCAGAAGCACTACTTCATTAAATTGAGTCGCCGATCAGTAAGAAAAATTACGTGGTGCGCACAAATAATGGCAGTAGCTATTTCATTTTATTTGCTTTCTCTATAGTATTGGTGAGCTTGCTGATTCTTTCGAAACACACACAGACAAGGGCAGCTTTTCTAGAATCTTTAATTGATACCTGAAATTAAATAATGATTCCATTCTTTAAAGAATACATTTTTTAAATTCTTTGAAGAAGGTGGGAAAGAGCAAGGTCTCTGGAGGCAAACTGTCTCAGGATGAAAATCAGCTTATTAATTAGCTGCATGATCTTGGACAAGTTATTTAATCTGTCTATGCCCTGGCTTTCTCTTTGGTAAAATAGGATAGTATGCTCACCTATTTCAAAATTGTTGTGAAGATTAAATGTACGTGTATATCTGAATATTTATATGTGTTTATGTATGTGTATTTTTATGTATGAACACATGTATATTCATACATAGGAATGTATATTCATATATATGTTTTATATTAAGTGCTATATAAGTAGTAATTACAGATTAAAGCATTAACCTTTTTAAGCATCTTACTTAATATTCCAAAAATAGAAAGAATAAGAGAGTAAGTTTTTCTTATTGATGTTTTTTTTTTTTTAAAGATTTTATTTATTTATTCATGAGAGATAGAGAGAGAGAGGCAGAGGCAGAGGGAGAAGCAGACTCCCCGCGGAGCAGGGAGCCCGATGCGGGACTTGATCCCAGGACCCTGGGATCATGACCTGAGCTGAAGGCAGACGCTTAACTGACTGAGCCACCCAGGCGTCCCAACTTATTGATGTATTTTATAATAAAGTGAAACGTGTGTATGATTCAGGTGGAAAGCTTTTCACTTGTTCACTTACATGCAAGAAATAATCATTCTCTTCAGTGCCTTTACGTTTTTTGATAACACGTGACATGTTCTTGGTAGTATTGAGACTGCCACTTTAGTATAACACAAAAACATGCAAATATATTTCTTATAAAATCATCCAAAACTACTATGATCTATGATATTCCATGTTGGGAGATAAAGTAGTTACTATTTTGTGCTATGTCTTCTATTAACATAAGAAATATTTTATATGTAAAAACTTCAGTTTCGACATCATGGAGTTATTTTTTTACATTTAAGTTCAGAAAAAAATTGTGAAGTATAATTTTATCATTTAATACATTGGTCATTTAATCATTTTTCTTACACTAACTAAACTTTTGAAAAATACCAGAAAATAGTCTTCTTCAGACATCAAGTATATCATTTCTGAGTTTTACATGTTTAACCACAATTTTGTTTGCTAAATTAATATCATATATTTCTATATTCAGCTAGAATGTAGTACATTCCTTTCATACCATATATATTTGTGGGGGGGTTTTTTTGCCTATGTTAAGAACATTCCCAAAAAGTAAATAATGACAGAGGGTGTATTTTTTGTCTAATTTGAATGACATAGTATATCATTATATATTTGGATACCTTTTTTTATGAAAATCTGAAACCTCTCTTTTTAAAATGGAGGCACAGAGCAGTGCATGATAAATTAATACAGCACTAACTCAGGAGCATAAGGCAGAATGTAGGATGGGGATTGATGTGGGGCTGCCAATTTTCCATAAAAATATATTTGCATATTATGTATTTTATTTAATAAGATGCGGAAGCATGTGAGGAAGGGCTGTTACAAGCAAAGCAGAAATTTTCATTCAAGTTTTTTTTAAAAACCTCTATTATGTACTCAATGCCTGTCTGTATATGCTTCAAAAGAGTCAACAAACCTGCCGATACTGTAGAAAAAGTGAATAAAGATGAAGAGATGCAGCCATCGTTTATATGTGTACACCATGTAATTTGACATATTGATTGCCAACTAAATTTAAATAAATACATTTCTTTATGTTTTGACTTGATTTCCTAATTGTGACAATAGTTTACACTGGAAAACTTTGTAGTTCCCCTTGAGTCTCAGGACACAAACTCACAGGGTCATTTTTTTTTTTTTTAAGTAACTATGAAGTTGTCTCCAGCATCTAGAATACATCACATTTGAGTGAAGAAATGTTAATGGTAAGACCCTTTCTGTTCCCATCTAATTATTCATTTGCTGGATTCTTGTGATCTGTGGTGACTCCCAGGTGGAGAAACTTCCTTCCAGAAGACAAAATAAGGGTAATGTTGAGCTGGAAGTTGTGACTAACAGTTCACTCTTTGGGTTCTTGCCAAATCAGCATGATCCGGCATCGCAGGAAGTGACATTCATTAAAATGCTTTTGAATCAGATCCGCAAGCTTAGAGCCTAGCTAGCGTCTAGGATGAGAAGGTGTCTCACTCATCTTAATTACTTCTCTGGCATTTAACTAAATGAGTATGTGTTTGCCTGAGGTTACCAGGCCTTCGTGATTCATTATTCTGATTCTGACCTCCTGAGGCACTTGGACCTCTCAGAGTCCGGGCAGAAGGCTGGATGTGAAGGTAGAGATTCCAGCAGTGCTGGCCTACTCCTGCAAGAACACTGACATTATACAGCTGTAGGAAATCTTCCCAACCCTGCAGTGTTATGTGTACTGGACTTTGTGCAGTCCTGCTGAGTCCTCAAAGTATCTATTCTGCATAAGCCTGCAACTAGGAGAAAGATCTTATTCTAAAATGTCTTCAGAGAGTGTGTTATTTCACTGCTGAATTGAGCTATAACCATGGTGTTTCTTGAAGAGAATGTGGGCCCAAGTAACTGAATGCAGGGTCAAGTGTGGAATATGATCACCTGAAATTATGTCTTCTAAGAAAGAATAAGAATAATTACTTGGACAAAGATGATGGACTCTTATAAGATGTGTTAATATTATTGCACTGATAGAAGACATGCTTTGTGCCAGTCAAGGGAGGAAGAGGAGAAAATTAGAAAAGGAAGGAAGAGCTCAGGAAAGATGGGGAGGATGCCAAGAATTGCAAAGGTTTGGAAAGATGCAAAGGCTACTTGTAGTACAAATATACCACCTGGTGTCTCATGGACTGAAATATTTGCAGGCAAACAGAAAGGCAATTGGCAGATCTTTAACTAAGAAGGGCATGGTGAAGAAATGCTCTGATCACAGTGATCTATTTGGGGAGTTTCAAGGCAAGAAATAGATCCTGGCTAGTGTCATATGTCTGCCCTGACTTGGCTCCCATCCCAGAACTACCCTAGAAATCAGAGTGGAAAAACATTTGCCAGGCAGATAATATGCCCAGTATAGGGGTAGGGACTGCTCGAGTCAGCTGGGGAATAGTTCCAGCAATTACCTAAACTTAGCAGAACTGCAAACAAATAAAACACACGGAGAAACAAAGTGTGAGGGAGCATGAAAGGGGCCAGCCTGCCAGAAGCTCCCAGTATCAACTGGACTGTCTCCTTTCATCACCGGAGCCTCTGTCTGGCCTGGGCCACAAGTCTGAAGGTATTAAGCTGGGCAAGCCGTATAAGGTTCCAACAATCCAATTTACTAGTTTGCAGCTCTATTAGAGTCTCTGAATCAATAGCCTCACCCCGGGGTTCCTAGCTGCCAGCCCTTAATCAAAAGATTGAAGAGGAGAAAGAAAGGAAAAGAACCTTGCTGGGAGCAGTTTCTCCAATACCCAAAAAAGCTATGAAAAAGGAAACTACAAGTGACAAAGAGCCTTAGCATTATTAATAACAAGGCAAGGCAAAGTTATAATTCATCATAGCACTACTCACATGACATTTGTGGGTTCTTTCCTCTTTCTCTCGTTCCCCCTCTGCAAGAAAGATTAAAAACAGTCAACCTGTTTTCAACAAGCACTGTCAAATCAGAATTTAAAGGTGTGTTATGGTAGATGGATAGTGTTATAGTTAAAATTCAGTATATAGAGGTTTGGAATCTCACAAAATAACAAATAAGTCACTTCACTTTTGTATGTCCCTCTCAAGTGAAGGTAAGCTTTAGTAGACAAGGGGCTGCCTCTGGCTTCTTGGGAGTGATGCAGCAGGAGATCATAATCCCAGCCCAGGGAACGTGATATCATAGAATGGGCTTCATTAGCACCCAGCGGGGATCAGAGCCCCTCCAGCAGGAGGTCAAGGGCCTCCTCACAGCTGGTCCTGGGTGTAAGCCCAGGCTCCCCTCTAGGCATTTGCTGGTGGGAAAAGGACAAGACCACAGTTTTTGCTAGTATTTGGTTGGACTAGCACCATTACTATCAAAACCTTTTCTTTCTAGGCTGCTTTTTCCTAATCCTTTCATTGGAGAGAGCACAATTTTGTGCGAACTCTTTTTGCGTCCTTTGGTGTCATTCACCCCCAGTCTGGGATATCTGAGGCAGCAAGGGGATGCATGGATCTCACCGCCAAGGTCATTCCTTGGGTCTCAAGCTTCCTAGCTGTTCTGCCTTCTTCTCTCCACCATGTGGAGACATTTTACGTTTAAATTATGTATAATATCCAGGGTTGTAGTTGTACTAGCAGGAGGTATAGGGAAAAGTACATCTACTGTATGTATCTTCCTCAAACCAGAAGTTTCTCCAGATACTTGTATTTTTCATTCTTAGGTGCAATGCTCGCTTGCCTTATAGTGGAAGGCAATCTGCAAATTCTCATATATTTGCTTTGTTTGGTTCTGTTTTTCTTATGATTTAGAGTTATGATTAAGAGAAAACAGCCCTGCTTTGAAATGCTAACAAAAGTACTTATAACACTGTACCACTTTTTCTACAATAGTAAAAAAAAAAAAAGGCATCTGGTTTAAAAAGAAATGATGATTTTGTCAGGTACACTAAATAAGTGTGTTCCAGAAATTGATGGAAGCTTGTTCTTTATAATCCAAGATCATTTCTTTTTCATTGCTTCTGCCACATTAGAATTCTAGAATAAATTGTAAAGGCTAAGAAGCAATTTGCAGTTTCTTGAAAACATTCATTTACCCTGCAAAGTTAAGAGACCTCATAGGAGAAAGGAATAGACTCTTTCAATTCCATTTTTAAAAAAATACGTATTTGTCCTAATTTTATATAGATTGCAGGATGTTTTTCACAATGTACCTCAGCCGGAAAGATAATTTGTGGTCTTCTGTTCCTGAATCATATGGTTATTATCTTATCTACTAGAAAGTTCCACTATGATTTCTTTAAAAATCTTAGAATTTCAGAATTTCTTGGTTTGGATAACCCTAAATATTCAAAATTTACATTTGGTGTCAGAGAGATGATCTTAGGCTGTTCATAAAATATAATACGGGAAAAAAGTCCTAATGATGAATAAGTAAATATTCTAAAGCAGTTTCTCAAATGTGAACAATGTAATAAGTATTTTAATGAAAAAAAGATTTTTCTGGCTCCAATGAAAACAAAAGTTATTATCAGAATGATATTTAAGTATGTACTTACATAAAGTTATATATAAGTTCTTAAATTTAAAGCACATAAATGACTCTAAAACCCAAATATATGTTTGTGAATTGCATAAAAAAGTCCTAAGGCAATAATATTAAAATTGACATTAATGTCGTATGATGTGTGTTATTATATTCCTAAAACCAATTTACCTATTTGGCATCAGTATAGTGTCACTTTTATTTTACTAATGCCTTTTGATTTCAAGCAGATAGAATATAATTTGAATCATAAATGCTATCACTGTTATTGTTTTCTTTCTGCCTTCCTTCCTCCCTCCTTCCCTCTCCCTCCCTTTCTTTCTTTCCTTCCTTCCTTCCCTCTTTCTTTCTTTCCTTTCTTTCTTCTTTCTTTCTTTCTTTCTTTCTTTCTTTCTTTCTTTCTTTCTTTCTTTCTTTCTTTCTTTTCTTTCTTTCTTTCTTTCTTTCTTTCTTTCTTTCTTTCTTTCTTTCTTTCTTTCTTTCTTTCCTTCCTTCCTCCTTCTTTCCTTTCTTTCTTTCCTTCTTTCTTTCTTCTTCTTTCTTTCTTTTTTAAGTAGACTCCACGCCCAGTGTAGAGCCCAACTCCTGGCTCAAACTCACAACACTGAGATCAAGACCAGAGCTGAGATAAAAAGTCAGAAGCTTAATGGATTGAGCCACCCAGGTGCCCTTGTTTTCTTTTTAATGGTATACTCATTTTAAACTGACAATTCGTTCTTTTGATGAACCTCTTATTTTAATCAATACTGAAAAAGAATATCCCTTCAGTGAAATATTCCTCCACTCTATAGTAGAAGAATTCCATCTACTTAACTGTTAGAATTTGGGACATACAAAACCAGTATGTATATGCTCACGACAAAGGGAATATAATATCAACAGCTAGTGTGTAGGTACTTACATTGTTTTCCCTAGTGTGTATATTTGAAATGATTCACTAGACTCCTCAGAGTATAGTCACAGAAAGGTTTTATTTAAAGGCAAAGAACGGGGGCGCCTGGGTGGCTCAGCTGGTTAAATGTCTGCCTTTGGCTCAGGTCATGATCCTGGAGTCCAGGGATCAAGCCCCACATTGGGCACCTGGCTCAGCGGGGAGTATTTCTCCCTCTCCCTCTGCCCCTCCACCTGCTCCTTCTCTAACTCCCTCGCTCACTTTCTCTCTCTCTCTCAAATAAATAAATAAATAAAATCTTAAAAAATAAATAAAGGCAAAGAATATGGGGAAGTGAGAGGAGGAGAGGGCAGGCAAAGAATCCCACAGCTCCTGCTCCCCATGGGCCCAATGGCGTTTTTGTGCTGACTCTGGCTTTTGAGAGGCCCAGAAGGAAATCTGCTTCAGAGAGCCCAGATAAGCTGCCTGTGGGTGATCCTTATAAATCCTCTTGGTCATCTAATCAAAACAGGTGGGTCTAAGCAGTTAGGCCTTAGGAAAGAACTAGCCCTGGAAGTCACCAGGGTAATTGGGACTTCAATCAGCACATTACAAATTCCACTGCCCTTATCATGACCAAAAGTCAAACGCCAGACCAATCAGGATTTCCTGAACCAGAGATAAAGATATAGTCCAACTGTAGACGACTCCAAAGCCACAGAACTTTTGAATTAACTGTGACTATACCACTTCTTGCAATGGAGGAATGTGTTACTTCCTGATGCCCTGATGAGTGTTAAACACGAACAAAAGCAATGAAATAGTATGTACAGCTCAGTTCATTGGTGGCCATCGAGATATATTCTCCCTTAAAAAGATATCTTTAGTTAACGTATAATTTGACAGCATTAACATAGCGGTTATTTGTGTGTGTGTGTGTGTGTTTAACTGTAGGCTTTTATTTTTTTTTCCCTTTTCCTTTTTGCTGTCCTTTATCTTCCTATGCATTCTTTCCTCCCCATATATACTTACATCACAATAGTTCATGGTAATAGTAAGGGTAAAGTATTTTTGTTATATTTAATTTTTGTTTTAGAAATGCCTTTTATCAGGTTAAAAGAATTCCCTCAAATTTTTATTTTTATAACTGGTAAATGCTATTGAACTAGTTTTTTCCTGCATATGGGGGGTAATTATATTGATTTTTCCTCTTTAATTTATTAACATCATTAATTAAGCATATTTAATATTTAAACTGAACATACATTCTAGGGATAAATCAGAACTTTTTATTATATATTTTATTTTGTATATTATTGGGCTTGTGCTAATATTTTATTTAATTTTTCTTAGTCTATGTTACAATTTTCTTTTCATATATTGTACTCAATCTTATTTTGGAGTGAAGGCTATGCTAGACTGTAATATGAGTTAGGCATCTTCACTTTTTTTCTCTCTTTTAAAAGATTTTTGTGTTACTTTATTTTTTCTGTTCCTTGAATGATTGGTAAAACTGAGTCTAAAGCTCTCTGGGTCTTGTATTTTCTCTGTGAAAACTTTTGGATAATGACTCAATTCCCCTAATAATCATAGTATAATTCAGATTTCTTAATTCCTCTTGACTTTGTTTTAGTAAAATATATATTACAAGGGCTATACTGGTATTTCAGGGGTTACTGTTTGCCTTCTAGAACTTTCTCCATGGTTGGACTTGCAGCTACATGTGACATGAACATACTCTCAGGTACTTATCACTTAGTTGGATTTGTTGCAAATAGAACACAACTGAATTTTTATTTCTAAACAAAATGGTGGTTTCTATTTTTTAACTTAAGGATTTATTTAATTTATATTTATAATAATTGTTTATAGATTTATTTGTATTATACATTTTAATGTTTTCCATTTTTATCACATTTTATACCCTCCATTCCTGCATCTTTTGTATTAATTATGGGTTTTTTCCCTCTTATCTAGATCAATTTTTTTTGAAAAGCAACCATTTATTAGAACCAATACAAGAGTATGAAAAGAGGAAAAAGAGGAGGGTGGAAGAGGGAGAGGGAATGAGGTCCACATCAATGTCAGTTGTGGAAACACGTAAATTGCCTAATTTTAAACATTTACATTTAAATGGTGAATATATATGTATTATGTGTATTATGAATATATATGTATTATGTATATTATGAATATATATAGATGTATAATTATATATATGCGTATATATATCACTGATCCTAAAAAAAATAAAAAATGAAAAGCAGACATGTTTGGCTGAACTAAAACCAAGAAACACAACCCAAACTCCCCCACAAATCAAAAAGGTCCACAGAGAATTCAGTTACCCATTTTTCCACTTAGAAATCTGGCTACCAAGTGTGATGTGCTTTGCTACTCAGGGTGGGACAGAGTGCAGAGAAAAGTCCCTCCCTTTTAAGTCTCTTAGATCCCATCCTGTGGAAAAGGGTGGCAGGGCTGCAGGGCGATGGGTGAGTCAATTCCTGTGCTTAGCAGGAAGTCAGACTGTGCTCTCTCCGTCCTCCAGAACTTCAAAGAACCACTTAGTGCCCCCAGAGCTGAGTGAAGAGAGCAAAGTCCACAAAGTACGAAGATAGGTCAATTATTTTTATAACTTTCTATTTCCTACAGAGGAACAAAAATAAGAATTACATAAGACTTATCTTTAGAAACCATGCAAGTAAAAAGAGATTGGAGTAAAATATTTAATGCATTGAAAGAAAAAAACCTCACCAAATATAATTCTGTATCCTGGATACTATCCTTCAAAGGAGAAGGAGAAATAAAAAAATTCTCAGACCAACAAAAATTGAGGGAATGTGTCACCACAAGAAATGTCAGAGAGAAAGGTGTCTGTGAAACAGATAGATGTTCAGAGAGAAAGAAATAATATGGGTCAGAAACTCAGACCTACTTAGAGAAAAGAAGAGCACTCAAGGAGGAATACATTAAGGTAAAATAAACTCTCTTACTTTTCTTAATCTTCATTGATCTAACATTCATTTAAAATAATAATAGCATCAATGTATTTGGTAATGATAGCTTCTGGCTAAATGAGATGAGTGATAGCACAGTTAGCAAGAATGTGCAAGTGGAATTGGGAATGTTCTTGTCATAGGTACTAGTCTATCTGTGAGGTGGTATAGTGTTTTTTGAAATGAACTGGTGTAAGTTGTAAATGGATGCTGAAAACTTGGGCAACTACTAAAGAAAATTTACAGAAAAGTATAACTGATATGCTAAGACAGAAAAGAAGATAGAATCATATTAAAAACCCATTAAAACCAGGAAAGGCAAAAAAAAAAAAAAAGAGTGGAAGACCAAAAAAAGGCAAAAGAAAGGAACAAAGAACAGTATTTGATGAATGTTGGTTAAAGGAATTCACGTTTATTTCTCTGCTGTTCATCTGTTCTTACAACACCTGACCTGCAGAGGGAATTCTCTCACAAGGAAAATAAAACAGGAACAAAGAGTTTACTTCCTAATACATTTCTTCAAAGACTATAAAGGAAATTTTGACCATTGTGCTATAAAAGGAAATTGCTCACGATCCTCAGCATTCCTTAGTATTTGCTGTCCTTTTAGGTGGCAGCCTCGTTCATAAATTATTTTCACTACCACTCCTAGTTGAACAATGTCTATCCATTAGAAGTAGTGTTTGAATGGGGTGTCTGGGTGGCTCAGTCAGTTAAGCGTCTGACTTTGGCCCAGGTCATGATCCTGGGGTCCTGTGATCGAGCCCTGCGTGGGGCTTTGTGCTCAACAGGGAGTCTGCTTGAAGCCCTCCCCCTCCCCCTCTCCTGCTCATGCTCTCTTTCTCTCTCTCTTTCTCAAAAAAAAAAAAAAAAAAAATCTAAAAAGAAGTAGTGTTTGAGTGCAGGAACTATGCTGGAGAGTCTTCTCTACTCCTAGGAATACTTTTAATGTAACTGAAAATTTGACCCAAAAAATCAGAAAAAGTGAGTTTCTCAAATAAAGTGTGGAAGAAAATTAGTGCATGCTTTTCCAACAAGCAATCATTTGGATGATTTGTTATATCCTATAGGCAGTTGAAAGAAAGAGCTATCTAATTGCTTTGGCTCACCTGGGAAATAAACAAGCCTCATAATTTTTAGCTGTTTAACTGTTTACTGTTTTCTTCAGGGGAATTTAATTCAAATTCATTGCTTTTCAATAATTACTCCTTTCTTTGCCATGGTAAAGAACATGTCTCACTATCATTTTTAAAGTCAAGTTTAAATAAAAGCATCAACATTTATCATAGTTGACATTAATAGTTTCCCATTATTAAAGTTGCCTCATATTAAGAGATTTATAACATAACCATTCATTTCCTTTGAGAAAATAAAAAATTATTAGATAATCACCTGATTGTTCCTTCTGCCTGGGCATGCCTGAATTACAGTTGGAGGAAATACAACAATTGTTGTCAATTGGATGATTTCCCAAATCAGTCACCCGTAGGTCACCCGTAGGTTCCTGAAAGCAGATTAAACCTATAAACTTATTATATTTAATAATAATTATGGATAACAAATGAATTCATTGATTTCCCAAGAATTGAGCAGAATTCTTGATTCTATTGTAATCAAGCTAGTCTGGTGAATTAGTTATTCAGGAGAAAGTCTAAAGATGTCAAAGTGCATGAAGCACAAGGGAAAAGAAGGATGACCAAAACAATTGGGGTAGTCTCCAAGGGCATATCCAGCTTAGTTATCCACTGGAAGACTTGCAGTTAGTTACTTTTACCAATTTCATGAGAAAGTTGTATCTTTAAGTTATGAGGGAGGAAGGGACAAATGTTAAGTACTAATTTACAAAAGGTGTTAAAATCCTAGTCATAATGAATGTAATTATGCTTACTATGATAAAGGAGAAAGGAAAATGACAATACAAAAGAATAATGTGGAGCTTAATGTGAACTCTGAATACTACTTAATTGGTGAAGTTATCACAGCTTAATCATCTGCAAATAGATGTAAAATGATAACTTTGTGTTGCTTTAATTTACATCTCTGATTTCCCATGTGTTTGAGCATGTCTTTATAGGTTTAGAGACTTTGATGTTTTCTATTCCTGAATTGCCCTCTTTTCTACTGATATTGATCACTGTTTCTTGATGATTTATTGTAGTCCATTCATTATCTAGATAATAACTCTTCATTGGTTCTAGGTATTGCCATCCTTTTCTTCTGGTCTGTCATCTCTCCATTAAAGTTGTCCATGGCATTCTTCATTCACTGAAACTCTAATGTTGTGCATCAAATTTATCAGTCTTTTACCATGTTTTGATGACTTCTAAGTCCTGTGCCCTGCCTAGAGATAAAGACAGTCTCTTAAGTTTTTCTTATGCTTTATGTTTTAATTTTTTTCACATTTAATCTTTTCATCTATGCAGAGTCCATCTTTCCAATGAGGTCATTTGACTTTTTTTACATAAAGTGAACGAGCTTCCCAATTATATGATCTGAACTTTCCAATTAATTTGATACAATCTTGTATATTGTAGGATTGCCTGTTTGTGCATGCTTACACCTGCATCTTGGTCTTGTTTTCTTTTTGTGTGGGCATAGTGTGATACTTTCTTTCCACATACATTACTCTGACTTTCTAGAATGTTGCAATATTTACTAAGGAAAGTTACTCCTATCTCTATTTGTTAAAATTTACTTAGCTTTATTTTTCCACTTTGCATTTTATTACAGGTTTATGAAGTCCCTCAGAAAACCAACTGGGATTTCATTTATAGATTATGGAATTGTTGATTCAAGATTAGTTTGAGAATAATTGGTACCTTTTTAGCAGTAAACCTTGTAGTTCAAAAAATGGAATTTTTGGGACACCTAGCCTGCTGCATTGGTAGAGCCTGTGACTCTTGATATCGGGGTCGTGAGTTTGAGCCCCATGTTGTGTGTAAAGGTTACTCAAAAAATAGAATTTCATTTCATCAGATTATTTCCTAAGTTCTTTATTAGACGTCTTAAAGTTTTATTAGATAGTATTAACATTTTCCTGCTTAAATTAATTATCATAGAATTTACACTTTTTAGGGGCACCTGGGTGGCTCAGTTGGTTAAGCATCTGCCTTCGGCTCAGATCATGATCTCAGGGTCCTGGGATTGAGCCCCACATTGGGTTCCCTGCTCAGAGGGGAGTCTGCTTCTCCCTCTGCCCCTCCCCCCTGCTCTTTCTCTCTCAAATAAAAATCTTAAAAAAAATAATTTACACTTTTTATTGTTGGAATGGCATATGATTTTTTAGTTTATGGTTGGTTATTGTTGACAAAACATTTTTTTATTTTTCATAGGTTGATTTTATATCAGAAGACACTGTGGAACTCATTTTATTTTAAAAGAATGCCAGTTGCTTTGTTGGTTTTGCTCCACAATACTAGCAGCCTTTCTAATTAGTCCTTTTTTGCTTCTGACTGTCATGGTGATGTTGTGTTCTCCCAGGTCAGCCTTAAGCAATACCTAAGGAGGAATGGATATTTCTTGCAGAAATGGGATTGTTCTTCTTGCTCTGCCCATGGGTCCCTTGACCATCCTTTCAGCTGGTGGTGGCATGTGGAAAGCAGAAGTAAGGGCAACATGTAAAGAGATTACATTTTAGCAATGCAGAAAAACAAAAACAAAAACAAAAAAACCCCCCAAAAACCAGAAAGTTCAAGACAAGATAGGATTGGAAGATGTTTTGTTCTATGTTTATGCTATAAAATTCTGAATGGAAAATTTGCCATAACCAGAAAATGAATTCTCATTCACATTTTTCTCCATACAAGTTGAGACTTGAATTTTTAACCATCAACATCAAAGCAAGGTATCAGCCTTTGAGAGATAGTCATTGGAAGCCAGCATTCATGGGCTTCCTGTGCATGATGCACTGTCTTGAGTAATAATGTACCCAGCATGAAATAGATGGTATTAGGGAACTGCAGAAATAACAAAATCTATGCTGTTTTAATATCAACAGATTCTAAAGAGCCAGGACATTGCCAGTTATAACAGCATTATTACCTTTTACTTGTGGTAGAAGATAGCAAATTAGCCAAGAATGGTGTTTTTGAAATAAAGGAGGAAACATTGATTCTTGGACATAAACAGGAATAGGTGATAACTACAGACTGAATAATCTTCCTGTGCATGCACTGAAAAATAAACAATCAGGTAAATACCTCTTTTCTCATTTTTTTATTAGTCTTCATGGATAAATACCTTGCATCTTACATGGGGCCATGATCTTTATAATACATTCTTTAGTTAAATTATTTATATAGAGAAGCCCCTCCCCACAAAATGTTTTCCCAGGGCCCTGCACATGGAAAGCCCTGGTTGAGGAGGCTGGAGATTCTTTTCCTCTGAACTCAAAAAACATTATTGTAACCTCAAAATTTTACTATATACACCTCTTAAGTCTAATGACCTGATAAATAAACAAAAATGGAATTAAAGTTTACTCTAAATAATTGTCATTGCATTTAGAAAATATTTTTTACTTTACAGTTTTTTTCTGAAATTCATTTTAATACATATTTTAAGAAATTGTACATATGCAATCATAATATTAGTATTTATAGAGACTACTTTAAAATTATGAAGAAATTATGGAAGAGATTGTACTTTTTTGGTATACTACAGATATGTGAATCATGCAATTAATTATTTACAAAGTACTAATTATGTAGTAACATAAACCTATAGCAATTATGAAACTTATTTTCAAGTTCAAATACAAATTAATAATATTATGCATTTTCATTTATTATTTACATTTCAAAAACATGTTTACCTATTAGTCTTTTGATAAATACTGCCCTTGATGTTTTATTAAAGATACCTCTAGAGGTTTTATAATACCAAAAGAAATAAATATGTTATTTTTGTTAGATTTTTTTCAAGGTGGGATAGCAATTAAAAAGCAATTGGCTTTCAAAAAAATTAATTAATAGCAGATTTCAAGTTGCTAAAAACTCATTTTAACTATTTTGAGAAAAAAATAAAATGGGATTTCTCTTTTAGATATAAATTTGAACTAGTTGATCACAAAAAGATTTCCTCTTTGATGAGTTTTTGTTATGTTTTCTTGTTTCTAAAAATTTCTAAATCTAATCTAAAGCACAGGCAAATTCAAGGCAAATACATTCCAGAATTTATTCAAGAATTTTCAAAACTGCCTCCCTTTCATCTCAAAAACAAAGTGCTCTTATTTGGTGTGTTTTTCTAACAATTTTTCAATTTTGTATCCTCTGCCAAAAAATTTAAAAAAAGGAATAAGAAAAGAAATGCTTCCAAAAGATCAAAAGAGCACAATATAACCTTTCTCTTTTATACCTACTGGCACATTTAGGAAGCCAATTCAGTTCTGTGTAATGAACCATTCAAAGCACAGATAAATGCAGATGAAATGCAGACAACCCCAGAGAAAAGATTGATAATTTTATCTCCACTGAAGGACAGAGCAAGCAAACAGATAATGGTCTGGAAGAGTGTCACAAATAATAAGAATTCAAATCATAGAATATCAAATCCTTATTTTTGCAAGTTTCAGAGTGAGAACTTACACTCAGAAAATAGTTACGTTAAAATCTTGCTATTAATATATAAATAATGACTTCTCTGATTTTGAAAAAATGTAAAATCCAGTAATAAGTGTGGGGCACATATTGTAATTTATACTAAAAATAGTTCTTATATTTAATGTTATAAAATAATAACTCATAATTATTATTTATCTGAAAGTATGAAATCATATCTTCATGTGGATAAGTAGGTCATATAAGCATTTTATACAATTACACATACATATATGTTTATATGTAATTACTATGCTATATTTTGCAGTATTTGCTAGATGAAAAGCTATATTATATTGAAATTCACAGGATGTCTTGGCAAGCAATCAAAAACAGTTTTTTTTGGTCTTTCTGATTAATCTTACTATTACCAGCTTACTCTCCTAGAATACAGTCAGTAATACTTGAGACATATTTACATAATCCACACTTATGTAAAATGTTTGTATTTTTTTTAAAGATTTTATTTATTTATTTGACAGTGAGAGAGATAGTGAGAGCAGGAACACAAGCGGGGGGAGTGGGAGAGGGAGAAGCAGGCTTCCCGCCAAGCAGGGAGCCCGATGTGGGGTTCTGTCCCAGGACCCTGGGATCATGACCTGGGCCAAAGGCAGATGCTTAATGACTGAGCCACCCAGGCACCCCAAGATGTTTGTATTGAGTAACAGGTATATCATTGGTAGCATTTTTGGTAATAGAAAATGATTTAAAGTAAGCAATCAATAGGGACTAGTTAAATGAAATATGGTATATACTTATTTCAGATAACATCATATCTAAGGAAGTAAACAGTCACTCTTTGAATATAAAATGATCTTCACTTTATTTTATTAACTGAAAAGTAACACACAGAGAAGTATGCCATCAAAAGAATATATTTCACATATTTCTAGAATGATCACCTAAAGAGTGCATTAGTGTTTGACTCTAGGGAGGGATACTAGGAGATTGGTGTTCATAGGTAGAAGAGATTTATAATCAACTTGCTACTTTTTCAAAACTTTTAAACTCTGTTACATATGCATTTTTGCCTGTTTAAATTACACAATTTTTAAATTTGTTTTTATTTATTTTTATTTATTTTAAAGGTTTTATTTATTTATTTGAGAGACAGAGAGTGAGCGAGCAAGAGAGAGCACAAACTGGAGGAGGGGCAGAGGGAGAAGGGGAAGCAGGCTCCCTGCTGAGCAGAGAGTCCCATGCGGGTCTCAATCCCAGGACCCTGAGATCATGACCTGAGCTGAAGGCAGAGGCTTAACCAACTGAGCCACCCAGGCACCTCTACACAATTTTTTTTAAAAAAAACTTAGGTAATAATCACAAAAACTTCTAAATAACTAAAATAGAAATCATGTAAGTAAACAAAGATATTTTCATGTTTCATATTTTTGCTGAAAGGCACTAAGGGAAAATAATTCATTGCAAAACAATTATTACAAAATATATTAAACTCAAAAGTCATCCAACATCTCTTGATGTCATTTCCAGGGTAAAATACAGTTTCTTATCACTTGTAGAAGTTTTTATAAATGATCAATGAAAGAAAAAATATTAAACTAAATATCTGGTCTGAAACATTCCAAATATTTGGGAATTGGAATTCTTGAAATACGATGATTTAGGTTTCTAAGTTTTATATTCAGTAATTATACAAAGAAATTGTCAGCCTTCATTAATTTTGGTTTGGTCATTTCATTGTAAAACCCATAGTTCTGAAACGTGCGTGTTTTCCACAAAGAAAGTCATGGTTTTTTGCTACCTAAACAGTATGTAATAATATAGATTAGCTGTTTTTACCTGATATTGTCTAAATGCTAACACCAATTAAAATACATCCAGGAGGACAATAGACCTGTTTTGCAGCCTCTAAATTTTTGATAAGCAGATTCAAATTTTGCCCTTTTTATTTAAAATATTGTTGTTTTTGTTTTGCTTCTACTTCTTATTCATGGTTCAACTACAACAAGAGAAAAGTAGAATGGTCGGGAAGAAACACATTTCCTAATTACAGTTAAAGTTTTGTAGAGAAGGAAAAATAAGAAAAGAGAAAATTGGGTTTTCTGAGCCAAATGCATTTACCATTTACTGGAACATGCATCAGGTTTTTCCTTACCAAGTAATGATTTCAAACTATGAAAATATTATTTCTCTGAAAACAAAATGCATCATAAAATCCACAGTGCTTTGTAGGGAGCAAGAAAACTAGGGAAGTAGCCACAATGCACTTTAGATAAGGAAGTGGTAAATTAAGCCAGGTTTTATAATATTCTAGTCAACAGGAGACCAAGAAATTTGAAGTCTCAGACGATGACAGCTCAGACTTATCAGACACAAAGTTCTGACTTACTTTATCTGAAGAACTTTCAGATATTATATAGTCTTTTCAGTGTTAAGCAAACCAAAGATCTTCAATCAGATTGGAGTCATCCATTTCCTATCACAGGGGGAACAAAGGAGAGAACTACAATCAGATCCAACATATGTACACATATATTCATAAACTGTTAAAATGGATGTCTGAATACTGGGGTAGAAACCCATCCTCTGGCTGCATTTTAGGGTCAAGATCAAATCATTCCCAGAGGAAAAAAGAATGGTAGTTTGGTGGAAAGAAGTATTAGTAACTCAATTCAGCACCAGTTACAATATTCCCATGCATTATGAGTGGCAAATGATTAAGTCTCTCTGAGTCTTTGGGTTTTTAATAAAATGGGCTAAATATCTATAATGTGAAATTTCTGTAAGAAGTATAAAGGGCCTAACAGGGCATTTATATTTTTTAGAAAATAATGTTATTCATTTTTCTATTTTAATATGTACATTTATAGGTATACATTTTCTTCTAAGTATAATTTTTGCTCCATATCACTTGCTTTTATGTATGATGATTTGATTTAGTTCAGGTCTAAATCTTACATAATTATAACAATTTATTTTCTAACCTTCACTTTAAAATGTGATTTCTAGTTTCTAAATATATGGGAAACTTGTTTAGACTTGTTTTCTAAAAAGAAACACAATTTCAGAATCTTTTATTCACCTTAATGAACCAAGAGAGATAGATTTACCTTAATACAGACACCTAGAAAAATTGACAAAATGTAGGAAACAATTATTTTCAAACACTGGACAGCAGGCAGCAAAGGAGTATGATATCTAAGAGAGGAGGAACAAATGAGATGAACCTTAAAATTGTCCTTTTTTTGTCTGAAATCCCATTAAGGACTACAGAGCAGGCAAGGGGATGACAACTGGAATATGGTGGACTCACTGAGGAGTTCAGGAGAGACACACTGACATTCAGGAAGTGCAAGGTTGCTGAAAGTTGCAGGACGGAAGTGAGCAAGGAAGAGTAATGCAGAATAAAATTTACAAAAAGGCCTCTTGCATGTTTGATGACTATTAAAATGTGCATGAAGGGGGTGAAACTCCAGGAGGTCAAGCAACTCCAGGAAATGAAAGCTGAATGGTTTCCAAATCTTAAGCAAGGCTAGGAATTATTTTTAAAACCTAGCAACTAAAAAGAGAGTCTTCAATATTCACTTTTGGCATTCAGTAAAGACACATAAGTGCTACATCTCAGTAGTGGCTAGAACAATCTCTAGAATAAAGGCTATTCTAGATCCACACTAATAAATATTTTTTAAGCAATCTCAAAAAGGAAAAAATAAAAATAACTTAACTGACTAGTGGAACAAAAACTAACACTCTTTAAAGGAAAACAATAAAATCCTCATTAAAATACTGTAGATTTAGAAATTGCAATGTGTAGCGCCCTTTCAAAATTCACTAGACTGACAAGCAAGAAAATGTAACAATATTCAGGAAACAAATTTAGAATAATCCAGAAATGACAGAGAGAATGGGATTTGTGAACAAAAATGTTAAAGCAGCTATTATAAATATGTTCAAGTATTTAGAAGAAAATATACTTGGTAAAGAAGGAAATAGAAGATAAAATGATAAATAAACAGAAGATAAAAATGAAATGTAATGAGAAATTCAATGGGTCAGAAAAATAGAATAGAAATAGTCAAATAAAATTTGTGAACTTGAAGATATGGAAATAGAAATAAAGCTCAGTGTCAGAAAGATAAGGGGAAAAGAAACATAGTCTTGCTCTCCTGTGATTCAACATCAAATAGTATAACACAGATATGTTTGGAGTTCTAGAAATGAAGGAGAAAGAAAAGAATAGAAAGTGTTTGAAGAAATAATGGCTGGAATTCCTCCAAATTGATTATAAACAGTGAATCTATTGATGGAGGTTAGCAAGCAGCAGGAGGGACACAAAAACAGAAACCTAAACAAGGCACAATGTAATGTAATTGCTGAAAACCTGTGAAAAAGTGAAAATCTTAAAAGTGACACAAAAAGAAACCTCTATAAGAAAAAATTAAAATGAAAAATGATAGTAATAATTCCATCAGAAACTTCAGATAAGAGAAAAATGGAATAAAATTTGTGAAGTTCTAAACAAAAGTGTCCCTCTAAGTTTTCTTATTGGCAAGATTATCATTCAGGAATGAAGGCAAAATCAACTTTCTCAGACACAAAAATCGCTGAGGATTTGTCACCAGTAAACTTCACAAAAATGTTAAAAGAGGTGTTTAAAAAGAAAAATAATATCAGATAAACACAAATGCTGCAGAATGCAATGCTGAAATCATGGGGAAACATGAAATATTTTCTTATTTTTCAATTTCTTTTGAGAATGACTGCTTAAAACTGAATAACAATATATTGTTGAATGTACATATGTAGAAGTGGAATCTGCAACAAAAATAGCAAAAAGGATAGAAACAAAAGCATAGTGGTCCCAGAAAATGCAGTAAGAGAAAGAATGGCATAAAAAACTTATGAATAGGTGACTAACATAATCCAATATAAATATTCAACCTAATTAGTAATCAAAGGAATGCCAATTTAAACAAAAGGTTACTATTTTAATTTCATTTGGGTTTTTTTTTTTTGAAGATTTTATTTATTTATTTGAGAGAGAGAGATAGTGGGGGAGAGCACCAGTGGGAGAGAGGAGCAGAGGGAGAGGGAGAAGCAGACTCCCTGCTGAGCAGGGAACCTGATGTGGGGCTCGATCTCAGGACCCTGGGATCATAACCTGAGCCGATGGCAGATGCTTAACTGACTGAGCCACCCAGGTGCCCCTTCATTTGGTTTTCAAGTATAAAAACTAAAAATCAACTTTATACTCTGTCATTGTACTATTATGTTTTCATTTGATTTACTTTTTAAATTTATAAATAAATTTAGTAAAGTTGCAGGACACAAAACCAACATGCAAAAATTAGGTGCGTAACTATATACTAACAGTGAAATACCTGATTGAAAAAAAGAAAGAAAATAATTTCATTTACAACAGCATAAAAAAAATTCTTAGGAATTTTTATATACTAGAAACTATAAGACTTCAATGAAAAACATTGAAGACACAAAAAAGAAAAGGTCTGTGTTCATTTATCAGAAGAATTAATATTGTTAAAAAGGCTATCCATCTATAGATTCAATGCATTCCTTATCACAATTCCAATGGCATTTTTCTCAGAAATACAAACAGTCTTAAAATCTATGTAGAACCATAAAAGACTGAACAGCCAAAGCAATCTTGAGAGTGACAACAAAGCTGGAGGCCTCACCCTTCCTCATCACAAACTATATTACTAAGTTATAATAATCAGCACAGTTATGGTACTGGCATGAAAGCAGGTACAAAGACCAATGGAACAGAACCAAGAGTCTAGAAATAAATCCCCACATATATGATCAACTAATATTTGATAAGAGAGCCAAGAATACTCAGTGAGAAAGGGATAGTCTCTTTGGTAAAAAGTGTTGGGAAAAGTGAATAATCACAAGCAAAAGAATGCAATTGGACCCCTATCTTATACCACTCTTAAAAATTAACAGGAAATGGATTAAAGACTTATATGTAAGGCTTGAAACCAAAGAAGTCCTAGTAGAAAACGTAGAGGAAAAAGACCTTGACATTGGTCTTGGCAACAATTTTTGGATATGAAACCAAAGCACAAGCAACAAAAGCAAAAATAAATGAGACTACGTCAAACTAAACAATTCTGCATAGCAAAAGAAACACTCAACAAAATGCAAAAGCAACCTACAGAATGGGAGAAAATATTTGCAAATCATATATCTGATACAGGGTTAATATCCAAAATATATAAATAGCTCATTCAACTCGATAGCAGAAAAACAAGTAATCTGATTTAAAAGGGGAATAGGACTGAATAGACATATTTCCAAAGAGGTCATACAAATGACCAACAGGTACATGAAAAGATGCTCAGCGTCATTAATTATCAGGGAAATGCAAATCAAAACCACAATGAGATATCATCTCACACACATCTCACAAAAAAGTGATATGATGTGTTGGTGAAGTTTAGAGAAAAGGGGACACATGAACACTGTTGGTGGGAGCGTACTGTAATTATGGAAAATAGTATGGAGCTTCCTCAAAAAGCTAAAAGTAGAACTACCACATAAACCAGCTATCCATCCAACTTCGACTTACCTATCTGAAGGAAATTACATTACTATATCAAAGAGATATCTGCGATTTCATGTTCACTGCAACATTGTTCACACAGCTAAGACATGGAAACAACTGTGTGTCCATAGACAGATGAATGAATAAAGAAAACATGAGATATATATATTATTATATATCTTATTATATATATGATATATATTATATATGAATATTATTCAGCTATTAAAAAAGGAAATCCTGCCATTTGCCACAACACAGATGGCCCTTGAGGGCATTATGCTAAGTGAAATAAGTCAGACAGAGAAAGACAAAATACTATATGATCTCACTATAAATGGAACCTAAAAAACCCATCTCATAGAAACAGATAATAGAATGTTGCTTGCTTGCCAGGAGTAGAGGTAGAGGAAGTGGGAGATGTTGGTCAAATGGTCAAACTTACAGTTATAAGATATGTTCTAGAGATCTAATGTGCAACATGGTGACTATAAAATTTAAAAAGAAAAAAAAAGAAAAGAAGAAACCTACTTCATATTCTATCATTTTATTATGATGATTCCATTATATTAGCTGTGTCTATTTTTGGTCTCCAAGTTACCCTTATTGAAATGTAAATATCTCTGTGAATTGTATGTTTTATTAGTAGATCCTTAATTAACCAATATTAGCAAGATTTTTATTTTGAATTAGAGTACATATAAAATATAAAAATAATATAATAGCCCTTAGTTCTAATATTGTTTCAGACTTTAAAAAAATGAAATAGAAGTTTACAGTTATAGGGGCGCCTGAGTGGCTCAATCTGTTAAGCATCTGCTTTCTGCTCAGGTCATGATCCCAGGGTGCTGGGATGGAGCACGCCCCCCCATAGGCGGGCTCCCTTCTCAGTGGGGAACCTGCTTCTTTTTCTCCCTCTGCAGCTTCCCCTGCTTGTGCTCTCTCTCTCTGTCAAATAAATAAGTAAAATCTTAAAAAAAAAAAAGTAGCTTACAGTTATAGTTAAAATTCCATGTTTATTCAAGGTCTGCAATTTATTGGTTGTAGGGAAGTAAATTGCAAAAGTAGAACTGTAACTATATAAAATGTGAAGAATTATGTAAATAGCTGTTTTTAGCCAATACATTTTATGGTGGTTTGTTACACAGCAATAGAAAACTGAAACTGTATGTATTATTTATTTGTTTACTTTTAAGCTTTATATTGATGACTTTGTGTTTTTACAATACCTTTTTACTTGACAAAACATTCATGAGATTTATCTACTTAACAGTAGTTCAATTTATCTGAGGTTTATAGTATTGCTCTGTATGAGTGTGACTATACTTTGGGTTGTTGATTTTTTTTTTAATTTTTTATTGTTATGTTAATACCCATACATTACATCATTAGTTTTTGATGTAGTGTTCCATGATTCATTGTTTGTGCATAACACCCAGTGCTCCATGCAGCATGTGCCCTCCTCAATACCCATCACCAGGCTAACCCACCCTCCCACCCCCCTCCCCTCTAGAACCCTCAGTTTGTTTTTCAGAGTCCATCGTCTCTCATGGTTCATCTACCCTTCCGATTTCTCCCCCTTCATCCTTCCCCTCCTGCTATCTTCTTCTTTTTTTTTTTTCCTTAACATATATTGCATTATTTGTTTCAGAGGTACAGGTCTGAGATTCAACAGTCTTGCACAATTCACAGCGCTTACCAGAGCACATATCCTCCCCAGTGTCTATCACCCAGTCACCCCATCCCTCCCACCCCACCCCCACTCCAGCAACCCTCAGTTTGTTTCCTGAGATTAAGAATTCCTCATATCAGTGAGATCATATGAGACATGTCTTTCTCTGTTTGACTTATTTCGCTCAGCATAATACCCTCCAGTTCCATCCACGTCATTGCAAATGGCAAGATCTCATTCCTTTTGATGGCTGCATAATATTCCATTGTATATATATACCACCTCTTCTTTTTCCATTCATCTGTCGATGGACATCTTGGCTCTTTCCACATTCTTTTTCCATTCATCTGTCGATGGACATCTTGGCTCTTTCCACAGTTTGGCTATTGTGGACATTGCTGCTATAAACATCGGGGTGCACGTACCCTTTCGGATCCCTACTTTTGTATCTTTGGGGTAAATACCTAGTAGTGCAATTGCTGGATCATACGGTAGCTCTATTTTCAACTTTTTGAGGAACGTCCATACTGTTTGCCAGAGTGGCTGCACCAGCTTGCATTCCCACCAGCAGTGTAGGAGGGTTCCCCTTTCTCCGCATCCCCGCCAACATCTGTCATTTCCTGACTTGCTAATTTTAGCCATTCTGACTGGTGTGAGGTGGTATCTCATTGAGGTTTTCATTTGGATTTCCCTGATGCTGAGCAATGTTGAGCACTTTTTCATGTGTCTGTTGGCCATTTGGATGTCTTCTTTGCAGAAATGTCTGTTCATGTCTTCTGCCCATTTCTTGATTGGATTATTTGTTCTTTGGGTGTTGAGTTTGATAAGTTCTTTATAGATTTTGGATACTAGCCCTTTATCTGATATGTTATTTGCAAATATCTTCTCCCATTCTGTTGGTTGTCTTTTGGTTTTGTTGACTGTTTCCTTTGCTTTGCAAAAGCTTTTTCTTGATGAAGTCCCAATAGTTCATTTTTGCCGTTGCTTCCCTTGCCTTTGGTGATGTTTCTAGGAAGAAGTTCCTGCAGCTGAGGTCGAAAGGTTGCTGCCTGTGTTCTCCTTTAGGATTCTGATGGACTCCTGTCTCACATTTAGGTCTTTCTACCATTTTGAGTCTATTTTTCTGTGTGGTGTAAGGAAATGGTCAGTTTCATTCTTCTGCATGTGTCTGTCCAATTTTCCCAATACCATTTGTTGAAGAGACTGTCTTTGTTCCATTGGACATTCTCTCCTGCTTTGTCGAAGATTAGTTGACCATAGAGTTGAGGGTCCATTTCTGGGCTCTCTATTCTGTTCCATTGATCTATATGTCTGTTTTTGTGCCAGTACCATACTGTCTTGATGATGACAGCTTTGTAATAGAGCTGGAAGTCTGGAATTGTGATGCCACCAGCTTTGCTTTTCTTTTTCAACATTCCTCTAGCTACTCGGGGTCTTTTCTGGTTCCATAGAAATTTTAGGATTATTTGTTCCATTTCTTTGAAAAAAGGGGATGGTATTTTGATGGGGATTGCATTGAATGTGTAGATTGCTCTAGGTAGCATTGACATCTTCACAATATTTGTTCTTCCAATCCATGAGCATGGAATGTTTTTCCATTTCTTTGTGTCTTCCTCAATTTCTTTCATGAGTATTTTATGGTTTTCTGAGTACAGATCCTTTGCCTCTTTGGTTAGATTTATTCCTAGGTATCTTATGGTTTTGGGTGCAATTGTAAATGGAATTGACTCCTTAATTTCTCTTTCTTCTGTCTTGTTGGTGTATAGGAATGCCACTGATTTCTGTGCATTGATTTTATATCCTGCCACTTTACTGAATTCCTGTATGAGTTCTAGCAGTTTTGGGGTGGAGTCTTTGGGGTTTTTCACATAAAGTATCATATCGTCTGCAAAGAGCGAGAGTTTGACTTCTTCTTTGCCGATTTGGATGCCTTTTATTTCTTTTTGCTGTCTGATTGCTGTTGCTAGGACTTCTAATACTATGTTGAATAGCAGTGGTGATAGTGGACATCACTGCCATGTTCCTGACCTTAGGGGGAAAGCTCTCAGTTTTTCCCCATTGAGAATGATATTCGCTGTGGGTTTTTCATAGATGGCTTTTATGATATTGAGGTATGTACCCTCTATGCCTATACTCTGAAGAGTTTTGATCAAGAAAGGATGCTGTACTTTGTCAAATGCTTTTTCTGCATCTATTGAGAGGATCATATCGTTCTTGTTCTTTCTTTTATTAATGTATTATATCACGTTGATTGATTTGCAGATGTTGAACCAACCTTGCAGCCCAGGGATAAATCCCACTTGGTCGTGGTAAATAATCCTTTTAATGTACTGTTGGATCCTATTGGCTAGTATTTTGGTGAGAATTTTTGCATCCATGTTCATCAGGGATATTGGTCTGTAATTCTCCTTTTTGATGGGGTCTTTGTCTGGTTTGGGGATCAAGGTAATGCTGGCCTCATAAAATGAGTTTGGAAGTTTTCCTTCCATTTCTATTTTTTGGAACAGTTTCAGAAGAATAGGTATTAATTCTTCTTGAAATGTTTGGTAGAATTCCCCTGGGAAGCCATCTGGCCCTGGGCTCTGGTTTTTTGGGAGATTTTTGATGACTGCTTCAATTTCCTTAGTGGTTATAGGTTTATTCAGGTTTTCTATTTCTTCCTGGTTCAGTTTTGGTAGTTGATACATCTCTAGGAATGCATCCATTTCTTCCAGGTTATCTAATTTGCTGGCATAGAGTTGCTCATAATATGTTCTTATGATTGTTTGTATTTCTTTGGTGTCGGTTGTGATCTCTCCTCTTTCATTCATGATTTTGTTGATTTGGGTCATTTCTCTTTTCTTTTTGATAAGTCTGGCCAGGGGTTTATCAATCTTGTTAATTCTTTCAAAGAACCAGCTCCTAGTTTCGTTGATCTGTTCTACTGTTCTTTTAATTTCTATTTCATTGATTTCTGCTTTGACCTTTATTATTTCTCTTCTCCTGCTGGGTTTAGGCTTTATTTGCTGTTCTTTTCCAGCTCCTTTATGTGTAGGGTTAGGTTGTGTACTTGAGACCTTTCTTGTTTCTTGAGAAAGGCTTGTATTGCTATATACTTTCCTCTTAGGACTGCCTTTGCTGCATCCCAAAGATTTTGAATAGTTGTGTTTTCATTTTCATTGGTTTCCATGAATTTTTTTAATTCTTCTTTAATTTCCTGGTTGACCCATTCATTCTTTAGTAGGATGCTCTTTAGCCTCCATGTATTTGAGTTCTTTCTGACTTTCCTCTTGTGATTGAGTTCTAGTTTCAAAGCATTGTGGTCTGAAAATAGGCAGGGAATGATCCCAATCTTTTGGTACTGGTTGAGACCTGATTATGACCTAGGATGTGATCTATTCTGGAGAATGTTCCATGGGCACTAGAGAAGAATGTGTATTCTGTTGCTTTGGGATGGAATGTTCTGAATATGTCTGTGAAGTCCATTTGGTCCAGTGTGTCATTTAAAGTCTTTATTTCCTTGTTGATCTTTTGCTTAGACAATCTGTCCATTTCAGTGAGGGGGTGTTAAAGTCCCCCACTATCATTGTATTGTTGTCGATGTGTTTCTTTTCTTTTACTATTAATTGCCTTATATAATTGGCTGCTCCCATGTTAGGGGCATAGATATTTACAATTGTTAGATCTTCTTGGTGGATAGACCCTTTAAGTAGGATATAGTGTCCTTCCTCATCTCTTATTACAGTCTTTGGTTTAAAATCTAATTGGTCTGATATAAGGATTGCCACCCCAGCTTTCTTTTGGTGTCCATTAGCATGGTAAATGGTTTTCCACCCACTCACTTTCAATCTGGGGTGTCTTTGGGTCTAAAATGAGTCTCTTGCAGACAACATATCGATCGGTCTTGTTTTTTAATCCAATCTGATAGCCTGTGTCTTTTGATTGGGGCAGTTAGCCCACTTACATTCAGGGTAACTATTAAAAGATAGGAATTTAGTGCCATTGTATTGCCTGTAAGGTGACTGTTACTGTATATTGTCTCTGTTCCTTTCTGGTCTATGTTGCTTTTAGGCTCTCCCTTTGCTTAGAGGACCCCTTTCAAGATTTCTTCTAGGGCTGGTTTCATGTTTGCAAATTCCTTTAGTTTTTGTTTGTCATGGAAGCTTTTTATCTCTCCTTCTATTTTCAGTGACAGCCTAGCTGGATATAGTATTCTTGGCTGCATATTTTTCTCGTTTAGTGCTCTGAATATATCCTGCCAGGCCTTTCTGGCCTGCCAGGTCTCTGTGGATAGGTCTGTTGCCAATCTAATGTTTCTACCCTTGTAGGTTACATATCTCTTCTCCCGAGCTGCTTTCAGGATTTTCTCTTTGTCTCTGAGACTCGTAAGTTTTACTATTAGATGTCGGGGTGTTGACCTATTTTTATTGATTTTGAGAGGGGTTCTCTGTGCTTCCTGGATTTTGATGCCGTTTCCTTTCTCAAATTAGGGAAGTTCTCTGCTATAATTTGCTCCATTACACCTTCTGCCCCTCTCTCTCTTTCTTCTTCTGGGATCCCAATTATTCTAATGTTGTTTCATCTTATGGTATTGCTTATCTCTCAAATTCTGCCCTCGTGATCCAGTAGTTGTTTATCTCTCTTTTTCTTAGCTTCTTTATTTTCCAGCATTTGGTGTTCTATATCACTGATTCTCTCTTCTGCCACATTTATCCTAGCAGTTAGGGCCCCCATATTTGATTGCACCTCATTAATAGCCTTTTTGAGTTCGACTTGGTTAAGATTTTAGTTCTTTTACTTCTCCAGAAAGGGTTTCTCTAATAACTTCCATGCTTTTTTCAAGCTCAGCTAGTATCTTTAAAGTGATGATTCTGAACTCTAGATCCGACATCGGACTAATGTCTGTATTGAGTAGGTCCCTGGCAGTCGGTACTACCTCTTGTTCTTTTTGTTGAGGTGATTTTTTCCATCTTGTCCTTTTGTCCAGAGGAGAAGAGATGAATGAGAGAACTAAATGCTAACAGGGTAACAACGTCCCCAGAAAATATACTCTAAACAAATCAGAAAAGACCTGAAGCAGTGGGAAAAGAAAGGGAAAGAGAGAAAAAAGAAAAAGATAAAGATAAAGATAAAAACAAACAAAAACAGAACAAAACAAAACAAAAAAACAGAATATGATCAAACATGATCAGGCTGGTATATAGATCAGTGCCACACACTAGATTTTGGGTGTATTTTTGTCTGTTAGAAGAAAGTGCCTCCCAAAATTTTAAAGAAAGAAAAACTTATATATGTACAAAAATAAGGGTTGATATGATGAAGGGATGGAATATGACTGTAAAGATGGAAATTATAAAAAAATTTATAAAAGGAATTGATAAGAAGTTGTTTGAAAAAAGAAAGAAGAGGATAAAAAAAAAAAGAAAAGAAAAAGGGAGAGAATGTGATCAGGCAGGGGAGTAGGAAAAAACCATACCCTAGAGATTTGGGTATATTTGATCTATTAGAAGAAACTATCTCAAAATTTTAAAGAGAGAACAACTTATATATATATGCCAAAAATATGGGTAACTACTATGAAGGGATAGAATGTGACTCTAAAAATGAAAAATAAAAATGTTTTTTAAAAAAGGGATTGATAAGATGTTGGTTGAAAAAGGGAAAAAGAAAAATTCAAAAAAAAAAAAAAAGAAAAAAGACAGTTCAAAAAAAAAAATTAACTTTGAAAGACTAAAGAATCATGGTAAAAAAGCCATGGATTCTATGTGCAGTATTCCCCTAGCGCTGGAGTTCTGCCGTTCTCATTGATCGGTAAACTTGGTCTTGGCTGGCTGTTCTCGCTGATCTTCTGGGGGAGGGGCCTGTTACCGTGGTTTCCAAATGTCTTTGCCGGAGGCGGAATTGCCCCACCCTTGCCGGGTCCGGGCTAAGTAATCTGCTCAGGTTTGCTCTCAGGAGCTTTTGTTCCCTGCAAGATTTCCGTACAGCTTTGGAGGCGGAGAGTGAAAATGGCGGCTTCCCAATCTCCACCCCGGAGGAGCTGAGAACTCGGGGCCCCGCTCCTCAGTGAGCCCCCCCAGAAAAGCCGTCAGTCGCTCCCGTCTCCCCGGTCTCCGGCCGCACTCCGTGCTCACCCGGCCTGTGACTGCGCGTTTCTGTCTCTGGCCCCCGACCCCGGGTGGAGTCTCCAAACCCAGCAGATCCCTGCGGTGCCCTCCCGCGCGGCTCCTCCCGGGGGAGGAAGGTGAGTCTCCCCAGATCTGCCGCTTGTTGGGTCCCTGCTGGAGGAGCAGGGGCCCGACTGTGCCGCCCATCCCGGTTTATGGCCACCCCGAGCTGAGAGCCCGCGCCTGGGCTCCGCCTCTGCAGCCGGCTTCCCCACTCCGATACCTGGGAGCTCTGCCGCACTCAGGCACCCCCGGTCTTTCTGTGACCCCGAGGGTCCCGAGACCACACTGTCCCGGAGGGTTCCACCCCCGCTTAGCCACCAGAGTGACGTCCCTCGGCGGAGCAGACTTTTAAAAGTTCCGATTTTGTGCTCCGCGGCTCTATCACTTGCCAGAAGCGGCCGACGGAGGCCCCTCCCCCGCCGTCTATCCTCCCGAATATCACCTCGGATTCACTTCTCCGCACGTCCTACCTTCCAGAAAGTGGTCGCTTTTCTGATGAGAGAGTTGTTGCTATTCTTTTCTTCTATCTCCTGTTGGGTTTGTAGGTGCTCAGAATGGTTTGATCCCTATCCAGCTGAATTCCTGAGAGGAGACCAAATCCAGGTCTCCTACTCCTCCGCCATCTTGCTCCGCCCCCCTGTTGACTATTTTCTTATTGATGTACGCATAGGGTTTTGCTTTGTTTTTCTAATACTGCTAAGTCTTTGTGTATTCATATGCAAGATATACTGTGTGTGTGTGTAGAATTATCATATTCTATATCATAAGTAGTATCTAATATTTACTCACTACTATAATATTGATAATCTAATTATCTAATGATCCTTTGTTTTTTAAAGATCTAGGAATGGGGGGACAGGGCAGCAAAGGGTGATCTGTGTATCTTTGTTTTTGTTTGCATAGGTGGGTTGTTCCCTGGATTAAATGTCATGGGAAGTACATCTATATGAAGCTAAGTACAAGTGGGCAAGATTGGGAATCATAATACTTAATTTTATAAGTAATATTTAATATAATTTTATAAAATATTTTTTTACTTTTGTTTGCTTAATGGCTGTTCTAATATATTTCATGATTTTTATTGAATAAGGAAGGGGGTGATGTGTTTGCCTTCATGTATTTCTGAAGAGGTATTCTTTTTTAAACTCCTTAGGAATGTTTTCATGTGGAGCTAAATATGCATTTTGAAGATTTTAGACTATAACAATTAACATTTATAGCTTAAGATATGACAAAATTCGGGTGCCTGGGTGGCTCAGTTGGTTAAGCGACTGCCTTCGGCTCAGGTCATGATCCTGGAGTCCCGGGATCGAGTCCCACATCGGGCTCCCTGCTCGGCAGGGAGTCTGCTTCGTCCTCTTACCCTATCCCCTCTCATGTGTTCTCTCTCTCTCAAGTAAATAAATAAAATCTTTAAAAAAAAAAAAAAAGATATGACAAAATTCTAATTTCATAGAAGTTATATTAACTTGAATGATATATTGAATATAATACAATGTTTAATGTAATTTTTTAAGGATAGCATTCTGAATTCTACTTACTGTAGATGATTTATGGATTTAAAAGCAAATGTTCATTCTCCACTATAAAACTGTACCATGTGACCTTTAAAACTAGGAGTTAATTACCATACTTTGGCTAGAAACATAACAAGCTCATTACAATAAGTAAGTCTTCAAATTCATGTTCTGTAGGCAGTAGAACAGAAAAAAAGATGTAAGACCACAAAATTAAATGTATCTCTAAAGATTGAAATAAATCTTCACTTATTTTTTCTTTTATTAGTTGCCCTCCCCATCTTTCATACATTCAAAGTAGATCTATTTTCTTCCTCTGCGAGAAAAATGACAGCTTTAGTAAATATATTTTGAAAAGCCTTATTTCTTTGGGGCTAGATTTGAAGCAAATCCATTGTTTCATATCTTTAGAGTTTTAAATATGGACTATCAATTGAATGAACAAAATGTAACTATCATTTCTAAGACAAGTACACAACCAAAAATATAATGCTTTCTAAGATTCTTAAGATGAAAAAAGAAATCTCTGTTGCTGGTCTGCTAATAATCTGGATGGTCATACTGCATTAAAAAAATCTTCAGACCTGGAAATCATTCAAATATTACTCATTTTCTTTATAGCTTTGAGGTGGGAAATGAATATGGGAGGCAAAAATTTTGCAATAACTCAGTGTAGAGATACAAAAGCAAATATTAAAGGATATTTTGCAATGATTGTATAAGGAAATAAACTTTCTAAAGCTAAATGTATATCCTATTCAGCTTTATAGCTGTTTTGGAAAGTTTATAGATACACATCTATGTTTATGGGTAATGTACAAACTTATGGAATAAAACATGGAAATCTTTCCCTGAATAGTAGATACTAGTGTATGAACACTCTAATAACAACGTATATTAGATAGCAAACAATCAATCACTGACTTATGAATCTTTGTACTGGGATATATCACTTTAGATGTAATGGGTGATAACTGAGGAGATAAGATAGAATTTTTGTAGGAATGACACTCTAGAACAAAAGGCAAGCCATCACCTTTAATATAATATGTCATTGTCATTGAATGTTAGTTATCATCTAATATCTGTTAATTTATTCTTCCAACTCTTTGTTTGGCATATAGTTTCCTAGAATAAAAAATACAAGTCCCAATCTCCTTTGCAGCTAGTACAACAAAGATAGTGTAAGTATATACAATATACAAAAGCCCTTCATTTTACAGAAAGCTAATATATTGACTTTCTTCTAAAATCTATAATTTATGATTCTTAACTTAGTATTGTTGTCTTTCCCCCAGTTTGCTGAGCCCTTGAATACATTTGGGGGTTTTGAGAGAGGGGACAGGGAACAAGTGTTCAGATCCTCAAGTAGAAGAGTGCCTGAAATGTTCAAGAAACAGCACAGAAATGAGCATAATTGGAGCAGAATGATCTGGTGAAGGGGAGATACAGCATGAGGTTACACGCTTTAGGGCTATCGTAAAGACTCACCGTAACTGACACGGAAAATCACTGGAGGGCTCTGAGCAGAGGATCAACTGTCACGAATTGCTTTTTTTTTTTTTTTAATAGGATTTATTTGAGGACTGCCATTTCTAGTTATCAAGCTCTATTTTTAAATTCTTTTAAATTATGGTTGGAATACACATAACATAAAAATTACCATCTTAATCAATTTTAAGGGTACAGTAGTGGCACAGCATATTCACATTGCTGTGCAACTAGTCTTCAGAACTTTTGTACTTTGCAAAACTCTGTATCCATTAAATAGTAACTTTTATTCACCCATGCCCTCCGGCCTCTGGCAACCCCCATTCTACTTTGTTTCTTTGAGTAAGTCTCCTCTAGATACCTCATACAAGTGGAATCACATAGTGTTTGTCTCTTTGTGCCTGGCTTCTTTCACGTTTTGCCTATTTCATATTTTGTGTACTCATTCATCCATCCGTAGACATTCAGAGTGCTTTTACCTTTTGGCTAATGTGAATACTGATTCTTTAAATATGGCTGTGCTCTGAGAGTATTTCTTTGAGACCCAGCTTTCAATTATTTTGGATACATACCCAGAAATGGAATCTGGATCATATGGCAATTCTACTTTTAATTTTTTTTGAGGAACTGTTATACCATTTTCCTTAATGTCTGCACTATTTTACATTCCAGCCAATAGAGCACAAGGGCTTCAGTTTCTCCACATCACTGATGCTCTTGTTGTCTCATTTTGGTGTCTTGTTTTTGTTTGTTTGTTTAATTATAACCGTCCTAATTCCTGTGATGAATTACCTTCTAAAAGGATTATTCTGGCTGCTCTGGGGGAAGAAGAGGTAAGGAAAGAAGAAATATATTTGTATCATAATCCACTTACACACACACACACACACACACACACAGCTGAAAGAATATAACAGCCTTTCTACATGAAGTTTGTTCTGATTTTTTCCATTTTATTCTAGTTTACTATATTTTTTAAAAAGATTAGAAATGATTTTTTAACTCACAAGTGGATCTCCACCTGCTACTATAAACTACTGTTTAGCCTTTGAGAGCAGTTCAGTGTGGTGTTTAATTACATCAGCTCCGGAGGCAAATGGCCAGTATGGACTTTGGGCTTCTCCACTTACAGATATGTGTCCATCAAGTTATTTAAAATTGCTGGGTCTCAGTATACTCACCTTGTCTCATAGAGGTTTTTTAAGAGTTAATTAACAGAGGAAATCATCTAGAACATTGCTTGGCATATAATAAGGACATATTTAGTGGTTGCTTTATCAATAAATTATTATTATTAAAGATTTTATTTATTTATTTGAGAGAGAGAGAGCACACGCACAAACAGGGGGGAAGGGCAGAGGGAGAGGGAGAAGCAGACTCCCCACTGAACAAGGAGCCTGATGCCAGGCTTGATCCCAGGACCCCGGGATCATGACTTGAGCCGAAGGCAGATGCTTAACCGACTGAGCCACCCAGGCACCCCTATTATTATTCTTATTAATGAACATTATCCTTTGTCTTTAGAGAAGTACTCAGAAACTCAAATGCTGATAGAGGAGATATAATGACGACAAACATGAGAACTATAGTTAGACATATGAATAAATATTAAAGTGCTGGTATTCATAATTTACTGCTTTCTAAAACAATAGGCTAGGCCTAACAATATAGCAAAACACAACATATCTGAGAGTCATTATTGCCAGTAGACAGCAACTGATTATTCTTGGTGTAGATACAATCATTAATTTAGGATATAATTTATTTAGCAAATAAAGCATCCTAACAATTGTAGCTTTGACATTAAGATGCCAGTTTTAATTCTATTACTTAAACATGACATGTCCACATTAATATTAATTTTATGATTTGAAATCTCATTATTAAGATTTAAGACAAATACCAATGAAGCGTATGTGTTTTCGTGTATATGTATATGTAAATATATATATAATACACACACACATACATGTATATATATTTTTTTAAAGATTTTATTTATTTATTTACCAGAGAGAGAATGAGAGCGAGTGAGCACAAGCAGAGGGAGTGGCAGGTAGAGGGAGAAGCGGGCTCCCTGCTGAGCAAAGAGCCTGAAGCCAAACTCAATCCCAGGATGCTGGGATCTTGACCTGTGCCTGAGGCAGACACTCAACTGACTGAGCCACCTAGGCATCCCTATACCTGCATATTTTAAACAATCTTTGCATGTATATATATATATACATACACATATATATATTTTTAAATAATCTTTGCGCTTGTATTAATTCACATATGGATATGCGACCGTGTTTCTTTTCTTTGAAAGAATGATGAGAATCTATTTGTTCCTAAACTTTAAAAAAATCAGTGCTTAATAGAAATTTCTAATATTTAATTAACTGGCATACTTTAGATATAAAGTATTTTATCTTTTCACAGTTTTCTACTGGAGAGTTTCTACATTAGAAGCTTTCCAGAAGAACACTGATGATTAGGCAGTTCTATTGAAATTCTTAGTCTGGGGCACCTGGGTGGCACAATCTGTTAAGCATGGGACTCTTGGCTTCAGCTCAGTTTCTAGTCTCAGGGTCGTCAGATCAAGCCTTGTAATGGACTCTGCACTCAGCACAGAGTCTGCTTGGATTCTCTCTCCCTCTGCCCCTCTCCCTTCTCTCTCTTTCTCTCTCAAATGAATAAATAAATCTTTAAAAAAAGAAAGAAAGAAAAGAAATTCTTCGTCCTACAATTTTTTTTTAAAGATTTTATTTATTTATTTGAGAGAGAGTGAGAGAGCATGAGAGGGGAGAGGGGCAGAGGAAGAAGCAGACTCCCCACTGAGCAGGGAGACCAATGTGGGACTTGATTCTGGGACTCCAGGATCATGACCTGAGCTGAAGGCAGTTGCTTAACCAACTGAGCCACCCAGGTGCCCCTTAGTCCTACAATTTGACACAAAAACCTCAAGATATTTTGACATTTAATTTAGTAACAAAATAATTTTAGCTTGTTTCTACTATAATAATTGCTATTAAATTTCTATTTGTTTACAGTATCTTGCATATTATAACATTTTTTTATTTTCTAGTTACAAAAGCCATAGCAATTTTTAACAATAATAAACAGTTTACTTAATTTTATAACATCTTCTACTGTTACAGTTCAGCCACTGTGCAATCTATTTGGAGTAAGGGAGGAGTTAATAAATAGTACTGGACAAGTAAGGAGAGGTGTGATGGTGTTTTGATGTGTCAATTTGCTTAATCAAACTAATCCAGGTATTGCTGTGAAGGTATTCTGTAAATAAAGGTCCATAATCAATTGACTTTAAGTAAGGAAGATTATTTTAGATAAGCAGGGTGGTCCTGATTAATTTAGTTAAAAGGCTTTAAGAGCAGTACTGATTTTCCCTTGATGAAGATGAAACTCCACGTGTGGACAGCAGCTTCCTCCTGCACCCAAGTCCTGGTCTGCTCCTCCTGGTGTGTTCAGACTTGCCTACCCAGCCTCCACAATCACATTAGCCAATTCTTCGTACTAAATCTCTTAATACATATCTCCTTTCTGGTTTTGCCTCTCTGGTTGAATCCTGACTGTTTGGTACTTGCTTTGCCAGAGATGAAAGGTGAAAGTTATAATTATCAAATGATGGGCTACCAGTACAAGAATCGATAGATGGATTGATGGACGATAGTAAATGACATATAAATACAAAGGCGTGAAAAAGTAGAATTATAAATCAGTGGAACTTCTAATAAAACAACAAAATACTATTTTTTATGTATCAGAAATATTAAAAATGCTACAAAGTAGTGTAATTGTGTAAAAGGAAAAGAAAAAAATGGCAATAGGAAAAATGGTCTCAATTTTATTATTTTTATTATTTAAAACAATTTGGTAGTGAAAAACTTCCTTCACAGAAACCCAGGGAGAATAATAAAGTTTAGTTATTTTTGTTGAAGCCATTGTCAATCCTCACGCCGCCCTCACCCAGGGTCCTGAGGAGATGCTGATGAAACCGATCTAATCTTCATCATGGACAGTTGGACAGTAGGTGAAATGTTACTGTAGGTTAGTGAAGCTTACTCTTCTTTACATCTGCACTTTCTCTAGATAGTCATATTCTGCCAAAAATTATTTACCTTGATGGAGAATGTTGAGATATTCATTTGGCTTACTTCTTTTCCATTATTCTCTTTATATCATTTAAAACAAATGCTAACCTTGTATTGACTTCAAATCTCTGAATCCTTCCCATTAATAAACAAATCTTCCTCTTCCACTGGTTCATTATATCAAACTATTTTTCTTTCCTCAACAGGAATCTTATAAACAATAGTTGACCATAGGAGAAAAAAAATAACTGGATGAGAAGAGCTGATAAGATTAGTCTTACACACCAACTAATAGTTGCCTGACTTGCTAAGTGCTGCTCAAATATTAGCTTAATTAAACAATACTAAAGAAAAATAGTGTAGTCTCATCCTTACACAAAGATCATTCCAAATAATTATGTGATCTGTTTTAAGCTGAAAATACATATTTCATACAGTTAATATATAAGCTCATTGAAACTCATGATTCAGAATCAGCAGCATGATAATGTAAGTTTAATTTTCAAATATTAAGTTCCATTAAATATTCAAAATTCATGTCAAAAAGAATGTATGCACTTAAAATTAAAGAGTCATAAAAATGTTTCACATCTAATATCTATTAATATTAAATCTAATAATTAAATATTAAACCCAGATATTTAAAATATAATTTATCAGAAATTTCCTTTATATATTAATGTGTACTATCTAGAGAAGCATAAGATCTGTGTGATCACTGTGTCCCTATATTCGCTGCCTTAAAATTTTGCTTATTTAGGAATCTGTCTTCGTTGTGAATTGTTTTAATCAATATTAAAATAGTTTGAATGACTAAATTAGACTTAACTGCCTAACAATTTAAAAGTTTTCATTTGACTTTACTAAACTCAGTCACTAAAATCATTGTTGTCAAGGTTACCAATGCCCTACTTTCTGTTGTTAAATAAAAAATAAATCAGCACTTAATCTTATTTAACCTTCCAGTAGCATTTGACCTTGCTGATGGTTTTTTCATATTTTTTTCTAATTGCAAAATTATTACATCAAAATTAAAAGGCACTCAAATAATGTAGAACTGTCTGAACTATCAATTGAGAGGCATTACCTCTTTCCTCCCACTCTGCAGAGATAACTACAGTGAACAATGAGATGCAGGAACACACATTTCAGATATGTGTTCATGCTCATCCAAATGCCTCAAGTCAATAGAAATGCTAAAAATATTTAAAACAAGTTAATGAACACATTGCCATTATAAAAATTAATAAGCAAACAGGAATTTAACTTGGTGGACAAGATAATTTGGTGATGATCCCTAAAACCACAAACACCGACTCTCCATTTTTGACACATCTTTGCTCTAATCATCTGCTTCAACACCCAGAGCTCAGCTGTCTTCCAGCTCAGCCGAGCTCCTGACAAATGATAATTTAAAATTGCGGTAACAATCTGCTTATATTTATACCATAGAAGGAAGCTACTGAAGTCCCTATAGGCATTCTGCTAATCTGGGCCTGCAGAATGTTGGGGAATAAGTTCTTCCACAAAAGGTAAACAAATGAAGAATCAACAAATATTTCAAGAGAGTAACAGCATAAAATAAAAAAAAAATACATGGAAGAATTTACAGGAAAAATTATTAAAATAGAAACTGACATTAAGACATGTAATTAATGTTCTCAGAAATATCCATGAAGAGGATCTGAGAAAATCACACAGGCAAATATATCATACAAGACAACTAAAAGGAAAATAAGGCAGAGAAAGTAAAAGGTAAGGAAAGGCATATACAGACTATCAGGATATATTTGGTAAGGATTCTTGCAGGAGAAAACAAAAGAAATAGACACAAAATAATGGAGGAAATAATAATAGAATATTAAAATGAGTGCAAAGTCAACAGTTCTTTTATGGTCCATGCTTTTCATGTCCTGTCTAAAAAGTTTGGGCCTAATCCAATATTACAAAAATTTTCCTCTGATTCTTTCTAGAAGTTTTGTGGTTTTAGCTGTTATAGTTGAATCTTTGATCCACTTTAATTGTTATATATGGTGTAAAATTAAGGATTGTGTGTTCTTTTTTGCCTATAGATGCACAATTGTTCAGTTGTTCCAGCACCATTTGTTCAAAAGATTGCCCTTTTCCCATTGAGGTAATTTGGCATGTGTGTTAAAATTACTTGGCCATATATTGTGTGTCTACTTCTGTGCTTTATTCTCTTTCATTCTTCAGTGTCTGTTTTTATGCCAACACCAGATTGTCTTGATTACAATAGGAAACTATTTTGATTTTATTCTCCTGATTATTTTTCCACATTTTCCATATGCTAATTGGCTCTTTGTATTTTCTTGCTAATGTGTGGGGTTTTTTTTTTATTTTTACCCATTTTATTTTGGGTTGTTAATGTTTTTCTTCTTAATGTACATCTTTATTATTTTTTTCTCTATTTCCCAAGTTTACACTTACATTTGTTTCTGGTCTTCTATTTTTAATTTGGAAGGATTAAAAACATTACTTTATTTTCCTCCATGATTTTTCCCCATTGCTGCTATGCTTAGATAGTCCTTCCAGCCACTAACCTGTCTACTGTGCATCTACATTTTGCTAGTGCTTTAAGTTTTTATTTTTCTGCTTTATGTTTCATTTTTTTAAGTTTTTAATCAATTTTGTTTTGCATATGGACTGAGTCATGTGTGTCAAAGTTCCTTCCTGAGATTTTTCCAAAATGCAGTACAAAAGAATCCATTTATCCTTTTTGATCCCAGTGCTACAGGGGTGTGATACCCCAGGTGACAATTGTTTTTTTCCCACACCTGGCAAAACTCCACTAGAAAAAGATGCAAAGGGCGCCTGGGTGGCTCAGTTGGTTAAGCGACTGCTTTCGGCTCAGGTCATGATCCTGGAGTCCCGGGATCGAGTCCCGCATCGGGCTCCCTGCTCGGCAGGGAGCCTGCTTCTGCCTCTGACCCTCCCCCCTCTCATGTGCTCTCTCTCTCTCATTCTCTCTGTCTCAAATTAAAAAAAAAAATCTTAAAAAAAAAAAAGAAAAGAAAAAGATGCAAATACATAGGAGAAATCTCTGATAAGCACAGTCCTGTAGCCCTAAGTGCAAATTACAGCTTGTAATTATATGCATATATGTCTAGGAGTATCTCTATAAAAACTTATTTATTTTCCTTCCTAAATTGCAATGTCCACCAAGTAAGGAAATCTCTTTTATTCTCTGGACAGGCCTGGAATAGAAAAGAAAAAGTATACACAAAATCTGTTGAATGGAAAACAAGAATTATCTGCAATTTGGATACATGAACCAATATCTTCCTTCTTTTTGTTTGATATTGTATAAGTTGTGCTTTTGACAGTACCAACTAAAATGCTTGTGGTATGCTCTTCCTCTCTTTCTTTGGGATGATAACTCTGTTTCCTCATTTTACAGTTATTTGGCATACAATTGTTGCTTTGTTTTGTTTTAGTTTACCATTCCTTAGACAAAAAGAGTTCTAGCTAAAGATAGAATGTTTCAGGAGCCAGAGTGTCTGTATTGTTTTACTCTGTGCTCTTCGAACATCAGATAGATGTGTTACTTACTAGCATCTAGTAGGTCTATCTATTGGGGTTGTACTGGAATATAATAAATGCACTTCTATCTTTAATGCATGAATCTCTATGTGAACCATTGGAATTCATGAAAAACATTAATGTCCATGTGTATTGTTATCAAGGTTGTTATTTGCTACCCCACTTCAGCAGGTATTTTGTATTTAAGGAAAACATTTTCTAGAATACATATGGCCTATCACTCCTTTCTTCATCGCTCTATTTCCTGCCTTTTTTATTTGTTTATTTTCTGATGATTTAGTCTATCAATTGATGTTAAAAGGGATTCAGTGAGAGGATAAAGATTCACTAAAAGAGTATCCATTGGGTAGAGGGATAGTCAGAACCAAGGCATGATGAACAGATTAAGCTAATGTCACGCAATTCTGGATACTGAATTTCAGTCAGGATACTCTAGATCTTGTTGCCAGAAGTAATTTCTTTTTCTTAATTTTTTTTATTCTTATGTTAATCCCCATACATTACATCATTAGTTTTAGATGAAGTGTTCCATGATTCATTGTTTGTGCATAACACCCAGTGCTCCATGCAGAATGTGCCCTCCTCAATACCCATCACCAGGCTAACCCACCCTCCCACCCCCCTCCCCTCTAGAACCCTCAGTTTGTTTGTCAGAGTCCATCGTCTCTCATGGTTCGTCTACCCCTCCGATTTCCCCCGCTTGATTCTTCCCCTCCCGCTACCTTCTTCTTTTTCTTCTTTTTTTTTTTCTTAACATATATTGCATTATTTGTTTCAGAGGTACAGGTCTGAGATTCAACAGTCTTGCACAATTCACAGCGCTTATCAGAGCACATATCCTCCCCAGTGTCTATCACCCAGTCACCCCATCCCTCCCACCCCACCCCCCACTCCAGCAACCCTCAGTTTGTTTCCTGAGATTAAGAATTCCTCATATCGGTGAGATCATAAGATACATGTCTTTCTCTGTTTGACTTATTTCACTCAACATAATACCCTCCAGTTCCATCCACGTCATTGCAAATGGCAAGATCTCATTCCTTTTGATGGCTGCATAATATTCCATTGTATATATATACCACCTCTTCTTTATCCATTCATCTGTCAATGGACATCTTGGCTCTTTCCACAGTTTGGCTATTGTGGACATTGCTGCTATAAACATCGGGGTGCACGTACCCTTTTGGATCCCCACTTTTGTATCTTTGGGGTAAATACCCAATAGTGCAATTGCTGGATCATATGGTAGCTCTATTTTCAACTTTTTGAGGAACGTCCATACTGTTTTCCAGAGTGGCTGCACCAGCTTGCATTCCCACCAACAGTGTAGGAGGGTTCCCCTTTCTCCGCATCCCCGCCAACATCTGTCGTTTCCTGACTTGTTAATTTTAGCCATTCTGACTGGTGTGAGGTGGTATCTCATTGAGGTTTTCATTTGGATTTCCTGATGCCAAGCAATATTGAGCACTTTTTCATGTGTCTGTTGACCATTTGGATGTGTTCTTTGGAAAAATGTCTGTTCATTTCTTCTGCCCATTTCTTGATTGGATTATTTGTTCTTTGGGTGTTGAGTTTGATGAGTTCTTTATAGATTTTGGATACTAGCCCTTTATCTGATATGTCATTTGCAAATATCTTCTCCCATTCTGTCGGTTGTCTTTTGGTTTTGTTGACTGTTTCCTTTGCTTTGCAAAAGCTTTTTATCTTGATGAAGTCCCAATAGTTCATTTTTGCCCTTGCTTCTCTTGCCTTTGGCGATGTTTCTAGGAAGAAGTTCCTTCAGCTGAGGTCAAAGAGGTTGCTGCCTGTGTTCTCCTTTAGGATTTTGATGGACTCCTGTCTCACACTGAGGTCTTTCAACCATTTGGAGTCTATTTTTGTGTGTGGTGTAAGGAAATGGTCCAGTTTCATTCTGCCAGAAGTAATTTCTGCCCTGCACTCTGCCAGCTACCCATAATATAAAACATTCTAGGCATACCACTGAGGCCTGGAGGAAACAACTCTATGTGGACTGTTTTCAGACATTCAGTGTCTAATGACTAGGATATTATGGGAAAGGTGAGAGACTTGAGTCAAGAAGGAAAAACGGAACAATTTTCCCAAAGGAAAAAAAACATGCACAGTGGAAAATAGAAGGATAAAAAAGCTCCATTGCTGTGTAATTCCATCTGTGAGAGCCATGGGAGGCTCCTTGCTGATGTCTGAGGGACTTTTTCTTTCCCTTTGTTGGTAACTGCACTTATAATTCCTCCTAAATGTTCCAGAACTTAATCCTTCAATGTATTATTTTCTAGTCCATCCTTGTTCTTAATTTAAAAAGGTTAATGGGAGGGTTTTGAAAGAAATGTGACTTATAAGTCTTATAAATTCATATAATTCACAGTCCAAGTTACTACCTGACATTGCTTTGAGATGATTAACTACTTCGCATTATTAAATGCTCCAAAGAGCAAACTCCGTGGAAAGGAAACTCTTGTATTAAATAATGTATTAAAAAACACAATAAATGGTTAAGCCCCCTGTGTTCAAACAGTAAGTTGTTAGCCCGTACATTAAATAAAATTATCACATACTGTTCTTGACATAAGATTTATAGTTACATTATTATTTCATCTTTTGATTTTCCACAAGAACTTATGGAATTTATTGGTTCTTGAGAAGTAACAGCTTATATAACAGAATCATTTTTTTTATTCTAACATGTGTATTTTAAAGGCAATAAAAATGATTTTATTTCAATTATTATTGTTATTATATTTTAAAAGCTTAATTTAGAAGTTCTCCATTTTCTGATGGGTAGACAAAATCTATACAGCATGCCTTTCTCACTAGAAAATATCTTTTTATTTTTTTTAGATGTTGCTTTTTAAAAAAAGTATTGATTTTTAAGAATTAAATGCAGTGATCCTGTCCCTTCCTCATGGTTGGTTCTGACTCCACCTCTTTCTTTCACAGAGACATATGAGATATAGAATTTATACTCTTTTTTTTTTTTAAGATTTTATTATTTCACTTGAGAGACAGAGAGTGGAGAGGGGCAGAGGGGGAGGGAGAAGGACAAGCGGATTTTGCACTGAGCCTTGAGCCCAACGTGGGGCTCAATCCCACAACCCTGAGAACACGACCTGAGCTGAAACCAAGAGTCAGATACTCAACTGGCTGAGCCCCCCAGGCGCCCCGGGCCTATACTCTTTGCTTCCACTCTTATTCAACATTCAGAAAACTAACTTTCCTTGAATGACTATGCTGTAGGAATACAGGGTTGCCTTAGATATGTTACTTATCTTGTCTAATGTGTAAACAAATGGTACTACATTGCCACAGAGATTATTAGAGTGGTAATTGTTATCACTCACCCCTCTACTCCTTTACATCTTTCATTAGACTCCACTGCAGAATGTGCTCAGGAATGATCTCAAATATTTTACAATTATTAGAATCCAGTGGTATCTTCTTAATCTTCCTCGTTTCTACATTTTCTATGGCATTTGACAAGTATTAACACTAAGGTCCAGCATGGATGAGTAGCATGGATGGAAAGTTTCATTTATCTCTCTCTAAAAAGATCCCTATAATAGCAGAACTTTGTTTCCAGGATTAGATGGGCTTTCTGACATCTCCATAGCCTCTGGCTCCCATGTCCCATGGCCTCTCTTTCCCCTACATGTTCATGGTGTGGCTCTTGCTCATGACTTTCACTCTGATGTGTGAATTTCTAGGTCCTTCTTATTTGGTCTTTTTCAGTGTCTGTTGCTGTACCACTTTTTTGACTGCTGTTAACACAACAGTCTCCATCTCCTTCTGGCCGATCTCATGGGAGGAGTTCAAGGTTCACTTCTTATTGACTCTTAGACCTAGACCTCTAGCCATAACTTCTTTTTGCAGTCTCAATATGTTTTTCCAACTGTGTGCAAATTTGGTTCACCCTGAAAGGGTTTGCAGTCATTTCAATATTAAGTTAAAAGTGAAGGTATTTTTTCCACATGTATGAATTGATAATGTATTCCATTTTGTGGCTTTGAGCAAGTTAATTAAACTTTTCTCTAAGTTTCCTCATTAAAAATTAAATGTTTAATTTGAGGAAACAAAAATATCTTCACAGTTGGGTCACTTTTAAAGGTCCACTCACATTCTCCTCCCTTAGACTCATCTGTCCCCTATCTTTCCTTTTTTTTGTTTCAAGTCAGTTTTTTGGGCCATGGACCAGGGTAGAAAAGACTTAAGAACAAATATAGAGGAGAATCTGATGTTGTCTGTTGGCCAAGACTTTCAGTTCAGTTTAGCTTTTTTTTTTTTAATTTTACTTCTTTTTAAAAATAGGAATATCTAACACAATTAAGAAAAATTCTAATTTGAGGTTCCAAGACTTCATCTTAACTAGGGTTCTCTTAAAAGAGCTTCATGCATAATATGCTCCACTTTATTAAATGCATATTTTTTTCCAGCTTATATGTGATTAAAAACCAGGGAAGTAGACTAAGTAAGACGTGGAGATATTGATAGGCTGTTCTCAAAGAATATGCAGGAATGGGTGCAGGGGAAATATTTGCCACAGTTTTCCCAAAAGAAATGACCACTAGAGTCAAAGAAACTTTAAGAAACAAAATGGCTTTTCCTTTCATAAGTCAAATTGGAAACTCACTGACAAATATATTTATTCACTTATTTAAAAACATTTGTTAAATAACTACTGTGTTTCAGGAAGCTAGAGCATCTGTAACTAATAGACAGACAAGTGCGAATTTTAGGGAAAAATGTATTAAATGCTTTATTAATAGGCTAGTACTGAAAACTGCTGTCCTGAATGCTAGGTTCCCCCCCACCACCACCACCATCACATGCTCCATATTTAGGAACATAAAAGGACATCATGGGCCAGAAAGAAGACCTGAATAGAAATGAGGAGTTTCCTCCTCAGGGTAGCAGATACACACAAAAAATTGAACATCTGCATTTGACGAAGGGGAGCTGACTGCACTCATGTTCAGCTTATGATCTAAAAAGGAGTTCAATGGAAATAATGAGCCCACTAGGGTGCATTAATGGGAATTTATTACAGAAGATAAAAAAATGAGTAAAAATAACTTGTGTTCTCAGTCCAAACTAAGGAAAAATAAAAGTGAGGCATAAAATGTTGGACTAAAATATTAATAAGAGAAAAGCCCAAGTGTATAATTTAAAAAGAAAATGTACAATGAGGGTTTAAAACTCTATTCAAACTGGCTTACAGAACACTGATTCAATAATGTTGAAGAAATATATAAAGAATTCATTCGGAATCAGATGAAAATGTGGCCAGTGAAGAGGCACAAATCACAAGACAGAGAATAAAAATTCAACACAAACATGCTTGAGTTTCCTTAAGAAAGCACAACTAACAACTTAGAAATAATAATCAAAGAAATAATAAAGGAATGTTTTTTCTGAAATGAAGAAAAATCAGGAACTACACGAAGAAGGAACTCACTATACATCTAGCAACCAAAAATATCCAAAACTTCTAACCAGCCTAGAGCTGACAGCTGTTGTTTCAGATCTACAGCCCCAAATCCCAGGAGCAAACAGCAAGAACACTTTTCTTCTGTGTCTTTGGAGTCGCTGGTGCAGCCCTGTGATCCCATGTGTGAGTTAGCTGGGAGGAGGCAGGGGCTGATCCAGGTGGGGCTTGGCAGATTGACCATCACAGGTCTGATGCGCATTTTAAACTGAGACCTGGGCTGAAGGGCTAGGCACCTCCCACGATTGCCCTTCTCATGGCCATAGCAAAGACACGAAGGGCACATGCAAACACACGAGCACACATCAAAGCCTTGCTTGCATCACACCTCTTCACATTCTACTTATGAACCAAATCGCATTGTTGAACTACTTCAAACAGATTCTGTAAGCAAATCGGGTCTATCCAGTACAGCCTGAAATAACTGCCATTTCTTAGAAGAGCTCTGAGTTTAAGAAAAAAAAAAAAAAAAAACACTTATGGGGCGCCTGGGTGGCTCAGTTGGTTAAGCGACTGCCTTCGGCTCTGGTCATGATCCTAGAGCCCCGGGATCAAGTCCCACATCGGGCTCCCTGCTCGGCGGGGAGCCTGCTTCTCCCTCTGGCCCTCCCCCCTCTCATGTGCTCTCTCATTCTCTCTCTCAAATAAATAAATAAAATCTTTAAAAAAAAAAAAAAACAACTTAAGTCAGGAGCAACCAGAAGAGAATACCTACACCATTCTTTGCTGTGATGAAAGATATTCTTTCATGTATTCATGCATCCATTTAACTCTACCAGGTTAATTTTATGTGTTTCTTGTGTAATCCTTTATCTAAATTAAATGTAATCTGTAAACTATTGGCAAAGGATATAGTTTGAATTTTATCCTCACTGAACAAGAGCTTTGATTCTGTTGTCTTTTTTATTCTAATAACATATTATTCCTCCTTTTTGTAGTGATTCATTTGTTTCTAAATATAAAAATGTGTGGTTTTGCTTTGATGAGATTTAGAATTATATCACCTCTGTGATTCATCACTCATCTCTAGAAGAAGATAGGCAATTTTGGTTAAATCACTCCTGAAATAATAAGCCTAAAGGCTTCTTTCCTGGCTTTCACAAAAATCTAAAGAGAGCTGACCTGCTAATAAAATACCATTTATGTAGCAATCCCTGGGTCTCTTATGAATGTTCTCACTAAATCAGATTCACCAGCACTACAAAATGAAAAGTACTACTTGGAAGAAAACATGTGAGGGATTCCAAATGTGAGATACTGTGTGTGTGTGTGTGTGTGTGAGAGAGAGAGAGAGAGTACATGTGAGTGTGTGTGTGTTGCATTATCTTACAATAATTACTGGGGATGTACAAAATTTTGCATATTTTAAAAGGTAATAACAAATACGAAGAAGGCATCATAAGAAGAGATGTAAGCAAAGAGACACTTGTGTATTGTTTCTGGAAGTTGCAACCACTGCAGCCATTCTAGATAGAGAATCTGACAGTGCTTAGTGAACTTAAGTATAAATCGTTTTTATTCGAGAATGGCATTATGAAATTTAGAAAGACATGCAGGTGAGGGAAGGTTGGGTTTTATCAATCAGAAATAAAATGCATTATAACAAATGAGCAAAACATTCTAAAACAAAGGTATTATTGCCAATAACTCTGGTTACTGTAGCCACTCCTTACGTGTACAACACACAGCAGTAAAAAATGTCCGCAAATGAAATAAATAACATTTGAGACCAAAAGAGAGAGCTCTGAATTGAAGGCAGTACTAACGTGGTTAAGATTGTAGGTAAAGGGCTTGGATTAGTGACTTTAAAAAATTTACTGCACCTGAATTCAGGTTTAAGACTACACTTTCAACATGATATATTCTGGTCAAGATCAAAATTTTCTGTGATCTGTATTGTCTCACCTGTCCTGCTGAACACCTTGAAATAGAGTCAGAAGCTTGAATTCTTGCTTGGGGCAAGCTGATAGCTGAGCTCAGTGAAGCCCCCTTAAAGCCTCCGGCAAGAACACAAGCCCCAGGCGCCTGGGTGGCTCAGATGGTTAAGCATCTGCCTTCAGCTCAGGTCATGATCTCAGGGTCCTGGGATTGAGTCCCGCATTGGGCTTCCTGCTCCTTGGGAGCCTGCTTCTCCCTCTGCCTCTCTCTCTCTGTCTCTCATGAATAAATAAATAAAATCTTTAAAAAAAAAAGAACACAAGCCCCTTCTCACAGTGCAGCATTTTTGTTGCCCCAGAGGAAGGAAGACCTAGTATGTCGGGTTTTGAGTTTTTCAAGAAAAGATAGAAACAAAACTGCTTGCATGAATCTCCTGATATTTAAATGCATTTGGTGTTATCTTCAGAATTCAGGAGCACAGACTTAAATAAATAATATTACTCAGCATACAATACACAGTTGTAATCAATTCTCTAAGTCCTAGATCTTGTTTTATTTCCTTCATTTTTATATTTCATTATATGTCATTTTTAATCCAGTTCAACTGGTTCATTTTATTTTATTATGCCCTTCCCTCCTACTCTGGGCACACATTCCTTTCACTCCTTACGTACTCCTTTGAAGCATCCTCTATGTTTTAGTCACTGATATCCTTAGTGGTAATATTATGGGTTAAATTATGTCCACCCCCAAAAAAGAAATGCTGAAGTCCTAATTCCCAAGACTGCAGGATGCGACTACATTTAGAAATAGGGTTGTTGCAAATTTAACCAAGGTGAGGTCATTAGGGTGGATACCCTCATGAGAAGGGGACATTTGGGATGCCTGGGTGGCTCAGTCTGGTTAAGCGTCTGCCTTCAGCTCAGGTCATGAGCCCAGAGTCCTGGGATCAAGTCCTGCATCAGGCTCCTTGCTCAGTGGGGAGTCTGCTTCTCCCTCTCCCTCTGCCCCTCTCCCCTGCTCCTACATGCAAGTGTGCTCTCTCTTCTCTCTCAAATGAATAAATAAAATCTTAAAAAAAAGGGGGGGGGACATTTGGATGCAGTGACAGATACACACATGGGATGAACACCATGTGAAGGTAAAAGAAGAGGTGAGATGATGCTTCTACAAACCAAGGTATGCTGCAGACTACCAGCTAACAGCAGATGCTGGAGGAAGGCATGGAACAAAAATTCTCCCTCAGAGTCTTCAGGAGGAACCAGCCCAGCAGACACCTTGATCTCATGCTTCTGGCCTCCAGAACTGTGAGACAATACATATCTTTTGTTTAGGCCACCCAGTTTGTGTGACTTTGTTACAGCAACTCCCACACACTAATACAGGTAGCCCTTTAGCTTGTCTACTTATCCCATGGTGATCAATAATGCTCTGATAAATGTAGTGATAGTTTTTCTGAGTTATAGGTCTTAGAATAGGATAGCTGCTTCATATGGTATATCCACCATTAATTCCATTAAATATTGTCAGGCTTCTCTCCAGAATTGCTCTACCAGCTTACACTTCCACTAGAGCACAGGGCAGGTGTCCCTTGCTCCCTTCTGAGGCATTTTTTAGATCTGGCAGCCTTTTGTCATGTGCTCTTCATCTGCACTGCATTTCCCATTTTCGGGAAATTATCTATTCATAACATTGAGTCTTTTTCTAATTGAAGAGTAGGATGATTCTTTTTTTTTTTTTTAGTATTCAGAAACTAAACTGCAAGTACTTTCTCCCACTCTTTTGCTCTTTTTAATTTTTTATGTCGTCTTTTGATGAACAGAAACTTTTATGAATATTTTCCGTTAGAAAAAAAATGTATGAATCTTTTCCTTCATGGCTTGTGCATAAAAATATATAGCTTAAGAATTTTCTGCCTACCCTGAAATCAGAGTGCTATCCCCCCCCTAAATTTGACTCAAAATATTTAAGGTTCGCTTTACACATTAAAGTCTCTGAGTCACATGAAATTGATTTTTCTGGATGGTGTAAAGTAACAAAAACTTTTATTTTCTCATGTTTCAGAGATATTTATTGTCCGATCCATTCTTTCTCGCTGGTATATAATGCCAGCTTTGTCAGGAGTCATACTTCTAGGTATTCATATTTCTATTTCTAGACTCTTGATCTATTTTCCTATCCATGAACCAATGTCATATAGCTTTATGCACATGGATCTACAATAGTATATGGCAAAACATTTTCTTTAGCTTTCTACATAAATTTAAAAAGCAGTTTGAGTTCCACAAAAATTCCTATGGGAATTCTGATTGGAGATGTGGTGAATTATAGATTTACCTCAAAATTTGCATCATCAAATAACCATAATGTCAACTGTCCAAACAAGGACAAGTTGGAGAGTTGCCAACATCTTTATTATTGCTCGATGATTTTTATATGGCTGTTTTAAAATACTGTTCAAAAACTATTTTAAAAAATAAAATCATTTCTAAAACATGAGAGTAGCATATATTATTTACTTCAAAACATTTTATAATCATTTTATATTGATAATTTGACCATGAAATATAACAAACAAATTACGTTTGGGATATGTAAACATATTTTGGTGTTTGTTTTTCATATCAGACTTAAAGCTGTATCCCTGGTTATTTCTAAAGATTTTTTTTATTTGTTTACCACGCTCTTATTATTTCTTAGTCATTCAAAAGTGTACATTTATTCAATGTCAAATTTTATGGTAATTAAATTTGGAATTGTTGACATCAATCAGTTTATCTCACTGGACTGTAATATGCTTCATAAAAAATCTTATCACTATAGATGCTAATAGACTTGCAAAGTGAAGGACAATTTCTGTTAGAAGATATTCTCGATTATAACTTTGTCACATGCAATGTACTAATTTTACAACTTGATTAATTCCACAAAAACTGTCTTTTGGCTTTCTTTCAGAGACACTTTCTTTAGCAAATATTTTTTACAGACCATTTATCAAATAATGATTTGTATCTGTGGTTATTTTGATTTTTTTTTTCATATTTAGGTGCTACAAAACTAAAAGACTTCTTATATGCATTGACCCTGATATAAAATATAAATTGATTTTATTAAATATAAGAACCTATTATTCTTTCCACAAGTCAAAACATCCTAAATCATAAGTATAAATTTAAATATTAAAACATGTACATCATAATTTTCAGATAATCAATGAAATCATTTTCTATAAACTTGTTTAATGTATATGGATGTTATTTAATTTTCAAAAACATATTTTAAAATTTTGTTTGCACAAAATTATTTTATGGATCTACCAATATAATAAAACCAAATTTTTAGTCAACAAATATGTGTTTAATTTGTATTATTTTATTTATTCTTTAACAACCCCTTTCACTCTCCAGAGTGACCTAATAGGATAATAAATTATGTAGTCAGCATATATATATACACACACACATACACACATACGATTATAAATAAAACTTTCTCATTTCATTATAAATATCTTATTTTGAATGAATAAATATCTCATCATTATTTAAATATTTCTAGCTGCTGGTTGATTTTTTTTCCCCCACATATATACTTCACAGTATCCAATTCCAATTTGTCCTATGTTTTCTTATCCTAAAATTTTATTTTTTCATGAAAAAAAAAAACCCCACATTTTTTGTAACATTCTAGGACCAAAATTTCCTAAGACAATAACACACTTAGGTGAATTACAGGCACAGTTAGATACCAGCTACACTCTTGAGAAGGGTTAAAATCAAGAAGACTGATAAAACCAAGTATTTACAAGGACATAGAACAATCAAGACACGTGTTGACAGGGAGAGTGTAATATAGTACATCTACCTTGGACAACAGGTTTTTCAGTTTCTTATAAAATGAAATTAATGTCCACAAAGTCTTGAGCAAAGAATGTTTATAATAGCTTTACAGATAGTAACAAAAAAGGGGAAATAATAACTAAAATTGGAACCCAAATGTCCATCAACAAATAAATAGATAAATAATTTTGTTGTATTCTTAAAATGGGACACTACTCAGCAAGAATGAATGTATTGCTGATACGCGTATTTGTGTGTATATATATATGTACATATATATATAACAGTATGGATGAATCTCATAGACATTTTATTGAGTGAAAGAAGCCAGATATTAAAATACACAGTGTTCTGATAAAAATCAGAACAGTGGTTTCCTGAGGAGAGAGGTATGACATGAAGCAAATAGGTAATGGATGCAAAAGGGTATCAGTATATCTTGATTGACTTGTTTACAGGGGTTCACATTTGTCAAACGATATTTTAAATCAGTAGGTTTTATTTTATATAAATTATAACTTAATGAAGATGATCAGAAATGCCATTACTTTTTCTTTAACATTTCTAAAATCACAAAAAATAAGTTCAGAACCTCTAAGTGATTTTGTATCTATGCATAATAATTTAATATGTTTTTCCTGCATAACTAAATGAATTTCTAAAAACACTTGATAGTTTTTAAGAATAAAAATACAACAGTATCAATAAAATAAAGAAAATTATTGGGGGTATTTATATTTTATTTCATTTACTTTCCCTGATATTAATTTACCATTTTAAAAGCTGGGTAAATAGCTTTGTTGCTATTATATCCATGTCCTTTTAAGGAAATTAAATTAAATAACTTTCTTAAATGTGAAAAATATGTACAAAAAAGGAGTATGTCTCATTTTTATTACCAGATAAGAGGCTTTACATTGGACTAATATTTTCCAAACTATGTTTTATAAAACAATAATTCCCTGTAATAGATTTCAAGAAAAATACATATGCCTGTGAAATAATTTTTTGAAAAAGTGTTTTCAACAAATGAATATAAAACCTTTTATGTGATAATTTATGAAGTTATGCATTATACCTTTGAAAGTTGGAGAGTTGCTTACAAGATAATCTGGTATATAAACACATTGATATTTAGACAAGGTGGCATTTTTCTTAAGAAACCCTCGAGTAGACATATATTTTGTAGTCAATGATGGCATAGCATATGTTTCTTTCTATGATATGGTCTTTCAAAATTTTTAATAAAATAAAAAAATAGCACATCTTTTCTATTTCCTATGTCTTTTCTTTTTTTTAAGATTTTATTTATTTAATTGACAGAGAGAGAGAGACGAGAGAGGGAACACAAGAAGGGGGAGTGGGAGAGGGAGAAGCAGGCTTCCCAACGAGCAGGGAGCCCGATGTGGGGCTCGATCCCACAACCCTGGGATCATGACCTGAGCCAAAGGCAATTGCTTAACCAGGTGCCCCTATTTCCCATGTCTTAAGAAGATTAAAATTTCATGTTGATATTGTTCTAATTTCATGCATTGATTAACTAACCAATGAGATGTTTTATTATTTTCATTAATCTGAGCATGCATTTTGGTGTTCATGTTAATGGTCTGTCAGCTGATTTTAATTAAAGCAGTGTTCATGCGGAAAAGAAGGAAACATTTATAATACATGATCTAACTCACTGTTACTTTAAGCACTTATTTTCTTGATGGTAGAAATATTTTTGATACATAGAGCAACAATTTTTCCTTACTGAAATTGATACATGTTTAATATATGGAATGTAGCTTGCATGTTTTGAGGGCAGAACTACTCACTATCCAAGGGCTCACAGAGTATCTGATTTACAAGTATGAAATCCCACAGAATATTACCTCAATTTAAGGGATCCAGTTTATGGTAAAGGAAGTTGCAACAATGAACAGTTGGCAATGGGATCCCATTTACAATGGGATCCATATCAAACTGAACTTGTTTGCTTGCATGCATACTAGACTAGTCTTTTTCTTTTTTTTATGTTTAGTTAGCCACTGTATAGTACATCATTAGTTTTTGTTATAGTGTTCAATGATTCATTAGTTGCATATAACACCCAGTGCTCATCACAACACATGCCCTCCTTAATACCCGTCACCGGGCTAACCCATCCCCTGACCCCCTCCCCTCTGAAACCCTCAGTTTGTTTCCCTAGAGTCAATAGTCTCTCATGGTTCATCTTCCTCTCTGATTTCCGCCCCCTTCAGTTTTCCTTCCCTTCACTAGCCATCAGGGAAATACAAATCAAAACCACAATGAGATACCACTTTACACCAGTTAGAATGGCAAAAATTAACAAAACAGGAAACAACAAATGTTGGCAAGAATGTGGAGAAAGGGGAACCCTCTTACACTGTTGGTGGGAATGCAAGTTGGTACAGCCAATCTGGAAAACAGTATGGAAGTTCCTCAAGATGTTAAAAATAGAGCTACCCTACAACCCAGCAATTGCACTACTAGGTATTTACCCCAAAGATACAGATGTAGTGGACTAGTCTTTTAGAAGCAGAGCAATTGTGTCAGTTTGGAGATGAAATCTGTATTAGTCAGGGCTCCCCAGAGTAACAGAACCAATAGGATATATAGAGATATACAAGATATACAGGAAGATATACAGGAATTGGCTCACACAATTATGGAGGCTGAGATATGCATCAATTTGTTGCCTGCAAGCTGGAGAAGCAAGAAAGCTAGGGGTAAAGTTCAGTCCAAGTCTGAAGGCCTCAGAACTGGGGGGCTGCTGATGTAAGTCATGGGATCCAAAGACTATATGGTCAGGCATGGAGGTGGCATTTATTAGTCCACCTGCAACTCCTTGGCCAGACATAGTCATATAACTACACATAATTGTAAGAGAGGCTGAGAAAGTTGGTTTAATTATGACCTCAGGAGGAAAGTAAATGGATATAATGTCAATGAAACAGTTTCTACATTCTATTAAGCATAAAACTGCCCCCCCAAAATTTAAGTAATTTCTTTTTTGGTGAAATAACTCTACATGAAAAGTACTAAAATATTAAACATTAAAAATGAATTGGGGTGGAATTCATACATTTATTCCACAAAGACATAGCCTTTTGTCTCACTAGCAGAATAAAACCAGTTTAAGCAAAAACCGTAGATGTTATATTGGACATTCTCACTAATGTAATCCTTTTGGGCTGATCCCTGAAGACATCCAACTGGCAAACATAATTTTAATATCAAAGAAATGACTAAAGAGGCAAAATTCATACTGTGAATTTGATTTGAGTTATGAGCTGTAGCTGGAAAATTAGTTTTAAAAGATCAAATGGACATAATGAAAGCTGGTCCTAAGGTGATTGCCAATATTGAAAAACAAAACAAAAACAAAAACCAATTCCCTCCTATTCATTTACTTGAGGTTTTTATAAGAAAAGCCATGGAAGTCATATACATGAGGTCATTGAATTGACACAACTTATTATAAGAATGAGAGATTAATAATGATATAGGGATTTTAGGATAAATGTATAAAATCATTAATAATATAGCATTACATTCTTTAAATTTGTATAGGAATAATTCAGATGTTATTGTGCATTTGTAGAATTTGACATGCTGATTCTAAAGTTTTTATACAAATGCAAAGTGCCCAGAATGGTTAAGACCTTGAAAAAGAAAAAACAAACTTGGAAATCTTAAACAGAATGGTTTCAAGATTTACTATAAGGCTACAGTAGTTATAGTGATAGAAATAGTAGTAAGGTTTGATATAATAGAGAAATAAAACAGAAAAGTGTCTCCAGATGTAGGCCCACATGTATTTGATTTTTTTTTTTTTGAGAGAAAGGGAGAGAAAGAGAGAGTGAGTGAGCAGGGGGTTGGGGGAAAAGGGTAGACAGACAGAATTCTAAGCAGACTCTACTCTGAGTGCAGAGCCCAATGTGGGGCTCAATCTCATGACCCTGAGATCATGACCTGAGCCAAAATCAAGAGTCAAATGTTTAACTGACAGAGCTATCCAGGCACCCCTGATCAATTAATTTTGATAAAGTTGATAAGGTAATTCAACAAGAATGGAAACCCTTTTCAAAAATGTTACTGGAAAAAAGTAATCTAACTGAGTAAAAAAATAAGCTTAGCCCATTATCTCACAACATACACAAAAAATTATTGCAAGATAGATCATAAGTGCAAATGTATAAGCTAAAATGATAAAATTTCTAAAAGAAAACATAGATGAATAACTCTTTCTCCCCTTTCTCTTACGTTCTGTCTTTCTCTCTCTTCCTACACTAGCCCTACTTCTAAGACCTCCTAATTGATTTAGTCAGGCCCACCTAGATTTTCCAGAATAATCTCCCTTACTTACATCTGCAAAATACTTTCACAGTGATAATTAGTGTTTGAATTTGAAAAACTAGCAAATGTTGCCTAGCAAAACTGACACATCAAAAAAGAAACATTCACAAACTGAATTTCATCAAAGTCAAAATTTTTGCTCACTAAAAATCATAGTTAATAAAAATGAAAAGTTAATCCACAAACAGGGAGAATATAATCACTATACTTAAATCTGACTAAGGACTCACAGTAAGCATATATAAAGAATTCCTACAAGTATGAAAGACAAAACTGAATAAAAATGGGCAAAAACTTTGACAGTTTATTAGGCAGAATAGATAAATGTCCAATAGACATGTGAAAAGTTGTTCAGCATCTTTAATCATCAGGGAAGTGCAAAAAAAAGAAAAACAAAATATTTCTGCCCCTCACTAGAACAGCTTAAATTAAAGAGACTGATAATACCAAGGAGGGGGAGGGGTGAGGGGCAATACTGCTGGTGTGAGTGAAAAACTGTACAAATACTTTGGTATATTCTTTGATGGTCTCTAATAAAATTAAGGGTACACCTACCCTGATCCAACAATTCTATATTAGGTATTTACCCAAGAAAAAAACCACACATCTACATAAAGTCTTGTAAATGAATGGTACCAGCTTTGTCATTAAGTTCGTAGCATAGGATTATTGAATTTTTAAATTTGTTCTTTTGAATAATTTTTTAAAACATCATTTATAAATATGTTACATTTTTAGAATAGAAAACGCCACCTAAATTTCAATCCTCATATTTTGTTAATGCTCTGCTAGAGATTCATACACTACACACGATTGTATAAAAATGAGGATTTGACTCTTTAAAAAGAAAAAATATATATATATGTATATAGTCCTTGTTATAAAGCAAAACACAACATGGTACTTTTGTGAATTAAGAAGCGACTGATTTGGTGATTGATAAATAAAAATGACTAAAAAATATTGTACAAGTTGTAACTGCTCATAGAATTAGCTAAGAGCTCAAGTGGTTGACATTTTATTCTGCCTCTTCCAATTCCTCTTTCTTCCCCTAATGCACTTACAGAAAACACTATGGATAAAATATGCTATCAGTCGCTTTGAGAGAGTTTATCAATTTGCCCTCACAGAACTGACAACAAATGCCAAGAAAGCTAGTGTTTTCCCAAGACTGAATTAAGTAAACAAAGAGGGGCAGAAACTGGATTGAACTGAGAGACTTGCATATAGATAGGAATAGAAGTTTGAGAAAACGCTGCATTTTCCCAGGAATTATGAGGTAGACATATTCCCAGATTTTAGGGCAGATGGTTTGATAAGCAGTCAATATAAGATTATTCTCATAGGCAAAACTTCCAAAACTTCAAGGAAAAATATTTCTCATGGAATATAACTTCTCTAAATTCCAGAGCACAGAGAAAAGAAGAAAACTTGACCATGATATTAATACAGACCTTAAAAAAAGTGTTATATAAAAAGAAAAATTGGGGCGCCTGGGTGGCTCAGTCGTTAAGCGCCTGCCTTTGGCTCAGGTCATGATTCCAGGGTCCTGGGATGGAGCTGCGCATCGGGCTCCCTGCTCAGCAGGAAGCCTGCTTCTCCCTCTCCCACTTCCCCTGCTTGTGTTCCCTCTCTAGCTGTCTCTCTCTCTGTCAAATAAATAAATAAAATCTTTTAAAAAAATAAATAAATAAAAAATAAATAAATAAATAAATAAAAAGAAAAATCACATACCAACAGAAGATACATGCAAAATTTTAAATAACATATTAGCAGACAGAATCTAGTGTTTGTTAAAAGTTTAACACAAAAAGACCATATGTGATTTTTTTCTAGGAATGTAATAGTAGGAAATGCATTTTACTAATAAATTTTTAAATAAGCATAAAAACAGATGTTGTTATTTGCTAAAATTTAAGATATAATCCTGATGAACCAAAAGCTATAATAAAATAAGAACATGAAGTTATTACCAAAACCAAACAAAGTTTACAATTTCACACCCACCCACACACACATAAAAGAGCTACAAGCCAGAAATAATAAAGGGATGATAGTCTGCGAGTGGTTAAGAGCATCCAATCTGGAGCCAGACTGCTCAGGGATAATTCCTGGCTCTGGCACTTTCTTTGTGGCTTTAGGCAAGTTCCCTAACTCTCTGTGTCGCAAGCCTTCATATATAAAATGAGAGTAAAAATGGTACACACCTTATTAGGTTGTGGTGAACATTCAGTAAGTTGATGTATGTTAAGTGGACAAGTGTCTGACCATCAGCAAACACTATGTTGGAATTTATTATTGCCAGTATCTCTATTGTTGTTCAGATTAAGTTGAAAGATGATTTTAAGAATATCTGCAACTCCTCTTCTAAAGTCTGCCACGATTTCATTATATATAAATTGAGGAAACTGACTATGCTCAAATTAGCTCCTCTCTTGAGGGGACAGGGACAGAAGTTGGGTTGGGGTGATAGGAAAGACAAAGGGCTCCTTTCCCTTCCTTCTAGCCGGATCAATCAGCCCCCAAGACAGAGACTGGGATAGCTGATAAGTCTGGGTATTTTTCCCATCTGAAGATAAACCAAAGCATTCCCTAAACACACACAATATTCAACAGCCAAGAGGAAAATGTGAAACATTAATACGTAGTCCCATCTGGAAAGAAAGAGAAAGGAAAACCACACGCAGTACAAAATACTGAGTCTCTTAGCGACAAATCCGCGTTGCTGTGCCACCTTTACCTTTGCAGTCTGCCTGAGACCCTGAAACAAAGCTCCATTTTCCCAAACCCTGGGCATTTCCCAAATGAGGAGCTGTTCCGGTGCCGAGTTAACACACTGAACAAAGAAACCAAAATCCCGGTCTTGAGAAAATTTATGTGTTGCTTTAGGTGACAAAAAAAATTGAGAAGTGCAGGGTTTGGGGAGGCTGCAATTGTAGGGGTGGGGGGGTGGGGGTGGAGCTAGAGTAGGGGGAGCAAAGTGGAGCGGAGAGAAAACAGTTGGCCTGCGGTCAGACGTGAGGTGCGGCCAGACCAGCGTGTGCCAGAGCATTTCCAGGAATTTAGAACTCACTCTGCCCAAGGCATGTTCTTATTTGTTTTAAAAACGTCACTCTTGTTGTTTGAGAATAAGATAAAATCAAAATGATTTGGATAAATCAAGTTGTAGGTGGCTGTTTCTTTATACTGGGAGGCAAGGATTATCCATTTGGAGGGAAGCTTAGGGCATTTCCCTTCTCCAGTTCTCAAACTTTTCTTGAATCTAAATATTATTTTATTGCCTTTCTTTGTGGGGTAAAGAGAAATTTGAAATCTCACATTAAATAATGTGGAAGAATATCTGATCCTAAATTACCTACGATTTTTAGCTATAGGCCAAAAGTTTACTTTTGATTATTTATTTATTTATTTTAGGGAGAGAGAGAAAGAAAGCAAGAGTGGGGGGCAGAGGGAGAGAGAGAATCCCAGGCAGACTCCCTGCTGAGCGTGGGCTCAATCTCATGACCCTGAGATCATGACTGAGCTGAAATCAAGAGTTGGAGGCTTAACCAACTGAGCCACCCAGGCGCCCCCGAACGGTTACTTTTTTTTTTTAAAGATTTTATTTATTTGACAGAGACACAGCGAAAGAGGGAACACAAGCAGGGGGAGTGGGAGAGGGAGAAATAGGCTTCCTGCCAAGCAGGGAGCCTGATGTGGGGCTCCACCCCAGGACCCTGGGATCATGACCTGAGCCGAAGGCAGACGCTTAACCAACTGAGCCACCCAGGCGCCCCCCCCCCCCCCAGCGGTTACTTTTAATACAAAAGCAACCCAATGAACATGGCACAGCAGAAAGAGAATCTGGACGTTAATGACAGTGGAGTTGTTAGTCCAACCTTATAGTCACCTGCCTTTAATCATCATGAAGAGAAAAAAAATCAAAATCCTCACAGATTAAACCACTTGTAGTTGGGTTTTGTGCTACAGTTTTAAACATTTGTAAGAGATCTATTCTTTTCTCCTATTTGATCTTTAATTGTGTACATTTAATAAGTTTTGAATGTTAAAGTGAAAAGTATAAACTCGGTAATCTGGACAGTTCTTGCTCATGGAAAATTTACAGCCTGAAGATGAACATCAAAAGCCCTTTTTCAGGGTCCTGGTTGGTTCAGTTGATTAAGTGTCCAACTCTTGATTTCAGCTCAGGTCATGGTCTCAGAATTGTGAGATTGAGCCCCAAGTCCGGCTCTGCACTGGGTGTGGAGTCTGCTTAAGATTCTCTCTTTCCCTCTCTCTCTGACCCTCCTCCCCCACCCCCTGCTCACTCTCTCACTCTCTCTCTCTCTAAAAAAATTAAAAAGCCCTTTTAAATTATATAGAAGCCAAAGAGACCATAGAGTATCAATAGAAAAGCTCATTATAAGAATTAGAAATGGTATGCATAAAATATAAAGGTTTTTTTTCTTTTTTTTTTTTTAGTCCAGCGATACCAGCTTGAAAAAAGTAATTGCATTTAATTGTATTCAATGCCAAAGAGAGGACTTAGGTTATTTTTATGAACAACAATATGAAGTTTTGTATTTTTCTTCAACTTCTTGCTATATTAGGACACAAGCTAAATGAAAACACACAATAATACATTGATTTGGGGGAAAAAAAAACCACACTTATAATCTAAGAAGAACAAACAAAGGAGAAACAAAAGACAGATAAATTAAATTAATAAAAGTAAAGAGTGATTTATAAGGAGAAAATAAGTTCTAGATAATTTAGTTTCTTCTGTCTCTGAATGTCCTCTAAAAGAGTAGTTGATAAATTGGAGCATATTTAGATATTACTGAATGCCTACGGTTAATATATTCCTTCTCTTTTTTTTTTTTTTTTTTTTTTACTGAAGTACAGTTAATATACAATGTTACATTAGTTTCAGGGGTACAAAATAGTGATTTGACAACTCTAAACATTATGTTATGCCGGCTGCAAGTGTAGCTACCATCTGTTACCATTTTCCTCTATTACAATTTCATCCTTGTGATTTATTCATTCCCAAACGGGGAGCCTGTACCTCTCACTCCCTTTTACTCATTTGCCCATCCTCCACTCCCCTCCCCTCTGGCAACCACCAGTTTGTTCTCTGTTCTTTATGGGTCTGGGTTTTGTTTGCTTGTTTGGTCATTTGTTTTGTTTCATGGATTCTGCATTTAAGTGAAGTCGTATAGTATTTGTCTTTCTCTGTCTGATTTATTTCACTTAGCATAATATCCTCTAGATCTATCCATGTGGTTGCAAATGGCAAGATCTCATCCTTTTTATGGTTGAGTCATATTTCATTATATACTTATATATATTTATAATATGTATTTACATATATAAAGAAGATACTATATATATACTTCTATGGGACACGAATATTTCTATGGGACAGGTGAAAAATTCTTTTAACTTAAATATACTCTCTAAAAATAAAATGGTATATAAACTACTTATGGTATACAAACTAATTGAGGGATGTTAAGATTTTATGTATTCTCCAATTCTTTAATAATACTACACAAGCGGCTGAATACTCCAACCACACATGTGAACTGAGCTTCAGAGACAATAGCAAGATAATGAGCCGAAGGCACCTGTAATTTAGCAGTTTAAGACCAATTGTAAAGACGGCATGTCATTTGAAAAATCCAACCAATAAAGGAAAACTATCGGCTTCACATTAAATCTGAAATGTTTTTAGAGTCGGCAGACTGCTTATCAACTTTACTTGAATGTTTTCTCTGAAACTGATTTTTAGACCTTTTAAAATATATATTCAGCAGTGTTCTCTAACCTTGAAGAATGTAGCATACCCCTTTCTTCTTTCATTTTTTTTCCCTAAAATAACTTTTTCTTTCCCCTATGAATCACTTACTTTTTGCACTTGACAAAGTCTAAATGCTTGCTTTCCATTTCGGGATTGATATTTAAATTCCCTGCTGCACATCAAACCTGTGAATTGTTGCAGACATTCTTCTAGTGTCCTTGTTTTATCTTCTTTCAGAGGGCATGAATCACGCATAATAACTAATTAACAGTTAATTGCACATTATTTGAAACAAAAATAGGGCAGAGTGCCCAAATAATTGTTTCATCTGTGAAAAATATCATCTTCTGTACTCCAGGAAATCACCACCCATCATACCATGACAAAAAGCATAGCCTCTTTTTCTTATCACCGGCACAGCTGAAGCATGAAATTTAAAAGTCAGGAATTTCTGAAAGCAGGAATTTAAAATTCATGGAAGTGCTTTAGATAATTAGGATCTACCTAAACTTACTCTTTCATCTGTGGTTGTTCATTTTGTGGCTCAGAAATTGAGAACCCTATCTTTTTTTACATACTGACAATCACCAGCATGTGTGTATCTATGTACTGATTCCACAGAGAGTAAATCAAATAGCATGTTACAGATCCATGTGAGGATGACAGCTAGATTGTGTGTGTTCACCCAGTCAAGTGGCTCCCACATACCACCTGCTGTGGAAGAAGAACACTGGTCTCAGAAGAGAGGATCTTGGGCTTGGCCATGGGTGATGTTCAGCATCTCAGAGGATGCCCTGCACATCCAAAGTGACCACTGATTTGTGCAATGTAGAGGCATGGTGTCTGGTCCTAGGAACACCACAAACTAACTCTCACCTTCAAAGTCACTTCAACTCTGGGGGTTTCACTGTGTTCCTCTCTATACTTACAGCTTTGCTTTTGGTGATCTTGAAAGAACTTCTAAGCATATAAATCCATAGCTTAAAAAAAATCTTCTCTAATGAATAGTCTCTGAGTCAAAACTTACCTATTATGAATCATGCAAATAAAAATCCAGAATATGTACACAAGAATTTCAGAAAGAAAAAAATAATGTGTAGAGAAAGATATTTGTTTCTCTGAAAACAAATATCTAAAAGCAAAAATTAATATGGATATAATATCCTAAGCTAGAGGATTTAATCAGCAATTGCTTTTAGCTCCAAAGATAAGAAAACAAAATAAAAGCACTTCCTTAATTGTAATTTTTTATGTAAAGTTGATTCTCATTATCCACAGTAGTTATGTTTTGTAAAGTTACTCTGGGCACCAAATTAGCAAATAACAAAGGCTTTGCTCCTAAGGAAAATACAGGGTTGGGTTTTTTGTGAGCCTCTGGTGCAACTATCCACCTGATTGATACATAGCCTTGTTTTATGTGTGTTTCTGGTTAACAACACCTGATTTAATATATATTGCTGATTCATTAACATTGAACTCATGACAAACATCATTGTAACTCATGACTGAATGAAGCTGATCTCACATATGTATTTTCTCTGTAAGGCACATCACAGCTTCCTTGTGCTTAGGAACACTAGAACTAGGCTTGGGGGCTGTTAAAACAACAAAATGACCAATAAAAAGCACAAAAATGCAAAAAACATTGCAATAAGTAGACCACAAAAGGGCACTCATTTACGGTTGGAAAGCTGAAACAAGAATACAGAGTGTCGCTTTGTTCTACCTCAACCCAGAATGTACCCATCAGGAGACTAAAATTTCTCACTGCTTTACACACACACGTCTATGAGTGAACGCAAAACTGCAATGAGTATTGATTTGAGGACTACTAATAAATTTAGCAAGTAGGAAAATTCACAAATACGGAATCTGCAAATAAGGATCGACTATATTTATAAAAGTATGTGATTAATGTGTATTTCACCCACGATACTGTCAGCATCATGAAAACAAGAATCATTTCTCACCACTGTGTCCCCAGCACCACATCACACACACACACATACACACACACACACACTGCTTAACACATACTTATAATAATGAATCAGTCATCGATATTATTAGCAAACTGTACTTCCCATCTTGAAAACCTTTCACTTGGTTTTAACCCTGACGATTGAAAATTCAAATAGTTCATGTTTTGATTCAAATCCTTGAAACAACTTTTATTCTATGCAAGAATAATACAGTAAAACCTAAAAGACCAATGAGTCACAGGCAAGGCATGAAAGGATAACAATGAGGTCAGTACTACTTTAAAAAAAAAAAAAAGTACTCAGAAAACTTTAAGTTCCATCTAGAGAATTCCTCAGAACAGAAGGCTACTTTTTACTTAAAATTAATATACACAACTTGAATACAGTATCTTTCCTCCCAAACCATTCCAGTTGTCTACATCAGAAGTAAGTAAACACTGGCTCTTTTCTGCTTTAATTTTGATAATCAGTTGATCATAAATGAGTCTATTTTATGACAGATTATTTTAACTTTATATTGCTTAAAGAAAGTCAAAATTCTTTGAATACCTTCATGTTGACCCTGTTTATCTTACTCATTGTATCTCTTTGCAAAACCCCCTCATTGTATTCCCAAAGTAAGTCATGCTCTCTTGTGTCCATGCTTTTATAAAACAAGTTTTCCCCATGAGAGACCCTCTGGTTTTCTTTATCAGACTAATTTCTTACTTGTCTATCAAGACTGCTCAAGCATCACCTCTTATTTCCGATCATGCTTCCATCTCTGGGGTTCATTATGTCTATATATGTTCCCATGGCACCCTGAACAATTCTTAAAATCTCTGCTGTTGTAATCATCAGTTCCTTGTCTGTCTCTTCTCTAGGGATGGGATTCTGTTTGACTTTTCTTCATATCTCTAGTATCTGTCATGGATTCTGACATACAGTAATACACACAGTGAGAGATTTGTTAGTGTTTATAAAATAAATGCCTCTGATAAACTGTCTAAATGAATGAATGAATGAATGAATGAATGAAGCTAATGCTAGGAAGATTTCTTACCTAAAGGATATATGGATGAGGCTAATAAAGCTTGGTTAACCTTTTTATTTTTTATTTAGAGGATCTGCAGTATGTGGAGTCTCTAACATTATCACCCTGCTATTCCAGTTTGTAGAGATATAGATCCGAATTGGATTATTAGACTAAACTTAATCATAGCTTATTCTACCTATCACTCATCTTACAAAGAAATCACAGGACAGATATTCTCCTTAAATATAAGAACATGTATAAAGCAGTTGGCATATTTTGGAAAACAAGAGCTGTACTCTTGCTCCCAGCTCAGAATAAATCTTTAAAAACACACTTTGTTTCCGATAATTATGTTAATGCAAAGCAGATTGATGGGAAAAGCAAAGTTCTACTAGAAATGAGTGTTGAAAAAAGTCATGAAAAAATCTAACAATTGAAATAATGAACAGAAACACATCACCATATTAGTCAAAGATATTTTTGTAATATATAAGCTGAGAGGAGATTAAAAGATACTTTAAATTTGAAACAATCCACAGACTCATGATCTGTGTGTTTTTAATGATCAAGGCCAATTTGTTTTCAGTGTTTCTATAGTTTGAAAAGATACTTAGTTCTCCAAAAGATGTGAAGGCAGAAGACATCTTCCCCAGACTCAACTGGCTCTTTTTGGTTTATCAGTTAACAGGGATCCAATGACCTGGTGTTGTGGAGCACCCCCACACGGGGAGTCAGGAAATCTCAGTTTTAATCTTTGCACTGCCAGCAAATAGCTTTGTGCCCCAAGCATATCATTTAATCTGCCTTAAGATGAATTTTTAGGTAATGTACTATACAACGTCTGATGTTTGAAATGCTGAAGTAAAGCATACCATGTAAGACAAGTAGTAATGTAATCCACAGTAACGTAAGAGGCGTACATGGTATTACGATGAATAATACAAAGTACATTCAAGGTTTTTCTTGAAAATTCTTTTTTTAATCATAGAAGCTACTGTTTAAAAATTTTATTGTTATGTTAATCACCATACATTACATCATTAGTTTTTGATGTAGTGTTCCGTGATTCATATTTTGTGCATAACACCCAAGTGCTCCATGCAGAACGTGCCCTCTTTAATACCCATCACCAGGCCAACCCCTCCCCCCACCCCCTCCCCCTAGAACCCTCCGTTTGTTTTTCAGAGTTCATCGTCTCTCATGGTTTGTCTCCCCCTCCGATTTCCCCCCCTTCATTCTTCCCCTCCTGCTATCTTTTTTTTTTTTTTTTTTCTTAACATATATTGCATTATTTGTTTCAGAGGTACAGATCTGTGCTGGATAGGGATCAAACCATTCTGAACACCTATGAACTCAACAGGAGATCGAAGAAAAGAATAGCAACAACTCCCTGAACAGAACAAGGACCACTTTCTGGAAGGTAGGATGTGCGGAGAAGTGAATCCGAGGCAATATTCGGGAGGATAGATGGCGGGGGAGGGGTTCTCCGTTGGCTGCTTATAGAAGCTACTTTTTACTTGATACTTGAAAATTCCTTTCAAGTAAAGTTATCCATTAATTATCTGAAGGCCTTCATATTAGTGAGGTTTCAGAAGTGATTTTGCCTCTTGAAAGTGTATTTGATTTGACTGAATGAAGACTTGGTTTAAATCAAATTTCCTAAGTAATTATAGAGAATACATAGATTGAGTCCATATCATTCTGGTAGCCATGGTTTGATAGAATGGAGGTTCTGTCTCTACACTTAAGCAGGAAAAAAAAATTTAACACAAGTTATATTTGTTACAATTAAGTTTCCTTTCTCAGACCATAAATGTGGGAACCGGGAGGACACCCTAATGCATACTACATTATAAATTTATTGTGTTGGATACTCCTGCTTATGATTCACATCCACTTAAACATTGATATAAGGGTTCCTGCTAGAGGACACAAGAGCATTTTTAATAATGAAATAATTCTTACTAAGAAGTAGATGTTTGAGTTTCATGAGAAGATGGATCCAAACTTCATAGATTTGGGGATCTAAACAAATAGAATTAAGTACTGATTTGAAAGTCTCATCTTGGTGATCTAGGAAGAAAGTATAAGCTATGATAGTCATATGTATGGTTAGATCAAAGCCTGAGAATTAGGTAAAACATGTTAGCTGAAGGAAAAGAGATGCAGTGGGTGTGGGGAAAATAATTTAAGGTGTGAATTAACCACGTGAAGTGAATAAACAAGAGGCCTTTTTGCTTAACTAGACCATAGTCCTAGTATTCAGTTTATTGTAGTATTTGTACAGAAATTCTTTTTTATTTTGTAGTGAAGTATTATTATTAATTGTTGCACTAGAATAAGCTAGGAATAAAGACAGAAGAGAAACCCTTAAAAGACATAATCAGGCGAGTAGTGAAATATGAATATAGATTATGTATTATATCTTATAATTGTATAAATATTATATATCATAAATGATACTGTATCTATATAAGCTTTCCCAAATAGTTATGTATATGATAGCTGTACAATAAAATTCCTTGTTCTTAGGGAATATGTGTTGAAATATTTAAAGGTCAAAGGTCATAAAATCAGAATCTTGTTCTCCAACATTTCAGTAAAAATAATATTAATATATTTTTTAAGAATTTATTTATTTATTTCAAGAGACAGAGAGAGAGAGCACAAGCAGGGGGAAGGCCTGAGGCAGAGGGAGAGAGAAAATCTTAAGTAGAGTCCACGCTGAGTGTGGAGCCCAAGGCAGGGCTCAATCTCACCACCCTGAAATCATGACCTGAGCCAAAATCAAGAGTTGGGCGCTTAACCGACTGAGCCACCCAGGTGCCCCCAAATAGTATTAATAATAAAAATTATTTAGAGAAATAGATAAAATTTTTAAAAACTATTAACAATCATTGAATATAGGTAAAAGGTGTATGAGTCTTTATTGTGCTAGTCTTGCAAAAAATATTTTAATAAGAACCTATAAAAATACTTGTATGCCTTTCCCAAAAATAAGCCAAATGGGTATGGTAGCCCTCCACTCTGGACTTCCACGTTCAGGTATGGTTTTATCTACTTGTGCGTGAGATCCATCTGCAGTGGACAGAATTCTCATTTTAATACATAACTAGATCTGAAAGATGACTTACAAAAGCTGATCTCTCTCTTACCCTTTCTGGCATCCTATATATAAAGTCTGACTAGTTCTATGACTGAATCCTAAATCATGGTGAGTGAGGCAGACAGTAAGAAGTCTGAAATGAGAGCCACCATGTACCAAAAACAAAAAGTTTTCAGTTTCAGGGCGCCTGGATGGCTCAGATGGTTAAGCGTCTGCCTTCGGCTCGGGTCATGATCCCAGGGTCCTGGGATCGAGTCCCACATCGGGCTCCTGGCTCAGCGGGGAGCCTGCTTCTCCCTCTGACCCTTGCCCCTCTCATGCTGTTTCTCTCTCGCTCTCTAAAAAAAATAAATAAATAAAATCTTTAAAAAGTTTTCAGTTTCAGATTAAGTTAATTGCCTGATAAAAGTCATCAGCATTTTTGTAGCAATGGAGTCGAGTCCAGAATCTCCAAACATAGCATCCGCAATATCCAGGATTACAATCCACAATTACTTAACATAAGAAAGACTATGTTACTCATTCTGAAGGAAAAGACAATTAACAGATGTTAAGCACAAGATGCTACAGACCTTGAATTTATTAATCATGGATTTTAAAAGCAGTAAGTCTAGTTATGTTAAAAGATAAGGAAAAGTATTCTATGATGATTGAAAAGATAAACCTCACCAGAGTAATAGAATACATGAAAAAGTACAAAATGAAAATTTTGGAATCAAACAACATATTGTCTGAAATTAAAAATAGTTAATGGGTATATTAGCAGATGGAGATAACAGAGGAAAGGATAAATTAATTTAAAACAGATTAACGGAAATTCAACATGAGGAAGAAACTACTAAAAGCTCTCAAACAAGAGAACAGAACCTGTGAAAACTTTTCACCTCCCACCATTGTAGCCTCAGATGGAGATAACAGAAAAGAATGAGGCAGAAAAACCATTTGAAGAAGTAATGGCTGAATTATTCCCGAATTCATGGAAAAGTACATATTTCCAGATTCAAGCAGCTGAGCATAAACCTAACAGCATATTGCTTATAATAATCAGAAGAAAATCTCGAAAAAATGCAGAGGAAAATATGATGTATTTTGTAAAGAGAACAGCAATCCAAAGGATCATGGATGTTTTATCAGAAACTATGAAAATGAAATGATAGTGGAACAACATCTTTATAGGGCTGAAGAAAAGAAAAACTACACAGAATTCTATTGTCAGTAAAAGCATCTTTCTAGACTCAAAGGGATATGAACACATTTTCAGATAAAAAAAAAAAAACTTAAAAGAATTCTTCACCACTAAACACATACTACACAAAACTGCTAAAGGATAGTCTTCCGGTGAGAAAAATGTTAACAGATAAAACGTGGATATTCATAAATTAATGAAGAATCTGGGAAAATATACAAGACTCCCTTGCTGTTTTAATTTACTAAAATACTTAAGAATGTTAAAATAACAATATTATAGAATGGTCTTGTGTGGTTTTTAATATATGTAGTTGAACTCTATATGACAAAAATAGCATAAAGATGCTACAGTTCTATACGTATTAATTCAAATTCACTGTGAAAAGATCAATAACTGCCTTTAATCTGGAGCAACCCCTGACATAATGCAAAACTGATAAATCATGAGAAAATAGTGAGATTCTGCAGTTGCTTAGATGAAACCGGGTAAATTCCAATCATAAATGCTCTTGAATCTAAATAACTGAGCTCCTTAAGCAGCCAGATATATTGATTTCTAAATGGTGCCAGGCCCCCAGAAAAGAAATAGGGCATGTGAAATTTTCACCTTTGTCAGAGTTCAGGAGGAAGATGAACCTTCATAAAAGCCAGTGGGAAGAAGACAGCTTAAACTCGAATGGATACTTAAAGACCAAGTGTGAGCTAACATACATAATTTAGTAGCCCAGGAGTTCTGTGACCCAAGGGTGGTCAGTCCCAACCTACTCACCAGCTCTTCTCCACATGCCTCCCACCGGGTACTTAGAAGAATGGCAGGACAGAAGATCTACGAGAACCGTACTCAGAGACACGTAGGCAAGAAACCTTGCTTGGTTCCCAGACCCTTCTTTCCTTTGAAGATAAGCTGTAAGTCACTAATGAAAGGGGAGAAAACACTCCTGATTCCTGGCACAAAGCAAATATTCAATGACTCTGAAAAAGGGGTAAAAGCAAAAGTTGTCTGCCACTGGTAGGTAAGAGTAGGAAGAGAAAAATCCATTTGAGCCTATAACCTTGTGTTGATAGCAGGCAGAGTTCCACTGTCCCAGAGGCAGTGCCCGGAAACTTATTGTTACCTATGACCTCTCAAAGATGCAAAGCTCAATCTTACGGATACAAAAAGAAAGGAGGAGAAGGCTGAGAAAGTCTTATAGCAGAAGCCCAAATGCACAATCCCAGCCCAGACTGAAGCTAGAGTAAAAATCCCCACCACAGCTCTAGAACTGAATTAAGAAGCAGCAGTGGTCTATTGTGTGATGAGGGGAGGCACATGGAGAGAAATCTCCTCAGTGGGGAAGACGTGTAGGGGCTGCTGAAAGTTGAAGGTGGAGCAGGAACATGGAGGAAAAATCTGTCACTCCTGGCCTTAAGCCAAGGACAAGGCAGCGGTGGTCCAATGTAAAGAATTTGTAATTCCTGATTCAGTGAAGGCAATTACAACAAAAATAAAACGGAAACCCGGACCAATGACTGGCCAGATTGACTCAAAACCTCACACTGAACACTTTCCTGCAGAAGAGACAGGTGCATTTCTGAGCATGAGTATTAAGGACGTCAGTGTTTACTGTTAGTTAGTGTATACACAATATCCAGCATTAAACCAAAATGTATGAGACATAGGAATAAGTAAGAACAGAGTAAGAAAACAATCTATTGTCAAGATAAAAATCCAGTCCATAGAATCAGACCCAGAAAGGACACAAATGCTGGAATTACAAGGCAGGTAATTTAGTAATTAGGACTCTTTTGGTTTACATCCAGTTTCCTAGCGTAATAGTGAAAGTGCCCCCTTACACTTTCAAAAGTGTTTTGATTTGGGCAGTAATTTACGTGATTATCCTACTTGTAAAGATTTCACCTACTTTATCTCCTTTAAACTTCACCAAGGATTGTGAATCAGAAATAACTATCCCGGGCGCCTCGGTGGCTCAGTTGGTTAAACGACTGCCTTCAGCTCAGGTCATGATCCTGGAGTCCCTGGATCGAGTCCCGCATCGGGCTCCCTCCTCGGTGGGGAGTCCGCTTCTCCCTCTGACCCTCCCCCCTCTCATGTGCTCTCTCTCTCCTCTCATCCTCTCTCTCAAATAAATAAATAAAATCTTAAAAAAAAAATAACTATCCCTATTTTACAAATTATAAAACGTACCTCAGTAAGCTTAAAACTTGCCCAAATCACAAATCTATAGACAGTATTGTTATTCAAACACAGCACATTTGATTTAAAGTCTCAACTTTACCAATTCAAGCATCGCTGAGTTATATAATTTTTAGATTTTGATACATTTCTCCTGTTCAGGCATAAAGTTTAAATAAATAAACAACTGACTGTTCTACCTAATTTATGAAATTTACTAAAAGTCTCATTTCCAAGGTCTGGCATGGTTTTCTTCACAAACTGAGATTCACTTGGGCAGAGATTAAGTTCTTCTGATCTCATTCCCATGTATTTTCAGCTGGTTTTTCAGACCTAATCATTGACTTTCTTATTATTTCTGAGTTTAACATATTATGCAAAGCATTTTCTTTTGCATGTACTGGATGGTAGTCACTATCAAAGCAGAAATACTTTCACCTTCTGAATCAAAACCAATTCCCAGCCAGAGCTTCAGAATTAATTAATTTGAATTCAAAAGCGACAAAATTAAACAGTCTGCTACAGTGACAATAACATAAAAATAATGAAAATAAACCAATGGAAACAATTAGCAATAAATAAAATATTTCCCTCTTCTTTCTTTTTTATTCAAGGTCACAGGAATTAACATTTTTTACTCTTATTGATATTTATGCAAATTACATGTCCCATTTACACTCAAAATTCTAAGAATTTGTTATATTGTAATTGGGAATCAGATGGAGATAAAAATATTGTTTAAAAAAACACCAACAGATGTTATCTTTGAGGAAGGATTCAATTTGCTGTGATAATGGCAAATGAATTCTCTGATCAGTAAGATGAAATTCATCAGACAGTTTCTGCTATCTATTAAGTTAAACTCCTGTAGGAGGTATTAGATCAAGCAGATTAGGAAACCAACTCTGAGTAGCTTTCTAAAGTACTGTAATTTCTACTGTCAGATCACAAATCTGTATAAGGAGTGCCTGGGTGGCTCAGTCAGTTAAGAGTCTGACTCTTGGTTTCAGCTCAGGTCATGATCTCAGGGTCATGGGATTGAGCCCCACATTGGGCTCTGGGCTCAGTATGGAGTCTGCTTGAGATTCTTTCCCCCTCCCTCTCCCTCCCTCTCTGCTCCTCCTCATATTCCTGCTCTCTCTCTCTCTAAAATAAATAAATAAAATCTTAATAAAAAATCTGTATAAAACCAGGGAATGAGAAACTCACGTATATTGTGAATTGTCCCTATAGGTGAAGATTAATTACCAGCAATAATTTTGGGCAAAGGCTTTTCTTGCTTTCTTACTTCCTTATCATAACCATATTTTATTGAAAGTCATACTGAATTTAGCTATGCCCTTTTGAACAGGATATGAGAAACAAAATCCTATGTTTCTGCTGGCTGTTGAAGCAGAATTTTGTTGTTGCCTCCCTGTTTCTTCAGTATCACGCTATAAATTGCCAGGCTTTGACATTGACAGTGTTACTTCCTCTGCCAAAAGATTTCTTAATCTTGGTTTAAGAAGCAGTCTTATCCATTATTCTTCCCCCAAATTCTTGTAATAGGTTGCTTGTTTCTCATGAATCATACATTTGGTGTTGTGTGTAAAAACTAAATGCCAAACCCAAGGTCATATAGATTTTCTCCTTTGCTTTCTTTTAGACATTTGTAGCTTTACATTTTCCTTTTAGGTCTATAATCCACTTGGGGTTAATCTTGGTATATGATGTGAGGAATACGTCAAAGTTTTGTTTTGTTTTGTTTTGTTTTGTTTTGTTTTGTTTTGCGTATGGATGTCTAATTGTCACAGCACCACTTAGAAAGCTATTCTGTCTCCACTGTCTTTGCATCTTTGCCAGAAATCAGTTGACTATACTTGTGAGTCTATATTTGATCTCTCTATTCTGATCTTATATGTATCAGCTCCAAGCTCTCCAATACCACAATGTCCCAATTAGGGCAGCTTTATAATAAGTTTTAAATCAGGTGATGTGAGTTCTGCTTGAGTGCTGAGATCAGTTCATGTGAGCTCAGAATTGTTATGGTCATTCTATTTCTATTGTCTGCCCAATGTATTTTAGAATCACCCTATCAATATCTACCACAAAGATTGCTTTGAATGTATGGATCAAATCAGGGGAAAATGATATCTTAATGACACATAGACTTCTACTCTATAACCCTTTATATCTCTCCAGTGCATACTCCATTAAATTTGTAGTTAACTACTTCATTTTTGGGGTTACTGTAAATAAAACTGATTTTTAAATTTTAGATTTCAGTCAATTCATTGCTAATATATAGAAATACAAATAATTGACTTTTTACTATTGACTTTGTATCTTGGGAACCTACTGAACTCACTTGCTAATTCTAAAATCATGTGTGTGTATGTGTGTAGATTCTTTTGAATTTTCTACACACACAATATGTTGTCTGTAAATAAAGACAGTTTTATTTATTTTTTTATTGAAGTATAGTGGACATACGATATTTCTTTCTTTTCAATGTGATGCCTTTTATTTATTTTTTGCCTTATTGCACTAGCTAAGATTCCAACGCTATTTTAAATAGGAGAGATGAGAGAAAACACCTTTCTCTCTTTCCACATCTTATTAGGAAAGTATTCATTCTCTTACCATTAAGCATGTTGATAGCTGGAGATTCATAAATACTCTTTTGGGTGAAGGAAAGTTCTTCAGGCAGAATGATTATGATATAGGTCAGAAACTTACTTATCTCCGAAAGGGATATTTTGAGATCTATTTTATCCAAAATTTTCTACTCCATCTTTCTTTTGGTGAATGCTTGTATGGCATATCTTTCTCCATCTTTTTACTTCAAATATATCTAAATCTTTATTTTCAAGTGGGTATTGTAAACAGCATGCAGTTGCATCTTGCTTTTATATCTGATCTGATAATCTTTATCTTTTAACTGCTGTGTTTGGAACATTTGTATTTAAAATGATTATAGATAAAGTGGTGACCTGGCTATTTTCTTCTTTTTTGTTACTGATATTTTGACTTTTCAGGTTTTTTAGGGTACGTTATCACTTTGAAGTGTTATAGATGTTGTAACTTGTAATTTTTTGTTTGCTTGCTATTTTAATTGCTTTGTTTTTAAATAGAGGATAATTCAGATGATTTCAAACAATGCTACCAGTGCTTGTTGCCAGCTAAGTGAGTATGTTCCAATATGAAAAGGGTTCTACTTATGAATAAAACTAATAAGAAAAGTAGACATGATGTATCATTATTTAGTTCTTCTCATCTGTTGATATGATTTCATTACCCCCTTATCTTTCTCAAAATCCGAGATAACTTTCCCTTATTTTCCCTACTCAAAAGATAGTTTAAGCAGCCAAAAAAATAGTGTTCTTGATTTTGAAGACTGTATCCACGTTACAGGACCCAAAGTCAGAGCTCACAGAAAACAACAGTAAGGTAAAGCACAGACTCTGGGGATAGATCCACATTTGGGTTAAGTCCAATTAGTATCAATGAACTTTGTGCAAATTGCTTTATTTTTATGCCTTTACCTTTCTCATCTGTAAAATAGGAAGATAATTTTAGTACCAGAGAATTTTTGAGTATCAAATCAGTTTTTTTTTTAATGTAGCTCTTACATGGGACCCAATATGTGTTGCTAAAAAAAAATACCACTTTTTGTCATCCTCATAACAACCTCATGAGATAGATAGTTCTGCAATTAATTGTATTTTGCAAATGAGAATAATAGAGTCAGAGTCTGTTTACTGTTCCTAAGACTGAGCAGCTTTTGGTGCCAGAGGCATTACATTAATTCAAGCTGCAAAGAAGGATACTTTAAATATTTAAATGGAAATTTGGGGTGTTAAAAAAATACCATGCTGTTATACCATTTGCTGTCATTCACTGGAAAGCGTTCTTGTTTCATAGATAATAAAACTGAGTGAGCTACTAGAAGAAAAAAGAAGAAAGCTCTGCATTTCTGACTTAATTTTTATCTTTATATTTATGTAACACAGAATCTACCTTTATTGCCTGTAATGGAATGTGTATGATGAAAAAGAATATCATTAAAATGCACACGAGCCCAAACATTCTAATCCTTGAGAATTATAGACAGAACTGGAAAATTCATGACTGCTTCATGAATAATAACTATAAAAATTACTTTGAATCTCCATTATTCATGTTTTGCCAGAAGAGTCTCATGGAATTTCATTATATAAAACTTTTTTTAAAGAAGGTGGGGAAGAGTTGAACTTTACTTACTTACATTAAAAAACCTAGTGAAGCATCATTTTATTAGAGTATTAAGTCCAAATTTTTTAATGCAACTGTATCTTTTAATTTTGGAAATTGTAGTGGGAGCAGAAATCCTTGAAGAGAAATCAGTTTTTCTGTTAAGGTTTTATTATTTACACATAAGGTGATTTTAACTGTGTGAGAAAATCACAGAACTCTAATTTAGTTCCTTATTTCTCCAACCTCCAACCACAGTTTGAAAAGCTCCATGTAGTCTTGGGTAGCTCTATTCCTTGTCTACTCAGAAACTTCTCTGCTCTTAAATTTCTGACCAAAACTGCCCAATAGATTCACAAATATTCATTCAGAAAAATATTTATTTATTTCTACTATATGCCAGATATACTTCCTGGCACTAGAGATGCTACGGAGAAAAACAGAGATAAAACCCCACACTCATGAATCTTTGTCCCAGGGGGCAAAGGACACAGACTATAAGCAATTTAACCCCTAAACATATTACCTAAGTCTTACTCTGCTTCATTGGAAACAGGGAAGGCATTAGAAAGGAATAGCCCCACTTCTGCTTATATCCTTCCATTTCTCTTTCCTGTTCTAAATAATTTGGTGACCTTCCCATTATTTAAAACTCACCTTATCTTTTGTTTTTGAATGCAATTCACTTTCTTCATTGTTGTCCAAACTATGTCCTATCACTTTTAGACCCCTCCCTCCTGTCTGCTTTCTGACAGAACACTAATTCACTTCAGACCTCCCGCACCTCATCTCCTCCTTTCACATGCAAACTTGTGGGGGGGGGGGGGCATACAACACTCACGATCTCCACTTCTTCACCTTCCACTAACTCCTCAACTGCCATAAACACGGTTCCAATTCTCTAAAATGTTCTCAGGATTAAAATGCTCTCACCAAGCAATTACATATAGATTAGAAAATCTAAAGGAGACATTTAAAATTTTTTATTTATCATTTGCTCCCTTAAGGGTGCTTGAAAGAGTTGATGATTCCTTCTTTCTCAAGCCACAGCCATCCCTTGGTTTCCATCACACCACACACTCCTGGATTTATCCTACCTCTCTGGTTATTTTTATTCAGTATCTGTGCTTGCTGGTTCTCTCCACTGAACGTCTTTCAGGCACCTTGGCAACAACTATGACAAACTGTAGTAAACTGATATCTTTGTTTCCCATCCTTTAGCATTTTCTTTGTCACTTAATGGCATATTTAGCAAATTGCCCAAAGCAAGAATTAAGAAATTACCTTTAAACTCTTTTCTCTCGAGAAACATCTACACCCAATCAATTATAAAGTCTTATCCTTTTTTTATTATGTTATGTTAATCACTATACATTACATCATTAGTGTTTGATGTAGTGTTCCATGATTCATTGTTTGCATATAACACCCAGTGCTCCATTCAGTACATGCCTTCTTTAATACCCATCACCAGGCTAAGCCATCCCCCCAACCCCCCTTCCCTCTAAAACCCTCAGTTTGTTTCTCAGAGTCCATAGTCTCTCATGGTTTGTCTCCCCCTTCAATTTTCCCCACTTCATTCTTCCCTTCCTGCTATCTTCTTCTTCTTCTTCTTCTTCTTCTTCTTCTTCTTCTTCTTCTTCTTCTTCTTCTTCTTCTTCTTCTTCTTTTTAACATATAATGTATTATTTGTTTCAGAGGTACAGGTCTGTGATTCAACAGTCTTACACAATTCACAGTGCTCACCATAGCACATACCCTCCCCAATGTCTCTTACCATTCTTATACTTAATTTTCTATCAATCCCATCCTCTTCTGCCCATCCTCACTACTACACTCATAATAAAAGCCAATATGATCTATGATTTATAGTACTTAACATTCATTCAAAAATCTTCACATTTTCTGTGGTTCAGACATCATTCTAGAGGCTAAGGACACAAAGGGATCATCAAACCAGATCAAATTCCTGCCCTCAGCATACTTAACATCAGTGGGAAAGATTATTGCAACTTAGTCTGTTATTCTCGAACATTGCATTATTCATATAAATTATTGACATAGCAGCCAAAGCTATTAAAAAAAACAACAACAGGAATATGAACAAATGGCTCCTATACTAATGATCTTCCAAAGAATTTGTGATTTCCTTAACAAATATTGTAAACTTCTTGCTAATCATTTCACTGCTTATCTGTTCAACTTCTTCGGGTACTGTGATATCTGCACTATACATTCTAAATATACTCAGCATCTTTACATAAATAACTGGGGATAAAAGGAAGCTTTATAAAGCTGAGGAAGGAGCATGCAGCAAATTAAGGCAAGAAACAAAAACAAAATCCCTGTAGCAACGAGGAATGCAGCCCCCAGAGGGTCACAATCAGATATGGATAATCACTGAAAGAACAAGAAAAAATATTCAAAATCAGTAAAGGGAAAATGAAGGAAGAAAGAAAACCTGATAATCCAACAGCAGGAATGACAGAAGATGAAAAGAAACAAAGAAGAATCATGGAAAGTGGGAAGCACCACATATGACACAGGAAGAATTCCACGTATATCAGTGTCCACAACAATGTTAAGTTCCATTAGAATGCAGTCTTCACAAGAGCACTTTTTTCCCTGTTTTGCTCACTGATACAGCCCCAGCATCTAGAAGATGTACATATGTGTATTTACAGATATTCAATAAATAGTATTTGAATGAAGCTGGTTTAACACACACATAAAATTCTGTGTTATGCATCTTTTGGAAAGTCTTCACAGTAATTAAGTGAAGCAAGAACTACTTAATAAAGATTCCTTAATGATGTAATACAAGTGCCTTATCTCAGCTATAATTCACAGAATTGTAGGAAACAGGAAACCCTGCCCCTTCCCGGACTCTTGGCCTACCCCTCTTCTTCACCCATGATAATAGACTTGGGAGCTCTCTGAATGCAGGAAGCTAGTCACCTATTCCTGATTATTTAATGTGAGATTGTGGTTTTTCTTGCAGCTGATAACCAGTTGTATTCTGGCTCCCACCTCCCATTTGTATTTTTCAACTTTAAGTTTTGTCAAAAGTTTTCTTTGTCAAATACCTAAAGCAGCTTAGACTAAATTTAATAAGTCCAAATTCTAACAACTGAGATAAAATTATGGCAAATTAAAAATTTTTGAACTCTTGTTAACTGGCAAAGTGGAGAAGAAAATGGAAAATATGGTTTGTTAAAGATAAATTCACTTCCATAACTTCAAAATGAGATATTGGATGATATCTGAAATAGATAAGGAAAGGTAATGGAATTTAGTACCTTAGAGATTATGCTTTCACTGCCATGGAGGAAAAATTAAATGTAACACTGTGTGAGTTGAGCCTAGTAGCAGAGAAATTGGTTTTTTTTTGGAAAGTTTTTTCAGCTATTTGTTTGGCTCTAACAGTGAAATATTTTGTTAATATTTTAATAGACTTCATTGGTATAAACTATCTATGTTAGAGATGAATTGGGATGTTGAATAAATTTAATTCAAAATTTTCCTTCTTTAGGTTTTCTCATTATACACTAGGTTAAAAAAGACGAATATAGCAATGATCTTTAACTGGATTCTTGAAATATCTGAAGAAAATATATCTGAAGTATTAAAATATTTGAAGAAAAGATAAATATATCTAAGAGCTAGTTTAAAAAAAAAAGAGACATGAAAATTATGAAACCATTAGCTAGAGTTGGGTAAAAAGAGGAAAAGTACATAATCACAAATTTAGGACTAATGGAAGAAAACTGGTGATAAACATAAAGGGTAGAAACATGAGGGAATATTTACGTATCTATGTTAATACAGCTGAATGTCTGAATGAGTTAAAATTATTTATTAAATGATGATCAAAATTGACTTGTGGAAACATATATATGAATAAGAGACAAACATGAAGTTATTTGTTTAGCTACCTTCCCATACCCAACTTCAGAATGAACGCTTTCTAACTTAAATGAGCAGATCATTTGACTTTCCTTAAACTCCGTTAGAACATGCACTAATTCTCTAAGTGGGGTCGTGGAACGCTGGCATTAAATGTCTTGGGTTGCTGATTGAAGATGCAGATTGCCACGGCCGAGGTAAAACCTAATAGCATAAGCTCTCTGGGTGTTGAACCAGGGAATCCACATTCTTGACCAATCTCCCAGGTGAATATGATGCACATTAAATGTGGACAAGAGAACAAATTAAAACCAGGTAATTGTTTTTATACGGCCTTCATCTTCATCTTTCAAAACAACCAATGGCATTATCATTCCACAAATCATCTAGATTCACGATTTTGGAGTAGTCTTTGGCTCCTAAATGCAATTACGAGGCAAATCTATCCCTCCTGTTTGCCCTGGTGTGGATGTTCCTCCACTCACCTCCAGTCTCTTCTTTCAGTTGATGCTTCCAGATAATTCTTTGCAAAGACCCACTTTTATCCTGTCACTTACTTTGCTCTTTTTTTTTTTCTTTCTTTCTTTGGAAGGGGTGGGTATGCACAGAAAAAAAAATCTTACTCTGAAAACAGGGCACAGAGTAATAACCCCTCTCTCTCACTATGAATTTATTATAACATTAGAGATTTTGCAAATAGATTTTAATAAGCCAGTGGTGATCATTCTGTGTCTATTTAATTACCCAAGTTATCATTAATATATCAGTAACTATTTTATTTTATTTCAATATTTAGATCTTGCAACAAAGTAAAATAAATATATAAAACTGAGTATGTTCTAACCTCCCTTAGTTATGGAAACTGAAGGGCTTCTTAATAGCATGCACATTCATGTATTACTTGTAGTTAATAAATGAGATTTTAATATAAGGAACAGTAAAGGGAAAGGAAACAACTATAGTGGCATAAATACACTTCCTTAATTTTTATACTTTAAAAATATTATATGATACAATTTATAAGTTGTACCATAGTTCGAAATCTACATCCACTGGTTTTCTCAAATACTTTTAATCTCAAGCCCACTAAAGTTGTTAGCTTCTAGGTGTGGTGATAAGAACAGATTACTTCTTCCTAAAATAGTTTTTATAATGGCATATCAAATAATAATACTTGATAATAAATAGTAAACAGAAAATGGTGCAGGAAGGGAGAAAAGCATAATCTGATTTAGACTGGTGCCTGACTAGCAGTTCTAGGGAGAGCCTCTGCCGTCACCTACAGGTCCTAGGAAATACTTTCATGGGCCTCTTTCTGTGTCATTTTTATCTAAATAACTTTCCTACAGGGACCAGTTTTCAAGATAGAGTGAGCCAATTCCTTGACTTCCTACTGGAGTTATAATCACTTATTGTATGCCAAAAATGAAGTATTGATTAGAGGTCTGATTGAGAAATGGAGAACCCAATTCTGGCCACTTCCTAGAGCAACACCTCAGGTGGACATCCAAGTCCTCTGATTCTTGAGGGCATTGGGCAAACAGTGGGAGAAATCCCCATCTATCTCCTGACCTTTCTCAAACTGTGAGGAGTGCTCTGGCCAGAGGGAAAAGTGCTCATGGTCCATTCATTCATCATATTTCTTCATCCATCTCCATGACTATGTTCACCCAGATTTGGGCAAAAATTTGGTGGCCAATCTTCATTTGGGCACTGTTGTTGAGCCTTCATTTTTGTATGATTATTGTATTTATTAGTGTATGTATTTTCTTAGGTCTTGGTTGGTATTTTAATGGGAATATGGTAACTGTAGCAGAGATTGTTAGTTATTCTCTATTTCTTCCCAACAATAAGCAAAAAAGATTTTGAAAACCTAACAATAGTGAGAGGATAATAATATGTCAAATTATAAAAACATAGCAAATTTATTAAATATATAATGAAAAAATGAACAGAATTTCCATGTTTATTGACTCTATTGGATTGAGTACAATACAGGCAATTTTTTGTCTTAGTTTATCTTCAGATCCAGTCTGTCGGATTTACTTTCCCTGCACCTAGATGATAACACAGGTAGATTTCATAGCTTCTAGGTCACTTTCGGATGTTGATGCCCCCTCCCCCTCCCACCGAGGTTAGTAGAGGAAGAGAATGAGAGATGAAGAATTGATTGCAATCTGGTGTTTGGGCTCTCTGTACCATTTGGTGTAAGGTGACCGACTATTGCATAGTTGGAGATAGCCCCACCACTTAATCACATCCAATGATTCATGGTTTCCTGATGCAAACTGTAACCTCTGGGTAACTACCTGTGACATTCTCTAAGTCTCTGTTTCCAGAGTAAACCCCATGCAGGGGGTAGAGCTCAGGGGTAGAGCATTTGACTGCAAAGTAAACCCCATGCAGACTCTTCCTGCTGATATCTATCTATCTCTCTATCATCTATCTATCATCTATCATCTGTACCTATATGATATATATATATATATATATATATATATCATATATACATATACATATATTTATCTCCTATTGGCTCTGTTTTTTTGGAGAACTTTAAAACACTGACATTTATAGAACACTCCAGCCAACAAGAGCAGACTATACATTATTTTCAGTGCACATGGAACATTCCCCAAGACAGATCATATTCCACATTTTGGGCCACAAAACAAAGCTTAAGAATTTAAAATAAATGAAATAACAGGAAGTATTCAGAGATTAAAATGCAATTAAAGGAGAAGCTAATAACAGAAAGACATCTGGGAAGTTCCATATATTTGGAAATCAACAGACTTTTAAATAAAGCATAGAAACTCCTGCCTCTGAGATGCAGTAACAGGGACTAATTTACCCTCCTCCCTGAAATAACAACAAAACTTGACAAAATATATAAAATGAGTCTTAAGACACTGACATAGGGCAGTGAAAGAATGTGGGATCCCTCTGAAATGGGAAACAAATACGGCAGGCTCTTCACGTGCCCCAGTTTTTACTTTGAGAGAATTTCCAGGCCAAAGTGTAGGGGGAGATGGAAGCTGGTCAGAGCCCCTCATACTCTGAGTGGTGGAGATAGAACCTTTGCAGAGAGTCCGGGGGAGACCAAGGCCACAGTTCATAGGGCTGAGGGCAAGAAAGGTGAGAGCACCACAGAGAGAGAGCTTTCTGGTCCTGCAGAAGGTCCCTCTCGAGATCGGTGTAATCCTGTTGAGCACATGTGTATATGGAGGCCACCCAAGGCTGTGGAAGGAAACAACCAAAAGGATTTGAGGCAACAGATTAGTTCTTGTTCCCAGCAGTCAGAAGAAAAACTTCATAATTCACAGGATATTTAGTAGACTACCCATTCTCTTTGGGACCAGAGAGCCTTTTAAAAATAGCATTATCCACATATAAGTGGGATCATATGGTATTTGTCATTTATATGTGGAATTTAAGAAAGAAATCAGATGAACATATGGGAAGGAGGAAAAGAAAAAAAAGGAGAAAGAGAAACAAGCCATAAGGGACTCTTAACAATAGAGAATAAACTGAGGGTTGATGGAGGGAGGTGGGTGGGGGATGGGCTAGATGGGGGATGGGCATTAAGGAGGGCACGTGTTGTGATGAGCACTGGGTGTTGTAAGTGATGAATCACTGAATGCTACTCCAGAAACCAATATTGCACTATTTGTTAACTAACAAAATTTAAATAATAAAAAATAGCATTATCTCCCACCTGTCTTTCCATTAGAAAAAGAGTGAGTTTCCTTTACCAAATAGCAAAGTATTTCTTAAATTTTTGGTGAGAGGAATTTCTTTTGGGCCATCTCAGTGGACATAATTAGGAGATGCGTGTCATGCCTCAGTATTCCCATCCCCTGAGGTTTTTGAATTTCTGCCTCTACTTTATACCAGTAATTTCTGGTTGACAATCTCCTTTCACATGAGCCAATGATAGATTCAATTTTGTGTAATAACTCAGAAAACTTAGAATCCATGCCCATTTGAATAAACTGAATGTAGCCTCTCTGGTTGGAGAACTCATTATCAACAAATTCACTCTCAGCTAAAATATGTTCAAATTCCTTTAGGTGAGCCACCCTAAAACCCATCCCCATAAATAACCTAAGATATAGTCTAATATTAATTATCAAATCTCTGAGTGTATTAACTTTTTCTTCTCCATTCTCATTCTGTTTAATTCCCAGGGAGAGGCTGAGATCTGGCCAAGTGACTTTACAGGTTGGGATTATTAGTGTCCTATAAAAGAGCTCTGTCCAGTGAGAGGTTAAGGGTTTAATGAGATACAAAGGAGTCTCAGCCTAGGGTAAAGGAAGCTCAATGTGGTATAACAGGAAGCTTTGGAATTTAGGTTCTGTAAGCCATTTTAATCCTCTGACAGCACCATTCCAAATGTTGGAGTACCTCTATTTCCTGCTCGATGCTACAGTTTTATTTAAGGACTCTGAATCTGAAAGTGGTACTGTGGTTATGTTTTTAAAATAGTCCTAATCTTTTAGAGAGGCACAGAAATATGCAAATTAAATTATTTGACATCTGGGAATGAATTTGAAATAACAGAAGAGGGTAATGCATGTGTGGGAATATAGTTGAAAAACAGCCATGAGGCACTAATTATTAATGTGTACAATAACATATGTATTATATGTTTCTCTATATTTTTATGCCTGAAATATATTTAATTGGAAAAAACAGGACTGAATGGAAAGAGAAAATTAATATGGCATATTAAGCAAATCAACTCAGAAGCTTATCTGTGGTTTTGAGAAGTAATGGGAGTTAGCAATTGGGAAATATGAGCCAAGAATCCTTGAATATTGAATACATATGGGAATGAGAGAGAAGTTGAAGACATAGGGGCAAGTGGGTATAACTAAAAATATGAAGTCTTTTTTAATGTGAAAGAAAATGATAGACAATAAGGGGAGGGATTGATCTTTTCCAGAAAAGGGGACATACCTATCTATGTAAATAAGAGTAAAACCAGAAATAAAATAATAAATAATAGAAATAGAGAAGGATATGGAAATTTGGGAGATGAGGAAACATGGAATTTGTGATCTTCAGATAACATTGCGTGTGAAAAGCTGGAGAGAAGTTTGAGGAGGCGAGAGACATGACTTTGCAAAACTTCTAGACTTCTAGGCGGTGCTGGGTGCCATTAACCAATGTAGCTAGTTTGCATAATTGTTCATCAGTCTGTATGCAATGTCAGGACTCTATCCAGTCTCCAGGCACTGCACTGGAAAGAGTTGTTGCCTGTCTTCAACTGAACGACCAGCAGGGTGATGGGTCTATCCTTTTTTTCTGTTTCTTGGTAATCTCTTCTCCTGAGGCAAGGCTCTGATTCTGGGAATTCTTCAAATTATCTACCCCCCACCCCCACCATCAAACACTGGTTTAGGTTATGTGCACTCACCTAATTTTATGAATTGCAGCTCAGTTATCATTTTTCCTAACCCCAGCTGCTCAATAAGGCATATGAAAATATTTTCCCAAGAAAACGGTATTTTATTAAATAACACATATCAATTTTCTCTGAAACCCAATTTTTTTCCAAATTCACATTTCATCATCACACAGTTCATTTGCATGTTTAAAACTTTAAGTCATGGGGTGCCTGGGTGGCTCGGTCGTTAAGCATCTGCCTTCAGCTCAGGTCATGATCCCAGCGTCCTGGGATTGAGCCCCACATCAGGCTCCCTGCTCTATGGAAGCCTGCTTCTCCCTCTCCCACTCCCCCTGCTTGTGTTCCCTCTTTCGCTGTGTTTCTCTCTGTCAAATAAATAAAATCTTTAAAAAAAAAAACAAAACTTTAAGTCATTTTATGATAGCTAAATAAATTATATCTAACCTTTTTTTCTGCAATATGCCAACACCTCTAATTAACTATTTCTATTTTTTAGATGCATAAATCAATTATAATTAACTATTAATTAATTAATTAGGTCTTTCAAAAGGAAAAATTAAATAACTAAAAGATAATGAAAAATTTATCTATTAGAGACATATTGTTGCATTATCTGGGGAACATAAATGGAATGAAAATATATTTATGTACAGGGGTACAGAGGTACAGAGTTCTATTTTCTAACTCAGTAACTGACAGTAGAAAAAAATAATCAAGATCTGTAAAAAAGCACTTCATGATGGTAGGCACGCTATACTAGCTGAGATTAAGTTTTTGTGCTGAGATCCTATCTAGAAAAATCAGCTCATCTGCATTGTGATTTAACTGGATTGTCTCCTTTAAACATTCAGACCAATTTTGCCAGTTTAGAATTTAATAAATAAATGATGGTTCAACTGCATTTGTATTGTGGGGCAGTTGATTCTGCCCTCAGTTCAAACAACTTTTTTTTTTATTATGTTATGTTAATCACCATACATTACATCATTAGTTTTTGATGTAGTGTTCCATGATTCATTGTTTGTGTGTAACACCCAGTGCTCCATTCAGTACATGCCCTCTTTAATACCCATCACCAGGCTAACCCATTCCCCCACCCCCCTTCCCCTCTAGAACTCTCAGTTTGTTTCTCAGAGTCCATAGTCTCTCCTGGTTCGTCTCCCCCTCTGATTTCCCCCCCTTCATTTTTCCCTTCCTACTATCTTCTTCTTCTTTTTTTTTAAACATATAATATATTATTTGTTTCAGAGGTACAGGTCTGTGATTCAACAGTCTTACACAATTCACAGCACTCACCATAGCACATACCCTCCCCAATGTCTATCACCCAGCCACCCCATCCCTCCTACCCCCCACCACTCCAGCAACCCTCAGTTTGCTTCCTGAGATTAAGAATTCCTCATATCAGTGAGGTCATATGATACATGTCTTTCTCTGATTGACTTATTTCGCTCAGCATAACACCCTCCAGTTTAATCCACGTCATTGCAAATGGCAAGATCTCATTCCTTTTGATGGCTGCATAATATTCCATTGTATATATACACCACATCTTTTTTATCCATTCATCTGTCGATGGACATCTTGGCTCTTTCCACAGTTTGGCTATTGTGGACATGCTGCTATAAACATCAGGGTGCACATACCCCTTCAGATTCCTACATTTGTATCTTTGGGTAAATACCCAGTAGTGCAATTGCTGGATCTTATGGTAGCTCTATTTTCAACTTTTTGAGGAACCGCCATAGCGTTTTCCAGAGTGGTTGCACCAGCTTGCATTCCTACCAACAGTGTAGGAGGGTTTCCCCACATCCCAAGACAGGATTCGGTCTGCCTCTTAAAACAATAGAGAGACTGAAAAATTCAACAAGGGTGTTAAAAAATGGTCACTGAACCAATCTCAGAGGAATATGTGTCAAGTCCCACCAATAATTTTATCACCAGATTACCTATTAGGTTTTCTCTGAAGAAGTTAGTTTACACAATTCTGATCAAAATGGAATCTCTGGATTTTTGAACTGGACGTTCATATGTCCTCTTTGTAGAGTAAAACACTGAGATGCAGAGGGTTCAGAGAACTTGTCAAGACTTACAGTTACTTGCACAAAAATATACCTAAATAAGCATACAATTTTACTTGAAAATAATCTATAAGTCTTTAGACCATCTCTGTTCTCTTAAGAAAAAAAGCCATCTGTCTCTGACACTTCCTTTAGCCAACAAGACTTCCCTCATAATTTTCAGTTGGTCTCTCTTAGCTCATTATCAGGGGTGTGAATCACTTTTTAAATCTCTGATTTCTGTCTCCTCAGCAATAGGAGGATCAATTTCATTGTAATTTTTTTTTTCACTTAACCATTCAAATGCTCTGGGTTTTATATAACATCTTCTTTAAAGTTTGCTAGTTTTTTTCTCTCCTGATTCACTGAAGCTAGTTAGCTTGCTAACTTTGAAAAAAACAGTGCTTTTCTGTAGCATTGGCAATTTTTCATTTGCTTTTGGCAACAAGGATTAGCTTAAATTTGTGTACCCTCAGATGTTTACCAAGTGAACTTATCTTTTGACCATTAAATATTTAAAAGTTCTGAATTCTTCAGTAATTCACCAATATTTCAATTTCAAATTATACTTGATATTTTTACAATGTAGTTTTGCTTATGTTTACTTTCTTAAGTGACTTCTTGAATAGCTTTAGTGACCTCTTTATATACAAATTATGTGAAATTACCTGAATACCTCACAATGCAGTCCTCAAGTTTAGCTCCACATGATGAAATACTCAATTCAATGATTTTGTGTGCTAAATTAAAACCAAAATGCAATTTAATTCCATAAAAACTGGGCAAAAACTTGATAATGAACCTTACTATAATAATAATAATTATACTTTTTAAATATTATAGCTTGCCAATATTAATACCCATTTTTCTTAAAGGCAAAATTTGAGTTTTGCTAGCCATTTACTTTTTTTCCCTTCATTTTTGAATTAGAAAAATCCTTTCCCTCCAAATTAATTGATTTCTCTAAATTAATTTTCAATAAGCACAATCTTCCCCATTTCAAATGCTCATGCACTGGGTTAAAATTTGAATAAATGCAATAGATTCTCTTTTTAGTTTCACCATCTTTATTTGCTCACCTGAATCACAAGACTAAATTCATGATTAGAAAAGTGTTATTATGATAGAAGGCTGATGTTTAAGTCTCATAAATGTCACTGGATGGTTATAACAAAATATATCCCATTCCTACCTGATTCATGGGTTTATTGGGTCTTAGATAATGTATATAGAAGCCCTTTGAACACTAAAAACTAGTACAGTACCAAAAGAAAAGAATAATCTTTGAGCAGTTTTCACTTGCTTCATTATTTTCTCCTGCTGTAACTCAACCTTCATTATTATGGGATCAAAGTTCTCCCTCCATCATTTAACTTCATAATTCTTATGGTCATTAGACCATCTCCATGGGCATCACTGGGGAGAGAGGTATTCTATTTGATTGAGAATTTCTAGACTACATCCCAGACTTAGAATCATAATAGTGGGGGATATGGCCCAAGGATTTGCATTTTAATGAATATCTAAGACAGTTCTTTTTTCACATTAAAGTCTGAGAAATATTAATCAATGTGTTTTTTGTCTCTTTCTCACTTTGTTATTCTTCAATAATATCTTCATGCAGACTGACTGAGAAAATGGCCAGATTTTTCATCCCTGTTTATATCCATGCTCTTTGAAATGTGACTTTGTAGTTCCTCTTATCCATAGGTAGAATTTACTTCCCCATCATTTAAATTTAACTTGCTTTGGTTAATCAAATGCCATGGAAGTGGCAGTGTACCACTCTCAAACCTAGGTCTTAAAAGGATTTGGGCACTTTTGCTCACTCTCCTGGAACCCTGCCACCACCACCATGAGAACAACATTGAGGCTAACATACTGGAGAATGAAATATCACATGGAGATATCTCATGGTCCAAGCTGTCCCAATTGAGGACACCCAAGACCAGCTACTCATCAACTCCCTTGTAGTCAACTGCAGATGGATAAGCGAGCCCAACCAAGACAGAAGTAGCCATCTGACTAACAGACCCATAAGCAATAATGCATGCTTACTGTTTAAGCCACTGAAGTTTAGATGGTGTGTTAAACAGCAATCAGTAACTAATATACTTCACACATCAAGAAACTAAGCTTAGGTAATTTGGGTGGTTTTCCAAAGCCTTCAAAATCAAAGTCAACCCTTTGCCTTTAACTTAAACATATACATCATGTATATATTTTGACAACTTGAAATTCTCCTCTGAATGTTTCTAGCCTTACAATTTTTTGGAGGATCATAAGTATCATCATGTTATTTAAACTGCACATATAAAATAAAATTCTTCCTTTAAACTCATCTGAAACTTTACCTCAATTATGTTTTTTCTAAATAAATTAAAAACGGACATGTAGGTGATTTTATTTCACAAAGTAAAAACATAAATCCAAGTGAATATATTCAGTCTACATCATTATCTTAGAACTCCCTTCAAGTTTGACGTCTTCATAGCACTTTCGTATAACTATATAATCCTTATACATCATCGTAGGTAGTTTGTTTGCATTAGCTGCAAACTTCATTTGCAGAGAGAGAATAACTACTTGGTTAATTGAATATACTTAAATATGTAAGATAATGTGACTGTATAATATCTAAAAAGGGAGAAATAACAATGGAAATTTTTTATTTGCCTGTACACCTTTCTCTGTCTATGCTTTTTCCTCTTCAAATTCAGTCGCTTATTTACTCAGTTATTAACTCTATGCAGATAACTTCAAAATTTCAAAAGCATAGAGATGTCTAACAACAGCTTGCTTTTGAAGCATCAGATACACTATGCCAACTCCATGTTAGATAATTAAACTTGTTATCCTGCAGGCACCCATCAAAGCATGAATAAAATTCAAGGTTATGTTTGGTATAAACTTTCAGCTTTATTTTTTCAAGGTTTTGTTTAAACTTTATGAAAATCATGTTATGGCGCAATATAATTTTGTTTTCCCAAACAAAGCAAACACACCTTTAGAAATACTACAACTCTAAAGGTTAAACTTGTATATCAGAAATAAAGCAATTTGACAGCAAAAGAATGCTTAGAGACTTTTTAAGCATTGAATTCCCAATATAAACAACCTATTATTTAATCTATCTGAGTTAAATTTAACAGTTAACAGATTATGTCAACTCTTTTATTTAACAGACATACTCTGTTTAGCGATGTGAGCATTTAATGTATGGTTGTTTATTAGTTTTAATATAAGTAATTCACAACATAATGTCATAAAAAAACAAACAGCATTTTAGGTTTGTGAGAATTGTTTCAAATTTTCCTTTTAATGAAATCTGTTTCCCTACTTAAAAACTAACATTTATGATTTCATATTTTTCTTTCTCAAAAGAAGGATTTACTTAGTCAAAAACAGATGTATTTAAACTTAATTCTTCATTTTCCCCAGAAAACCTCAGATAAAATTCTTGTTGCTGTTTTTATTAATGTCAAAATTATCTCTTTAAAATACGATTATACTCTCAGGTTTTTCTTTTACATATCACATGTTTATAAATATTTACCAAATGAATGAAGAGCAAATACTTAGTTTTACAAATAAGCACATTCTGTTTTCATAATACTGATATAAATGACCATTAAATGCAAATAATAGTGATAGCAACCAGGAAGAGAGTGAACAATTTTCAAATTTCCAGCCACTAATTCCAAACTGGGAACTTGATAATGCAGCAAAGAATATCCTTATATTGTCTGCATAATAGTTCATTTTAATAATGTATGTAATAGCCGATTTTACAAAGTGTAAAGTGCTTCTTTGTAATGGTAGAAGATGATTTCTAAGTAGACTGAAAATGCTATCTATACATGGGTATCGATTGTCAAGGAGACAAAGCTTTCCTTTCACCACTTACTGCAACAGAAAAGGGAATATTCAGGACAGCTAGAGCAGTTGGTCTGCAGACTTGACAAAGACATTTGTAAAAGCTACCTGCACCCTCAGTCTTCAATAAATCAGATTTCATGTAATCTGAAAATGCAATTTTGTCAAAAGACAACCCAAACTTTGAACATTCAGTAAGCAAAAGACAGAAGAGCAATCCTTCTACTTCTACTATCAGCCTTGAAGCAAGAGACTCCCTTTGTTGTTCATGGATTGAAGTGGAATGTAGAAATGGTAGGGAAAGATGCAGGGTTAAAAGAGTGATAATAGCTATTTACAGGCAAGATGGCAGAGGAGTAGGAGACCTGGATTTCGTCTGGTCTCAGGAATTCAGCTGGTTAGGGATCAAACCATTATGAACACCTACAAACTCAACAGGAGATCAAAGAAAAGAATAACAACAACTCTCTGAACAGAAAAGCGACCACTTTCTGGCAGGTAGGACATGCGGAGAAGTGAATCTGAGGCGATATTCGGGAGGGTAGACGGCGGGGGAGGGGGCCTCCATCAGCCACTTCTGGCAAGTGATAGAGCCGCAGAGCACAAAATCGGAACTTTTAGAAGTCAGCTCCACTGAGGGATGTCGCTCCAGTGGCTAAGTGGGGGGTGGAACCCACACGGGTTATATCCTTGAATATTGAATCCATGGCTTTTTTACCATGATTCTTTAGTCTTTCAAAGTTATTTTTTTAACTGTCTTTTTTTATTCAATTTTTCTTTTTCCCTTTTTCAACCAACATCTTATCAATCTTTTTTTTAAAAAACATTTTTATTTTTCATTTTTAGAGTCATATTCTATCCCTTCACAGTAGTTACCCTTATTTTTGGCATATATATAAGTTGTTTTCTCTTTAAAATTTTGAGATACAGTTTCTTCTAACAGATCAAAATATACCCTAATTCTCTAGTGTATGGCTTTGTTCTAGTCTCCTGCCTGATGACATTCTCTCCCTTTTTTTTCTTTTTTTTTTTTAATCCTCTTCTTTCTTTTTTCAAACAACTTCTTATCAATTCCTTTTATAAAATTTTTTATGATTTTCAACTTTACATTCATATTCCATCCCTTCATCATATCAACTCTTATTTTGGTACATATGTAAGTTTTTCTTTCTTTAAAATTTTGGGAGGCACTTTCTTCTAAAAGACCAAAATACACCCAAAATCTATTGTGTGGCACTGATCTATGCACCAGACTGATCATATTTGATCATATTCTGGGTTTTTTTGTTTTGTTCTGTTTTTGTTTGCTTTTATCTTTTTCTTTTTTTTTTTTTCTTTCTCTTTTTTCTTTCTTTCCCTCTCTTTTCCCCCAGCTTCAGGTCTTTTCTGATTTGTTTAGAGTATATTTTCTGGGGACGTTGTCACCCTGTTAGCATTTTGTTCTCTCATTCATCTATTCTCCTCTGGACAAAATGACAAGATGGAAAAAATCACCTCAACAAAAAGAACAAGAGGTAGTACCGACTGCCAGGGACCTACTCAATACAGACATTAGTACGATGTCGTATCTAGAGTTCAGAATCATGACTTTAAAGATACTAGCTGGGCTTGAAAAAAGCGTGGAAGTTATTAGAGAAACGCTTTCTGGAGAAATAAAAGAACTAAAATCTAACCAAGTCTAAATCAAAAAGGCTATTAATGAGGTGCAATAAAAAATGGAGGCTCTAACTGCTAGGATAAATGAGGCAGAAGAGAGAATCAGTGATATAGAAGACCAAGTGATGGAAAATAAAGAAGCTGAGAAAAAGAGAGATAAACAACTACTGGATCACGAGGGCAGAATTCAAGAGATAAGCAATACCATAAGACAAAACAACATTAGAATAATTGGGATCCCAGAAGAAGTAGAAAGAGAGAGAGGGGCAGAAGGTATATTGGAGCAAATTATAGTGCAGAACTTCCCTAATTTGGGGAAGGAAACAGGCATCAAAATCCAGGAGGCACAGAGAACCCCTCTCAAAATCAATAAAAATAGGTCAACACCCCGACATCTAATAGTAAAACTCATAAGTCTCAGAGACAAAAAGAAAATCCTGAAAGCAGCTCGGGAGAAGAGATATGTAACCTACAATGGTAGAAACATTAGATTGGCAACAGACCTATCCACAGAGACCTGGCAGGCCAGAAAGGACTGGCATGATATATTCAGAGCACTAAACGAGAAAAATATGCAGCCAAGAATACTATATCCAGCTAGGCTGTCACTGAAAATAGAAGGAGAGAGAAAAAGCTTCCATGACAAACAAAAACTAAAGGAATTTGCAAACATGAAACCAGCCCTAGAAGAAATATTGAAAGGGGTCCTCTAAGCAAAGAGAGAGCCTAAAAGCAACATAGACCAGAAAGGAACACAGACAATACACAGTAACAGTCACCTTACAGGCAATACAATGGCACTAAATTCCTATCTTTCAATAGTTACCCTGAATGTAAATGCGCTAATTGCCCCAATCAAAAGACACAGGCTATCAGATTGGATTAAAAAACAAGACCGATCGATATGCTGTCTGCAAGAGACTCATTTTAGACCCAAAGACACCTCCGAATTAAAAGTGAGGGGGTGGAAAACCATTTACCATGCTAATGGACACCAAAAGAAAGCTGGGGTGGCAAACCTTATATCAGACAAATTAGATTTTAAACCAAAGACTGTAATAAGAGATGAGGAAGGACATTATATCCTACTTAAAGGGTCTATCCACCAAGAAGATCTAACAATTATAAATATCTATGCCCCTAACATGGCAGCAGCCAATTATATAAGCCAATTAATAACAAAAGCAAAGAAACACATTGACAACAATACAATAATAGTGGGGGACTTTAACACCCCCATCACTGAAATGGACAGGTCATCCAAGCAAAAGATCAACAAGGAAATAAAGACTTTAAAGGACACACTGGACCAAATGGACTTCACAGACATATTCAGAACATTCCATCCCAAAGCAACAGAATACACATTCTTCTCTAGTGCCCATGGAACAGTTTCCAGAATAGATCACATCCTAGGTCACAAATCAGGTCTCAACCAGTATCAAAAGATTGGGATCATTCCCTGCCTATTTTCAGACCACAATGCTTTGAAACTAGAACTCAATCACAAGAAGAAAGTCAGAAAGAACTCAAATACATGGAGGCTAAAGAGCATCCTACTAAAGAATGAATGGGTCAACCAGGAAATTAAAGAAGAATTAAAAAAATTCATGGAAACCAATGAAAATGAAAACACAACCTTTCAAAATCTTTGGGATGCAGCAAAGGCAGTCCTAAGAGGAAAGTATATAGCAATACAAGCCTTTCTCAAGAAAGGTCTCAAATACACAACCTAACCCTACACATAAAGGAGCTGGAGAAAGAACAGCAAATAAAGCCTAAACCCAGCAGGAGAAGAGAAATAATAAAGATCAGAGCAGAAATCAATGAAATAGAAACCTAAAGAACAGTAGAACAGATCAACGAAACTAGGAGCTGGTTCTTTGAAAGAATTAACAAGATTGATAAACATCTGGCCAGACTTATCAAAAAGAAAAGAGAAATGACCCAAATCAACAAAATCATGAATGAAAGAGGAGAGATCACAACCGACACCAAAGAAATACAAACAATCATAAGAACATATTATGAGCAACTCTATGCCAGCAAATTAGATAACCTGGAAGAGATGGATGCATTCCTAGAGATGTATCAACTACCAAAACTGAACCAGGAAGAAATAGAAAACCTGAACAGATGTGTAACCACTAAGGAAATTGAAGCAGTCATCAAAAATCTCCCAACAAACAAAAGCCCAGGACCAGATGGCTTCCCAGGGGAATTCTACCAAACATTTCAAGAAGAATTAATACCTATTCTTCTGAAACTGTTCCAAAAAATAGAAATGGAAGGAAAACTTCCAAACTCGTTTTATGAGGCCACCATTACCTATATCCCAAATCCAGACAAAGACCCCATTAAAAAGGAGAATTACAGACCAATATCCTTGATAAACATGGATGCAAAAATTCTCACCAAAATGCCAGCCAATAGGATCCAACAGTACATTAAAAGCATTATTCACCACGACCAAGTGGGATTTATCCCTGGGATGCAGGGTTGGTTCAACATCCGCAAATCAATCAACGTGATACAATACATTAACAAAAGAAAGAACAAGAACCATACGATCCTCTCAGTAGATGCAGAAAAAGCATTTGACAAAGTACAGCATCCTTTCTTGATCAAAACTCTTCAGAATATAGGGATAGAGGGTACATACCTCAATATCATAAAAGCCATCTATGAGAAACCCACAGCGAATATCATTCTCAATGGGGAAAAACTGAGAGCTTTCCCCCTAAGGTCAGGAACATGGCAGGGATGTCCACGATCACCACTGCTATTCAACATAGTATTAGAAGTCCTAGCAACAGCAATCAGACAACAAAAAGAAATAAAAGGCATCCAAATCGGCAAAGAAGAAGTCAAACTCTCACTCTTTGCAGACGATACGATACTTTATGTGGAAAACCCCAAAGACTCCACCCCAAAACGGCTAGAACTCATACAGGAATTCAGTAAAGTGGCAGGATATAAAATCAATGCACAGAAGTCAGTGGCATTCCTATACACCAACAACAAGACAGAAGAAAGAGAAATTAAGGAGTTGATCCCATTTACAATTGCACCCAAAACCATAAGATATCTAGGAATAAATCTAACCAAAGAGGCAAAGAATCTGTACTCAGAAAACTATAAAATACTCATGAAAGAAATTGAGGAAGACACAAAGAAATGGAAAAACATTCCATGTTCATGGATTGGAAGAACAAATATTATGAAGATGTCAATGCTATCTAGAGCAATCTACACATTCAATGCAATCCCCATCAAAATACCATCATCCCCTTTTTTCAAAGAAATGGAACAAATAATCCTAAAATTTGTATGGAACCAGAAAAGACCCCGAATAGCCAGAGGAGTGTTGAAAAAGAAAAGCAAAGCTGGTGGCATCACAATTCCAGACTTCCAGCTCTATTACAGAGCTGTCATCATCAAGACAGTATGGTACTGGCACAAAAACAGACACATAGATCAATGGAACAGAATAGAGAGCCCAGAAATGCACCCTCAACTCTATGGTCAACTAATCTTCGACAAAGCAGGAGAGAATGTCCAATGGAAAAAAGACAGTCTCTTCAACAAATGGCCTTGGGAAAATTGGACAGCCACATGCAGAAGAATGAAACTGGACCATTTCCTTACATCACACACAAAATAGACTCAAAATGGTTGAAAGACCTAAATGTGAGACAGGAATCCATCAAAATCCTTGAGGAGAACACAGGCAGCAACCTCTTTGATCAGCCACAGCAACTTCTTCCTAGAAACATCACCAAGGGCAAGGGAAGCAAGGACAAAAATGAACTATTGGGATAAAAGATAAAAAGCTTTTGCACAGCAAAAGAACAGTCAACAAAACCAAAAGACAACTGACAGAATGGGAGAAGATATTTGCAAATGACATATCAGTTAAAGGGCTAGTATCCAAAATCTATAAAGAACTTATCAAACTCAACACCCAAAGAACAAATGATCCAATCAAGAAATGGGCAGAAGACATGAACAGATATTTTTCCAAAGAAGACATCCAAATGGCCAGCTGACACATGAAAAAGTGCTCAACATCGCTCGGCATCAGGGAAATCCAAATGAAAACCTCAATGAGATACCACCTCACACCAGTCAGAATGGCTAAAATTAGCAAGTCAGGAAATGACAGATGTTGGCGGGGATGCGGAGAAAGGGGAACCCTCCTACACTGTTGGTGGGAATGCAAGCTGGTGCGGCCACTCTGGAAAACAGTATGGAGGTTCCTCAAAAAGTTGAAAATAGAGCTACCATATGATCCAGCAATTGCACTACTGGGTATTTACCCCAAAGATACAAAAGTAGGGATCCGAAGGGGTACATGCACCCCGATGTTTATAGCAGCAATGTCCACAATAGCCAAACTGTGGAAAGAGCCAAGAAGTCCATCAACAGATGAATGGATGAAAAAGATGTGGTGTATATATACAATGGAATATTATGCAGCCATCAAAAGGAATGAGATCTTGCCACTTGCAATGATGTGGATGGAACTGGAGGGTGTTATGCTGAGCGAAATAAGTCAATCAGAGAAAGACATGTATCATATGACCTCACTGATATGAGGAATTCTTAATCTCAGGAAACAAACTGAGGGTTGCTGGAGTGGGGGGTGGGGTAGGAGGGCTGGGGTGGCTGGGTAGACAATGGGGAGGGTATGTGCTATGGTGAGTGCTGTGAATTGTGCAAGACTGTTGAATCACAGGGGTGCCTGGGTGGCTCAGTCGGTTAAGCAGGTGCCTTCGGCTCAGGTCATGATCCTGGGGTCCTGGGATCGAGCCCCACATCCAGCTCCCTGCTCAGCGGAGAGCCTGCTTCTCCCTCTCCCTCTGCCTGCCACTCTGCCTACTTGTGCTCTCTCTCTATCTCTCTGTCAAATAAATAAATAAAATCTTAAAAAAAAAAAAGACTGTTGAATCACAGATCTGTACCTCTGAAACAAATAATGCAATATATGTTAAGAAAAAAAGAAGAAGAAGATAGCAGGAAGGGAAGAATGAAGGTGGGAAATCAGAGCGGGAGACGAACCATGAGAGATGATGGACTCTGAAAAACAAACTGAGGGTTCTAGAGGGGAGGGGGGTGGGAGGATATGTTAGCCTGGTGATGGGTATTAAAGAGGGCACGTTGTGCATGGAGCACTGGGTGTTATATGCAAACAATGAATCATGGAATACTACATCAAAAACTAATGATGTAATGTATGGTGATTAACATAACAATAAAAAATTAAAAATATAAAATAGTGATAATAAAAGAGAGTATCTTTATATTATTTGTGCTATAGTTTATTTCAAAGATAATTCTAGATAAGTGGTTTGATGTTTATCTACAAATGTTAGTTAATATTTGAAGAACCCAATCAGAAATTACAGTAAAGGTAGGGGGACTTAAATAGCATAAAATTTGCTTAGTTTTGATCAACACCATCGAGCATGGTCAATATTCACTCATGTAATGGAATAAACGAATCTAACAAGCATGGAAGTTTTATCCAGCAGATTGCCCTTGGCCTCAGTGTTCAGAGTCCCCATATCCCTCCATTTTATGGAGGTCCTGCCATCAGATTTGATCATAAGTCTAGCCAGTTCTGCCATTAGAATATCATTGTGCCTGCCTTCATATGTTTTCTGCTTAAGGTGGCGGAGTGCCTGGGCATAGGGAGAGACTTCCCTGTACTTCAGTGTAGGACTGTGTTTGTGTCCACTTATATTAACTCATAGCTTGGGTTTGGCAGAATTTGGTTTAGGGCTTACTCTCATTATAATTTATCACTTGGTAACAAGGTTGTGGGCAGGACTGCACAATTCTAAACTGTCTCTAACACTTGAAGAATATCAGTATTTAAACAAAAAAACCTTACATTTGCCAAATGACTAAATTGACTAAGCCAAATATAGAGGAGAGTTAAAACAGTAAAATTTCTTTTAGTTCTACTGAGATAAAAGCCTTTCCAATTAATTGTTGAAAATGGCTATTATTTAATAACAGAACCATACAGTAAGTATATCTGTGATATTGGTTATTCTGTATTGTACAGCTGATATGTACATACAAATATGGATATATCTTCATGTGTATTTATACATGGTAATTGCTAAATCAACCCTAACCTCTTCATTTCATGGGATAAAGTCATCAATGATGACAATCCCATCATCAGACTTGTACTTTGTTTCTATTTTTGCTGGAAAGTGCTAGAGTATGTAACTAATGTGCAATAGGCCCTGTCATAGGTTATTTTTAAGACAGTAAGAGAGACAAAGTAACAGATCATATATAACATAAAAGCAGGGTATGCTGAATTATGATGTCTTGAAAAAAGTGTTGTGGGGAAAGACAGTGTGCCACACAAGTATCACATTGGAGAATCAAAAGAGTTCTCACAATGAAACTATATGAATGCATGATTAGGAGCTTTCCAAGCAAAGAGGGAGTTAAGTAAAGGTATACCAGATCAATGGAATAGCACAGCTTCATAATCTGTCTACACCTCAGGGACAGTAAGAAGCTCAAAGTCACTATGGTAGAGGAGAGAAGGGTATGAAAAGGGGAAAGAGATGTCAATAGAAATAGTTATCTTGAAATTAGATCATGCAAGGCTTTGATCACTAAAGAAATGAGTGATCACTTTATCTTATGGTGATGACAATAGAGGTATTTCAGTTTTGTTTTGTTTTTCAAAGATTTATTTATTTATTTTAGAAAGAAAGGGAGAGCACAACTGGGAAGGGCAGAGAGAAAGGGAGAGAGAATCTCAAGTAAACTTGGCACTGAGCAAGGGGACTAAGATGGGGCTCCATCCCAGGACTCCGAGATCAGGACCTGAGCTGAAACCAAGAGTCAGTCACTTAACCAACTGTGCCACCCAGGAACCCCTATTTCTGTTTGTTTTTAACCAGAAATGGATGACATAATGAAATCCACAGTGATGAATGTGTGAAATCAACAGTTAGGAATGTGTCCCAGTGGAGACTGATTTTAAGTGGGATGAGACTGGTGGAGGAAGGAAAAGTGAGGAGAATATTGTACAATAACAATCCCATTTCTTTCTTTATTAAGTAGCAAAGATTAACAAAACAAAACAATTTCTGGGGTTTGAAATGAACAGCCACCAAAACCAACCAGAATCCCCATTGCATAAAAATGATGTTGGGAATCTTGCTAAGACTGATATAGACACAGGATCTCCAAAATGTAAAGAAAGAAAGGTATGGCTAAAAACCAAAAGACAAACAAACGAAGTGAAACAAGAAATTAACTTGAAGTTATCTTTACATTTTCCAAGGAGAAGAAGTGGTCGGGAAGGCAAAATTTGAGCTGATATGTTGTTAGTCTTACAACCTGCCTTTAAGTTACATTTATAAATTAGCTTATCTTTTTGTATGGATACAAGTAAAGCCTTTTTTTTTATGCATGCTCACTATATGCCCTATGACAAGAAGCAGCTTCAGGAATCCTGTGTCTTTGATGTATGTTCACTTAGAATGTCAGACTCATATATGCTCTTCATATAAGCTCCTTGAATCTGTGTAGGCATAAAAGCTGCCTTTAAACACAGTCTCATAAAGTAATTCTGTCAAATACTATAAAAACATGTAACCCATGCTTGAGGTTCTATAGTTCTGTCCCTTGCTGTGACCTACATTGATTTGCCATTTAATATTAATAATCATTCATAGACCAGGATTTTTTTTAAAGCATTCAAAGCTGACTTTGATGTGTGCTTTCTTTGAAAAGTCGTAATTTGTAGCCGTATATGACATTAGCCATTTGCAGTGCTCTATGACCCTTCAATTTAGATTAGAAACTAACGCTACATATTTGCCACATTCTATCTGCCCTATTCTCAAAGGTCATCATGAATTTTTTATTTGCTTTTTTATATTTCAGTGTCAATTAGAGCATAATTCAGTACTCTTCAATTTCCAAGAGGAGAAGTGAGAAGGCTGAGAGTAGCAATTATCGAGATTTCTTACTTTCACCCCAGACTTTATAAGACTCTATTCTCAGTGCTAGACCTCTAAAATAACAAAAGCCTAGAAGTATAAGCTAGCTTCTGCCAGTAGTTTTGAATAACAGAGAAGTTTTGCTGCAATTGTTGGACATAGAAAAAAATGACAGATACAGAATCCACACTGAATAAATAGGCCTTAAAACTGAGCATAGAGGGATAATGAAAGGACACCAAACTCAGTGTGAAAAGAGAAGGAATTTATGACATAGCTGCCAACAAATGACTTGCTATGGGTCTGCAGTCTTGTGGCCTTATTTCTTGGTGTTCCGGGATTCTTATTTATAATACAGGTATTATACCTGCCCTGTTGTTTATCTTGCTGTATTAAACATTTTCCTGAAAGATAATGTATAAATTATAAGTGAAGAAGTATGCCATAGGAAATAATGTTTTCTATATTTTATGCTTCCTTCATTTCACCAAAAAATGAGCTTATTAAAGAATCAAAAAGTAAAATGATAGTATGTAAATATAGAGTTAAATATCCAACACTAAAGTAAAATTTCTATCCAAAGAAATCCTTCCACTATAGAAGACCCCAAACTGCTGAATAAAATATTTTAAAAATCCTCCAAAATGTAAGACTAATTTAGTGTAATAGTATGAAAAATACTATGCAACTGGAAAAGGAAGGAAGGAAGGAACGAAGGAAGGAAGGAGTGAAGGAAGGAAGGAAAGAATGAGGAGGGAAAGGAAGAGGGATGAAAAGAAAGAAGGAAGGAAAGATTTAGAGAAGATGCAGTTTACCCTTCTGGATTCTTTACTGAGACAACTAAACAGTCATACATGCTTAGAGTTTGGTTTTAGTGGTCCATTTAAAGAGGTCAGAAGAAAAAGTCAAAGGTAGCATGAAGTAGAACCTTTTGTCTGTGAACCCCTGTATAAAGAAAGGAGCAATAATGGTGACAAACTTTGTGGATAAATAGGAAATATCTACTCTCTAGTAGAAGAGTACAAGAATAATGACTATCATCAGCATTGGCTCTGTATGATAGTTAAAAATTATTTTCCCCCCTAAAAACCTCTAACACAAGCTAAATTCTATTTAAGCTAAGAGCAGGCATTCTTACTAGCTTTATGGCTAAAAACCAAAAGACAAACAACCACAACAAAAACCCTAAGAAAAATGTACACCCAAGCATTGGGGAAAAGCAAAGAAAATTTTGAAAGATTGCATTTAAATATGCATGAGCTTATAATGGAAAAAACACAAAACTGATACAGAAGAATACACCTTGAAAGAGTCAGAAGAAATAAAAAATAGTATATTCTAACCCTGAAATACAGCAGATTTTGGCATTATCAGATACATAAGATGAAATAATAATATTTAACATGTTAAAGCATTAAAAATGGAAAGATTAACAAGCAAGAACGGAATAAAAAATTACACAATTTGACCAAGAACATTTGAAAAAAATCATACAGAATTTTAGAAATAAGATATAAAACAATTGAGATTTGGTACTCAATAAAGGTGCCTACTAGCAAATTTTAGGGCACCCAGGAAAGAATTTGTGAATTAGATCTATCTGAAGGAATATCTCAGAATGTACCACAGAGGCAAATAGAAATTATGAAAAAAAATTTAAGAAACACAAGAGAGTAATCAAGTCTAATACTTAATCAAAGATTGAGTAAAAGAAAAAAGAGGTGTAATTTCCACTTTGTGACAATTCTAGGCTTTTTCCTCTAATATACTCTAATATCTGAAGAAATAATGGTTGAGAACTTTTGAGAACGGATAAAAGACATGAATTCTTAGACACAAGAAGCTCAATCAATCCTTCCCCAAAATGATAGGTGATAGATAGATAAATAGATAAAAAACTAGATACATTTGATGAAAATATAGATCACCAAAACATATTTAAGAGTGACCAGAAAGAAAGGTAATAGGACAACAGGCCACTAACTGCTTCAAAGCAAAAACTAGAAATTATAATCACAACAATTTTCATTGAAAAACAGATACGCAAAATTATTAAGGAATGTGTGATATTAGAAAATAAAATCCAACAATGTGTTCAAATTTATGAATAATTACCAAGTTCAATTTATTCCAGGAATGCAAAGTTGATCCATCATTTGAAAATGTATTCATCATATTAATAAACTAACTAAATATTATGTGTATATGATCATGTTATTGTACCAAAAAGCCCACATTTGATACAATTCCGTTTCTAGACAATGTTATATTTGAATTTTAAGTGGGGGTCAAAAAGGTCTACATCGTGTTTCATAACCCACCAGTTTAGTCACCTATAGCAAGATACTCATTAAGAAGTGCTTACAGAGAACATTGTTTTGGATTTAATGACCCAGATGTTCCATATAACAAATTAGGAATTTTTGTCATTGTGCAATTGTGATAGATACAAAATAATGAACGAATACTGATGACAGGTCAAAAATAACCACCCAGGCCCAATGAACTTTTGTTGTTGTATTAGTAACCCATATCTAGGGTCTGATACGATATTTCCTCACACAAGTCAGTGAACTGTGAATAAGTTTTCTCATATTTCACATTTTTAAATACATGGTTAAGCAGATAATTGAAAAAACAGTCATATCCTATTGAGGTTTTTCTTTAATGTGCCAGAAGCAGTCTCACAATATTAAACACACAGCCATTAAGTGAGGTCCAGGTAAAAAGCACAAAACATATTTTTAAAGGGAAAATGTCACCCTTTGACACAAAAGCCAAATGTGTTTATACTCACACTCTACTTGGATTTCACACATTATCAATGCCAATGGAATCACTGAAATTGAAGACTAAACCTGTCTTACATGAGAATAGCCTCCAGAAACACCAACTAGGCATCTTCTGTAGAAATAAAATTCATGAAAACAACCACAGTTCTTAAAATGAAAAACTTATATGTTGATCATTTGCATTTTATTTAAAAAACATTGCTACTTAAGTCAAAATGAAAATAAAAGAAAAATTAAATTCAACTAAATGCAACAAATTTTCTTTAGTGCTGAAGTATAATAAGTGAAGAAGAAAGGCTTAAATGCATTTAAATTCCTTTTTAATGGCCCCAATACAGCCTGTTTCATTACCTTCCACTACAATTAAAAGGCAAACTGCGAGCTCTTGTTTTCTCTGTTTTGTTTCTTTATTTATTTTAAATATGAAAATCAGAAATAGGATGAGTAATTGAAATCCTTTAAGGTTTTATTTGTCAACATAGCATTGTCTTTAATTCTTCACCCATGTAGAAAGCACAGCAACAAAAATGAGTGACTGAAATTATTGCTGCTTTTTAGTCCCAGTGTCAGCTGCCTCAGGGTATAGACCAAAAGTGTGGACAGAGAGAGAGAGACTATATAATCTATTAACAAGGTAATTAGCACTAGAACGACCATGTCTTACACATTAACAACATAAGTAATAGTCTATTTCATGTTTTCTAAAAGGCACCTGAAACATCTCTCTACCTCAATGCCACTTAATCAGGTGCTACCATGCCTAAAATTCTGTGGTTATAAATCTACTCTGTTGTTTTAATAAAACTGTTCTCCCTCTGACTTAAATGTATCCATTTCCTTCCTCCTTCAGGGCCACCATTCCTCATCGTTCCTCTAGAAAATTCCATTCCTTACCCATTTGTTTTTCTATCCTTTCTCTTTCACTTTATTTTCCCCATAAAAGTGATTTTTATGAAATATAAGTTAGGCCATATCATTACTTGTCTCAAACACTTCAGTATTTTTGCCGTGCACTTGCATAAAATCTAATCTTTATCTTAAACTCCTAAACTTTACATTATTAGAACCATGTCAATGTCTACCGCTTCAGCATACATCCCTATTCCTCTTTATCACCAGGCACGAGTCACACTCCCTCTTCCTAGAATGTGACACTCTCCGCTATACGTCCTTTGTACTTGTAAAATCTCAGAGGCTGTGTTCTCCAGACCTTGCCCTGACTGCTTTCTAATTCCCAATCTCCAGTTTAAATATCGCCTTCACTGAAACTTCATTCCTTTTCGACTCTAAATCAAGCGGTCCTTCTTTGTCATAATTCTTTGTCACCAAGCACTTTATTTTTTAATGGTTATAATCACAGCATATGTGTTTACATATACATGTTCTTATTGTTTAAGTCTCATCTTTGAACAGAAGCTTCTTGAGGGCAGGGACTATGTTTCTGTCTTCTGTGCCATCACATACCCTTCACCTTGGACAGTGTCTACCACAGAGTGAACAACAAATACTTGTTGAATAAATGACCAAAAGAAGGACCGAGTAATGTCAATTACATATAGATACATACAAATACAGAATCCAAAATTTCAAAGGAAGAACATAATCTCATAATTTCATTTCTATTGTTCATTTTATTTTTCATCCCTTTACTGAACAGACTCTTAAACTCTAGTCAAAGACATTAAGTAACTGTGATCCACACAAATGCAGTTTTCTATCAAAAAGTATTTCTTTTGAGTGGCAATAAAGTCATTCCCAAAGTAAAAGTTCACTCTCTTATTTAGTTTTGTAGAAGACATTTTCAGTAGAGATGCTGAAAAATAAGTCTGTAAATCCTCAGCTCCCTTGAGAAAAAGCTTTTAGAGAGAGTGGTTTATAAAGGCGAGACATGAAGACACTTGCAAATAAACTCATATACTACCCCTCATTTTTCTATTTTGAGCCATATATTCCACAGTCTTCAGAAAGTTGAAAGAAATATGAGTGAGAGAAAATAAAATAAAACATAGAGAAGGAAAATAATTTGGTTTATATATACTGCAGAATATGATTACTTCTATTACTGAATTTACTGATTATCTCATATGTTTTTATAATTTTTGCTTAAATATTATCACTTTAAGAAGTTGTTTCAAAATGTGTAGTGAAATACTGAATCACTGAAACTTTGGTACAAGATAGACCAGGATCTGACTACCTATATTGTTCTTAGTGGCATGGACTTGGGCAAATCATGTCATTTGCGAAAAGTGGGTAAAAATATCAAATTCAATGATTATTGTTAATTTATATTAAATAAGATATGCTAATAATACAATTCCTGGCACAGAAGGCATACTAAAATACTGTTGTGATAATGATTGTGATTGTTTTGATACCAGTATAAGGAGATGAGAGCTCCACAACCATACACACTCAGAATCTGAGCGGTTAGCAAAACATTGCTGTGACGTTAATTTAATCCATATTGTGTTTCTCAGAGTGCATCCTCTCCTGATCGTTGAACAATATTCTCAAAGAATTGGGGGAAACAGAATGTTAGATATAATGTTTTTTAAAAAGCAGGAATTACAGCCATAAATAATAAAGAATGAAGAAGAAGAATAAAGAATGAGGAATATAAAAATCTTGGGGCCTGAATTCTAAAAATATAAGTGGCATTAACATAACATGTATGAAAGAAAACAAAGACAACTGGATCATTTATTTACATAACGGAAGTTTATTGAGCACCTTCTGTGTACCATGGACTATGCTAAGCACCGGCAGTGCAGACTTTTTCCACTTTTTTTAACCTATATTTATTTTTTCAGCTTTATTGAGGTGTAATTGACTAATAAAGTTGTAATACATTTAAAGTATGCAATGTGACGATTTGATATATGTATATATAGTGCCATTGATTTAAGTGACTCATCCATCCCCTCACATATTTATGTTTTTTCTTTTTGGTGAGAATACTTAATTTTTACTGTCTTAGCATTCAATGATACCATGCAGTACTGCCAAATGTAGTCACTGTGTTGTACATTAGATCCTCAGACCTACTTACCCTTTAACCAGCCTCTCTCTATTTCACATTTTCATTATCCATGCATTATTTAGTCAATGGACACATAGATGTTTCCATATCATGGCTATTGTGAATATTAAATATTGTATGTTGTGAATATTGCTGCAATGAATGTGGGAGTGCAGGTATCTCTTTAAGACAGTGACTTCTTTTGTTTTGGATATCTACCCAGAAGTGAGATTGCTGGATCATTTGTAGTTCTATTTTTAATTTCTTGAGGAATTTTCATACTGTTTTCCACAGGGTTATACCAGCTTACATTCCCTCCAATTGTGTACAAGTGTTCCTTTTCCTGCACATCCTCATCAGAATTTATCTTTTGGTTTTTGATAATAGGCATCCTAACCCATGTGAGATGATATCTCATTATGGTTTTGACAGAGTGGTTTCATGCAAGAGATGAACCTTGTCAATCAGCCCAGCCCAAGCTGCCACTTGCCTCTCGAACCTTATTGACTGTCCAAGCCACCATCCTTAATCTTAGTGGCTCCCAGTAGCTGAGGGTGTGCCAAGACCCATCAGTGTCCTAAAGGGGAGGATTGCAGTCAACACCTTCATGCAAGTGAATTAGAATCTGGACCCTTAGGCTGTAGCTGAGAAAGTATGAGGTTAGGTCCCTTCCAGGGAAAAACTGGGAAATGGATGTTTTTGTTTGTTCCATCTGTGCTGAGCCCAGGGGCATAGCAATGGGGGTGTACTCCTATCCCCATTTAAAAACTACTTCTTTGTTTGCTATGGTCCTGTGGGCCACATGGACACAGCCCTGTTGGCTTTCAGAGCTAGGTGTTTTGGGAGCCTGTCCCTCGGGTAGGAGCCTTAGAAGTTAGGGCACAAGGTATGAGGTCCAAATCCTTTGCTCCTCAGAGAGAAGTTGGGAGTTGGGGGTTCTCTCCTGTTTGTGTGGTGCTGTGCCAGGGATGGGGTTTATGGTGAGAGTGTCTCAGCCTTTCCTACTCTTTTCAATTTGGGTTTCTTTCTCATTCGCCTGATGCATAGGAGTTACTCAAATAGTGTCTGGTTTTCTCTCAGAGGAAATTGCTCCATGAGTAGCTGTATATCCAGTGCATTTGTGGGGGGGGAATTCAAGAGCTTCTTATGTTGCCATCGTGGTCCTTCTAATACCTGTTTTATTTTTTATTTTTTTTTAGAATTTTTGAAAGAAAGAGAGCGAGCACAAGTGAGGGCAGAGGCAGAGGGAGAGGGAGAAGTAGACTCCCCTCTGAGCAGGGAGCCCAATGAGGGGCTGGATCCCAGGACCCTGAGATCATGACGTGAGCTGAAGCCAGACGCTTAATCGACTGAACCACCCAGGCGCCCCCAATACCTGTTCTAAAAACAGATCTAAACCTGCCTTCATGGAGGTTTATGAAGAAAGGAGACATGAAGAAAAAAATCAATAAGATAATATCAATTAATCAAATAATTAATAATTAATATAAAACATTATTATTTTAGAAAAATGCTGTTGAATAAAATAAAATGTTTCTAAAAGACATATACAACATACAGAGCCATGAGCTCATGCAACAGAAGGAACTGAACTGGTGGGATAATGTGTTGAAATAAAGGAGTCATGTTTCATTACTAACAGATGGCATTCAAGTAAAGAACAGGAGCTAGTGAGCAAAAAACTGTTCGTAGAAGTCCTAAAAGATCATGATAGACTAGATAGGCTGTCATAGTAGCGAAAAAGAGAGCAAATCTCCTCATTTCAACACTTGCAGAAACTTAGAATGGCCAAGTCAGTGTAATAGACGAGAAAAAAATTACTAAGAAAAAGTTGGAGTAACTAGAATGTGACCAATCATTCAATCTAACATAATAAGCAAATAATCAGACAGTAATCACTTAATTATTATTAGAAAGACACCACTTCTAGGGACCACAATACTGGGGCTCTTCTCCTAGCTCTGTCACTGAATAATTGTGTGACTTTAGGCATACAATTTAATCTCCATTGGTTTCAGTTTACCCATCTGAAAATCCTTACCAGTGAAATAACCAATTTATGACTAAAGTTCATTATCTCTTTTGTAGAATAAAGGAAATTGAAATATTTTAACATTTTATTTTTGAGTGACAGTTTCATCATCATTTGTTCTTTCCCTCTAGGGAGGAAATGAAGTAGTTTCATTCTGCAATCAACTCCAACCATGTGGAGTTAACAGAGTGTTCCTTCATTTCTAGATGGTACCTTGACTGGAAAAGAATCCTGGGGAAAAACCATCTCTACCCAGCTTGTCAGCAGCAGAGAGAAGCAAGTACAACTGAATTGGGAACTGCCTAAGAGCTCTCTCACCTGAAATGAAGGTACAGAGCACAAAAGACCATCCCTATACCTATAGAGTACAGGTAAATAGCAGAACAGTGTTTCTCTGCATCTGTTACTTCAAATCCATTCCTCTACCTAAAGAGAGAGAGATTGAGAGTGTGTGCGTGTGTGTGTGTGTGTGTGTGTGTGTTAATAACAGGCGGGCCACATGGTTAAGGAGGAAGGGTTTTCCAGGATATTGTGTCATGACCCACCTCATCCCCTATGTTTCAGAGGAACATACTTTTCTCTGTCACTATAACAATTTCCTTTGACAACCTTAGAAACTAGAAAATGTAATAAATACTTGGATTCTGCCCAGTCCAGCTCCTATCCTGTTTATGTGCCCAAGGCAATGATATATCCTAGAAAGTCTTCTATATAAGCACCTAGATCTGAAACAAAGAAATAAAAGCTGGGACAACATGTGTTAGAAATAGGAACAGTGTCTCTCATGCTGCCCCACTCAGAATGCTACTTCAGATTTGGGGTTTTTAGAATATATTAAATACATGTGGTTACTTCTGCTTACTACTGACACGCTTATGAAATTACATTTAAGTGGTAGGTTTTAAGGAATAAACACAAAAACAAAAGCCATAGAGGAGAGGATAGACAAAATTTTAGAAACTCAGAGTAAAGAAGTGGAAAATGGTATATTGACTTAACAGAACAGAAAAAGCTGAAAGCTTTGTGTGGTGGACATTGCAATGTGCCATTTAGATCCTCCTTTTGGAATGAAAGACATGTTGATCCAAATTCTGGGAGAGCCGAAGATAGACAACCCTCTGCTCTCACACCACTTTGGGAATAGCCTCAGCTGAAGAAAGCTGTCTAGTCCAAGGACATGCCCCCCTCCCAGAATATCTTGCATCCAGTGACTGACTGACATTGATATAAAGACCTGGACCCTTGACTCAATTCTGAAGGACAGTTCCAGCTTAAGTTGGAGACAAAGGGGGTCTCTCTCACTGTCTCTCTCTCTAAAAAAAAAAAAAAGTGACCTGAAAAAGTAGATGGTAAATATAGAACTTAGGCTTGGATCACTTGTCATCCAGTAGCAATGCAAGTGTTGAAACCTTCATAGGTAGTGAACTTGGATAATATTCCAGTTCAAGATGCCACATTAACAACTACAACATATCTGGCAAATGACAACTATGGGTTAAATTGTGACTATAAAGCAATGGAATTGGATAGTTATTGATAAGTGCAGATGATGATTTTGAGGAAAAAATGTAACTAATGACCGAGTGTAAATAGCAGGCAAAACAAAGGGTGAAAGTCAGAATGTCCAGAATGTCTGCTTTTAACTCTGAAGACATTCTCCCCTACTGCACCTGGCAGGCCGAGAAAGATGAAGGGTAGAGATAGCACTTAACGTTAGAAAAGATGGGGAAGATGAAGATACAGGTAAGAAGTGGAATCATAGATGGAGCAAGGTGTGTGCTGATGAAAGGGGATAGAATCCATAATATAGGCAGAAACGGATCTCAGGAGGAAAACAACTTTCACTGGAGACTCTCTTAGTGGGACAGAAGGATTAGTGTTATTGCCGCTAAGTTTGGTCAGAGATTAAAAGTTAAGGAGAGTTCACATTTGATGGATTCCAGTTTTTATTTTTTAATAAAGAATGGATTTATGTACTGGGTCAAATGGAGTATGGAGGACAGGTGGATGGATCATTTAAAAAAAGAAGTTGAGGGTGCCTGGGTGGCTCAGTTGGTTAAGCGACTGCCTTCGGCTCAGGTCATGATCCTGGAGTCCCTGGATCGAGTCCCGCATCGGGCTCTCTGCTCAGCAGGGAGTCTGCTTCCTCCCTCTGACCCTCCCCCCTCTCATGTGCTCTCTCTCTATCTCATTCTCTCTCAAATAAATAAATAAAATCTTTAAAAAAATAAATAAATAAAAAATAAAAATAAATAAAAAAATAAATAAAAAAAGAAGTTGACTTAACATATGCAACTTGGTAAATAAGATATAGAAGGATTTCTGGTCAGGACTGAGGATTGTGCCCACTTTCTTGGTCTTCCCTATTACTGCAATGAGTGAACTGTCTATGCTCCTTTATAAAGCCAGGTCTTCTGCTGCACAGTAGCTCCCTATCTTCTATCACCTACTCTTATTACTCCTGTAGTTATATTCCATATCCCCACATTGCCAATTTTCCATGTTTACTGTAGAATTCCCACGATTTCACTAACACAGTATGTTTATCATTGAAGGAAGTCTCTCCCTTTACCTCAAATCCCCTTTTTGTGGTCACTCCTTCCTTGCTATCCCTTATAGCAAAGTTTATATGTGGAATCTGAAAAAGTCAAACCATAGGACCAGAGAATTGAACAGTGGTTTCCAGGTCTATCTTGTAGCACGTTTTGCCATGATACTCTCATGTGCTATTTCCTAAAAATCAAAGTGCATTTCATTTTCCCCCATTTTTGATAAAAGTGGTATCTGTTATCAATGACCTAACACATGTAAATATGTGATTATTCTAAGATTATTCAAGACCAGATTAAATACTATTTTTAAAAGGCTGTAGGGGCGCCTGGGTGGCTCAGTCAGTTAAGCACTGCCTTGGGCTCAGGTCATGATCCCAGGGTCCTGAGATCGAGTTCCATGTCAGGCTCTCTGCTCAGCTGGAAGCCTGCTTCTGCCTGCCACTCTGCCTACTTGTGCATGCACTCTCTCTCTGTGTCTGGTTTTCTCTCAGAGGAAATTGCTTTAAAATCTTTAAAGATTTTAAAATATTTTTTAAAAGTTTGTAAATCCTCTGATTATAGAAGATGAGTTGATTTTTGTAATTCTTTTATTCAAATTTTAAAAACAGCAATATTGTCTGAGTGTGAATACCTCCCTTCCTCATGTCAACCATGAGAGTAATTTCACACTGCATACATACATAAAATAGACTTGCTTAAAAGGAAATGAAACTAAGCAATGTTACCAGACTCAATCCCTGCATGCCACATCTCTGGCATGTGTAACTTTTCTTGCAATGCCATCATTTTACTTGTAAGGCAGAGGTTAGAAAATACCTGATGATTGAATGAGCCTCCCAGAACAGATCCACTGTGTGATTCCTTCTCCCATATGATGAGTGTCATGGGGAAAGTAAGATAAATTAATAGTTCTTTCATCTGAGGATATATTCCTTAGACCCAAAATATTGTACGTGGGTCAGCAGGAATGGTTTTTACTTTGACAATAAGAGCAGTGTCTTATTGAACCAATTTTATTTAGTAATTGCTGAAGATTTTTCTTTCTTCAAAGTGTATCTGCTCTTAGGTGTCTACCATACAAAACAAACACCTTTATCTTCTCTTTGGCTATTTATTCATTCATTTATGTTCTCAACTTTTTGTGCCACCACCCCTCAAAACCCCACCAATGGTTTTCATTTTACATTATTTTTCTCTCTCCCTGTCTTTCCCACTTATGTCCACCGTTCACTTTCCTCCTCCAATCTGGGCAGATGGCACAAGAGCAAAGATGATTGTTTAACAAAATAGAAAATGTCAACAGTCATAAGCAAAAGATATATATTTACTTAATGTTGGTAAATTATAACAACAGCAACAGCAGAAGATAACTAGATAGAGCATCACTCTCAAATAGACAGATGAGCCACAGCAACTCAAAGGTCCTACCAAAGCACCCAGTTGTCAGTTTTATCATCTGACAGCATTACAAATTCCCTTTATGAAACTACTAACCTCTTGCCCTAGGTCAGAGTCCAGCAAAATAATAATCTCTTTCCAGCATCTCTCTATCATTTATGAAAACTTATGGGTGTGAGTAAAGAAACTAGCTTAGACTTTTGCAGACCTAACACCATTTGTCCAAATGTTCTAACCAAGATGTCCAGAATACTTGAAATAGAAAGATGATTTTCAGAATCCTGGCAGCATCTAAATGAATGCTGCAAGGGCTTCCTGATGATGTTAAAATCTATTGATTGATTGTTGAAGTTTTGACTATTGATAATATTACAATGTATCGACAACAATTTCTGACAAAAATAACTCTAACCTTTCACAGGAGAGATAAACTTCTAAAATATATTTTTTATTTCAGTCTCTTGATGGTTCTTTAGAACCTACATTACCATTTGAAAGCTCTAAATATTATTCTCTCAGGCTGCTAGAACAATTCATTCAAGAATTCAATGATTTTAACAAATATGTCAGGTATCCTGCTAGGAACTAAAAATAGAAGAACAATAAAAGCATAAAACATTAATTTTTGTGCAGGGCTTCATAATGTAGAGGAATATATCAACATTAAAGCCTGAAAAAATGCTTGCAACTTCAACATAGAAGAACTCACTGAGCCCTAATCAACACTAATGACAAGATATCCACGTCAACATCTGTTTATTTTGTTTCTAAATTTATGGAATTAAGAAAAATGTTTACAACCATGCAGGTAGTAACAAATAATTCATAGACAAAGAAAAATTAAAAACTGGATTGGTTATCTGATGACTCATCCACTGTAACAAATGCTAGAACACATTTCAAGTGGGCAATATTTATTATAAAAATTAAATTTTAAATTGAGCTACTATTCATGTGCAAGGACATTCTTAGACATAACCAATAATGCAGAAATTTCCCATATTTTCTCATAAATAAAAACCTGTCAGTTAAATACCTCACAGAAAACAGAAATTAATAAAAATCATGATCTAAACAATGAAAATGTGAGCATCTGGGTGGCTCAGTTGGTTAAGCGTTTGCCTTCAGCTCAGGTCATGATCCCAGGGTCCTGGGATTGAGCCCCACATTGGGCTCCTTGCTCAGCGGGAAGTCTGCTTCTCCCTCTCTCTCTGCCTACTGCTCCCCCTGCTTGTGCTTTCTCTCTCTCTGCCAAATAAATAAATACAAATCTTAAAAAATAATAAAAAAAATAATGAAAATGTGAAATTCTTAAAAACTGAAATCAGTAAAAGTGATCTAAAGTCTACTAAGTATATTTTTAAAAAATTATAAAGCTCAATTCATATATTAATATACATTGTGGAGGACTTATATAAAAATTAAAAATAAATTATACGAAAAATAAATTAATAATAATATTGAGCTGTGTCACAACTATCTCATAGGCTTATTTGTAAGGATTAAATTTTTAATACTTGCAAAGTGCAAAGAGCTATGAATGGTATATAGTCAACAATAAAGTAAACCATGATGATTAAATAATGATGATGAGATGATATTATTATTCTTTAATGGCCCGGATTATCTCAATTATTCCAGTGTATAAAATGAAGGTATAGGGGAGCAAAATTTGCCAATCCAAAATGTCTCTTTGGCTTTGGAGTATTTGAGGCCAATTATTTTTAAAAAACAGAAGGCTCAGGAAGAACCCTTGACCTTGCCCCAAGCTACCTGAAAGAACTTAGATAGAGAACCTGCTCCAGGAAGAGAACTATCATATAGATAACTACTATTATAATATGAATTAGGTGTGGTAAACAGGGAGGAACCTAGCAAAGTCTGTTTGTTAAAATTTCTATGTCTCATTGTTTCTGAGTGGCTCTGCAAACATTGTTTACCACACATTTACTCTTTTTCGCCTTCCTGTGAATTGTCTTCCTCCCCTTTGAAGTCCCAAACCCTTGACCCTTTCTCTTTAGCTCTGGATGGCATAGTAACCTCAACTGTCTGACGGCCTGGAGGCCTCAGAATCTTATGGAACCTCCATTTGTACATAATTAAATTTGATTTTCTCTTGTTAATCTCTTTCATGTCAATTTAATTATTAGACCAGCCAAAAGAATCTTGAAGGGTAAAGAAAAATGTTTTTCCCCAACAAAAGGAAGGTAGAGTATTTTATAATCTTTTAGAAAATATACATAGTGCCCAATCTCATTTGGGCCTTAATATAACCCAATTAACCTTTTTCCTATCCCTAGACAACTCTCTTTCTGAATCTCTAATGGGCTAATTTTAGATACTTAACCTTAAACCAACAATCAACACATCCTTTACTAGGTCACTATCACTCTATTTTCCCCTTTTCTTCCTTTCACAGTGAAAGTTCTTGAAAGAACCATTCTGGAACAATGTTAGGAAGGACCAATAAATGTCATACTTTACATCCTAGAGTCCAGAAAAAATTAAAATAAGACTGAGCAGACTGAAAACCAAAACATCACTTGCATTTTTGACCACTACTTTTTGCCTCTGTACCCAACTGCCTTGCTATTGTTAATAAACATTCCCTTTGTGTATTTTCATTTTATTAATGTGTCATAATATTTAAAATAAATAAATGATAAGTGTCCTGCTATTTTGAAAATCCATTTAGTGGTTTGCATAATTATGCTATCTTCTCATAATTACTCCCATAGATTTTCTGAGACATAGAGAATAATTTTAATCTACCGAAAATGTTCTTTCCCTTTCCACTTGAAACTAAATACATGCATATGGCAGAGTTACTTTTATTCCCTGCAAAATGCTAATGAACATTTCTGGACTCGAAGAATAACACAATCTCCAACCAAGAATATATTTAAACATTATGGAAGCTTAAAAGAAAAAACAACAATATTTGGCTTATACAAACCAAAGCTTTTTACACAATTAAAAGGAATGCTTTCATATTTAACAACTTGCATAAAGTCTTAGAAATAAAAAATTGCTTTTTTTTTTTTAGTATTACTTAAGAAAGCCATAAACATAGAAACTTCCAATTTGGGGCTTGCTTATTAACAATCATCCTAATAGGTTTCCTGAGAGATTTATATTCAAGTAACTTAAATAGAAATCACAAGTATGAAATTAGCTCAATAATGTCTGAAATTACAGTTTTGGTGTGCACTTTGAACCAGCGGCTTATGTGCGGTTTTTGCTTCTCTCTAAAACCCACATATAATTCTTGGAACATTATTAGCAGCCTCTGGTTGGCCACACATAAAAAAAAAGTCACAGGAAGAGGAAGAGAAAGGATTCATTGGCCAATCTACCAAAAAGCCAGGCCACCTTAGCTGACATGCTAACTAGATATGATAAATGAAGAACTATACTGATCCTTTTGCATTGACCTCTCAACACACTAAACACTAGAATATGTCACGTGGGCAATTTTGTGACATTCTGTGTCAAAGACTAGAATTTCTTGTGAATGAGAGGACAGGAGGAAAAATGATGAAGTAGGTGGAACTAATGGCAAATAGAGGCACTATACCCTCATAGAAAAACTGCATAATATAAAATTGTCCAGAAAAACAATTTGTCCTCTTTTGCAACACTTCTTGCATTCTATTAGCCCTTAGGCTCAATCTGTTGTCAGAGCAAAGATTCCTCAGTTTACACTGTTATCCAGGGCTTTATCAATGTAATTAAGCCTGTATTAATAATATCATCTTTTTTCTCAAAACTTTCTCCCCAGTGTAAATACCTATAACCAAGAAGTTCATGGCTTGTGTTCAGAGATTTCTTTCATCCTTTGTCTCTTCATTCCACTGAAGGTCAACAAACATATTTTCTCTCCTTTAATAACCAGCTAATGATGAGTTGGATCTAAGATTCAAGAGAGAATAATGAGTGTGGAAAGAAAGTGTGGCCAAGGGGTATATGGGAAATAACTCAATGAGTAAAAGTTCAGGAAGTTTTGTTTCCAAGGGTAATTCCAGATGGGAAGGACTTCTTGAAGAGTAGAGAGAAGATAGAAACAAGAGAAGAATAAGGGCAGATTTATTCCAAAGGCTGTTTTTTTTTTCCCTCTAATTATTTTCAATCTTTTTGCAAATGCAGCTGTCTGGAACAGTTGGTTTACCACCCCTGAATTTTGCTTCAACTAAACCTCATAAAAAGGGTATGGGGATGAATGTCCCAAATAGTCATTTTATAGTGTGTTGAAATTATACGATTTACTAAAGAAAATAAAGTGAAATAAAAAAACAGAAACCATATTTTAGGAAGCTGAAAAGCAACAAAGAAACCAACACTGTATAAGAAGACCAGAAACCCTAAGCAAAAATTTCCTACAAACCGCAAACAAAAGGAAATCAGAGCTTCAATTGACATTACATGCTGCAAAAAGGATGTCAACCCCAAATCAAAGACCTGTCCCCAAAAATAGATATTTCCATATGAAATTAAAAGAAAAATCATTTGTTTCAACTACATTATTTTATATATGACACCATAGGAGATTTACAAACCAAATACAACAATAAATATATAATATATAACATATAGCCTATTCAAAGTAGCACTTTCAACAATTCTAACAAGTAAAATATACAATTTGGACAAATAAAATTCACTAGGTAAAATAGCATCTTTAAAAATAGGTCTTGAATTCTAGACCTGGTTTTAAATCTAACCTAACAGAAGCTTTGAGTCATATTTAGAACTTGCTTAAATAAAGAATTATTAAACATAGACCACAGTAGTCTCTGTTGTGCTATTCTATAGTAAACTCTAGACGATTAATCCCTTCACAGTTTAATATAACGTCTACATGAGCAAATCTTATTAGAAAACATATTACTTAAATGTGCTTATCTATCTAAAATAATTGGGATGATGCAGTTTACAAGTATAAAGATTTAAAGCTAATTTTCAGCAGGTGTGTTAGACTTATATTAATTCATGTAAGCCACAGAATAAATAAAACCAAACAAGATTTCTATGAAACTTAAGTTATTAATTTTAATGCCCCCTTTAATTTACACCAAAATTAAACATTCTAAATGGCTTTAAAAACTGATATCTGAACATTAGTATATTTACCTAGTAGCAATCTTAAAAATAATAACAATGTCTTACCCTCACAGAGTGTTATTGTGTTCTAGGCATTGTTCTCACAAATTTAATCCAAGCAGCTACCCCAGAAAGCAGGTATTACTGCTATCCCCCTTTCCAAGGCAAAGAAGCTGAGGTTCTGAGAAGTTAAGTGATCTGCCTAAAACAAGCAAACAAAAAACACAGGTGGGATTCAAATACATGCCAAGTTGCTACAAAGACTGATCCCTTAATCATCTCATTACATGAATGGCCTCCTCAATGATATTCAATGAAGAATAAAGATTAAGTGAATTGTAAGGGACCATCCATCCTTTCTAGAGATACTGAATTTTTCTCTTAATACTTAGTTTGGGACTGGATCTGACATATTTAATAGTCATCATTATTTTGCACATTCTTTGTACCCAAACGACTACTTCTAAATTGCCTGACAATCTTATGCCTACACACTTACACACTCTGCCTCTTTCTGTTTCTGTTTCTCCCTCCTTCTCTTTCTTTTAAATACCACTGATGGACTCAGATGTATCTAGTGAAGAACATTTTATGGCATATGTAGCATATGCATGGATATTAATTATGATTTGGTTATATACAAGGGACCTCAAATAGAACAGCCAAGGGAAGTCATTTAATAGAATTACGTAGGGAGGTTGAATTATTGTTTCTGTCCAATGGGAATAGGCTTTTAGTTGAGACTCCAATAAAAAAGGCACTCTTCCCTTCAAAACTTCCCATTAAAAATTACTCCTATATTATGATAACATAAAGAACACATCCTTAGAAAAAGAACATTGTCCTTAGAGAAAGAACATTGGTTCAAGACAAAGCAGAAAGAGAAAGAAAGGTAAGAGCTCTAAAGGTAATAAGAAAAGAAAAGAACAATAAAAACAAGCAAAATCTTCTTTCTCTGCAGTAATTAGATATGTGTAGTGCAGCCAACACATTGCCAAACAATATATACAAGGGAGTCAAGGGAGTCACAGAAGAAAACGCACAAATGGACTTTAAGAATATTAAAAGTTGCTCAATCTCAGAGGTATTCAAGGAAAGACTGATTAAAACACAGATCACTGTTAGATCAAGAATACCAATTAGAATATTTAGCCTCCTTTTCTCTTGCCCAATTAGCTCCCTTTCGTCAAGGAATAATTATCCTGTTGATTCATCTTGGTCTTTCTTTTTGTGCTGTTGTTCCCCTTTAAAAGTCTAGAGATCTTTCAGTATCAATCATGTTTATGAATGAAGCCCCTGGTTGCTATATAGAGGTGACTTGGGACAGTTTTGCTTCCTTATATAAGCCTGTTTCCTGTTTCTCCAGTAGCCCACCTTCCTGAATTGGAAGGTTGCACTGAAGGACACAGAAGGTGAACTTTGTGTACATGCAAAACGGACAGCTTAGCTATAAAGTGCAAGGGCAGGCCTTGAACTGGGCTCCCTGGAAAAAGAGTACAGGAAGTCACATGCAGATAGCTCACTGGAGAATGCTCTTTGGAGATACAGCTGGAAGAAAGTGAGCATGGCCACACTGAGCAGACACAGGAGCTGACTGACAGTGCAGTGGCAGATGAGACTTCAGCCCATCCTACCAGGAGCTACTGAGCTAGGATGGCCCTTCAGAGTTGTCTCAAATTGAGGTACACACACACTCCTGGTGCAGGAGGTTTTTCCTATGTACTGCAAAAAGACTATGGCTTTTATATTTTGCCTTGGATAAGGAGTGAATCATCATCATTGTTCAATAAATCCATGAATCAAATGTACTCAGCAACTGCCTCCCAATTCGTAGTCCTTATAATTAACCCTTTCCATCACACTTCTCAAGCACCAGAGATACTGAGCATCAGGTAGTGATTTGTCTCCACTAATTATACATCCTATTTTACCACTGGTGAATATTTTGACAACAAGCTAGAGCTACCATAATCTATTTTCCACCAGTAATTGCCAGACAGCTGATAAAAGACCTAGCGCTAAAATTTTATTTAATATCTGTTTCCTACACCAATCCTGAGGCCAAATATACTGGCTTGGGCTCCATGGTGATAGACCCTGAGGTATGGAGCTGCATGGAGTATTGGGGAGTGGTCTCAAGAGAGAGACTATAAAAAGTGAAGAAGGAAGGATTGGACCCACAAAAGAGCCGACCCTCAGTCTGGTTGTAAATGAGCCTTTAGTTGATCCTAGTTGAGGCAAGATGACGGAGACATTCTACTTCTGTATCAACCAGTTATTATCCTTCTGCCATCCTCTCCCATGGGTTAAAGCTTTGGGTAGTGCGTTTCTCTGCTCCTGGGAGCAGTTGCCTAAGAAAAATACAGCAGCGACCTTTCAGCAACCAATATTCCTTAGTTTCTCAGGGAAAGGTACCTTGGCCCTCAGGAGGGAACCTAGGGGGAAATACAATAAACTACATATACACAAGTGGAAATTTGATGAGTTTCGACATATGACTAGCTCATGGAAATGACCACAACAATCAAGATAATTAAGATTATCAATCAACCTCAATAGTTTCACATGCCCCTTTGCAATTGCATCTCCTGCCCCTACCCTGGCCCCAGGCAGTCATTGATAGAATTTCTGATGCCATGGATTAGTTTCTGTTTTCTATAATTTTATATAAACAGAATCATATACTGGGGTGCTTGGGCAGCTCAGTCGGTTAAGCATCTGACTCTTGATTTTGGCTCAGGTCATGATCTCAGAGTTGTGAGATCGAGCCCCGCATTGGGCTCTGCACTGAACATGGAGCCTGTTTAAGATTCTCTCTCTCCCTCTCCCCTACCCCTCCCCATTCTGCTTGTACAAGCTCTCACACTCTTTCTAATATTTAGTAAATATTAGTAAATAAAAGTATTTAATTTTGATGAAGTCCAATATATTACCTTTTAAAACAATTTGCATCATGTTTAAGAAATCTTTGCCAAACCCAAATCCCTATATCCTTCTGGTTTTGTCTATAAGTTTTATAGTTTTTAGCCATTATTTTTAAGACAGCAATCCATTTGGGGTTAATTTTTATACAAACCTTGAAGTAAGGGTTAAGGTTAACATTTTAACACATGGCTATAAAATGGGTTCTAGAAGGGAGGAGGGGTGGGGTAATGGGTTAGCCTGGTGATGGATATTAAAGAGGGCACATATTGAATGGGGCACTGGGTGTTATACACAAACAATGAATCATGCAACACTACATCAAAAACTAATGATGTAATGTGTGGTGATTAACATAACATAATAAAAGAAAATAAAAAATTGTTTCAGCACCATTTGCTGAAAAAAATTTCCTTTCCCTCCATCGAATTGTCCTGGGACCTTTCCTGTGTCTTTGCATGCATGGGCGCCACACACTGAATTTTAACTCCTGAGTGATATAAATTTTTATATGACTATAAATATTTTTTAGCTTTGTTCTAAAATTCAGTCAAATGGCTTGGAATTTGTCTGATCCTTTCAAGTCTTATTTATAACATTTTTAGATGGGACCAGAGAAGCCTTTAGTCTGGGGCTAATTTTTCCCCACTACTTTGGCAGGAACCTTCCACTCAGAAACCCACGGAGTATGTTTTCCCTATCAGGTAGGAAAACAAACTCGTTCTGGCCCTCCACGAGACCAAGAATCGACCCTTTTGCGCCTTTCAGGTGTTTCTTTCTCTGGTCTCAGGTAATTTCCTCACGCACACATGCTAATCCATACTCAGCAAAAAACTGAGGGAAACCTTGGACAGATCTAGAAATTCTCACTCTCTCACTGGGCTCCACTTGGTTTGCCTTCCTGCTCTGTAGGCAGTAAACAATCAGTGTTCGCCTCCTCTGCGTTTCCTCTCTCAGTGATCCTATCCTGCGTGATGCCCATTTTCTGAAAAACTTGTCAAATATTTGGGGATTTTTTTTCAAATAGGATGGTAACTCTGGCTCCTTTGGCTCCATCTCCATCAGAATAAGAAAGTGACTATAGTTCAACACATTTTAAAGGATACCTTGCCACCACAAGTCGAATGGTTCATTTTCTTTAGTGTGATGATTCTCAAAATATAGTGGGAAGCAGAAAAATCACTTGAGAAACTTGCTCAAAATACATATTCTAATGTCCTGCCCCAGAAGGGACAGATCTGGAATGGAATAGGTTATCTGAATTTTTAGTAAGTCTGATACTGAATTTTCAAGAACTCTGATACGAGGGGTTAACAGACTATAATTTGAGAAACTTGCTTCTGCGATTATTCTGTCCAGGTTAATGTGGGCAAAAATGACTTGGCTGCGTGCTTGAGGTAGGGAGGGTAGAGACTGGCAGTATTTGTGTTGTTAACCCTTTGATTAATTATCATTAATATATAACCCTTTCCCCCTCCAACCCTGAGTGCCTTCTTATCCAGAGTTTGGAGTCTTTCCATAGCTGAGCTGAGTGAAAAGACCTTTCAAGTGATTTAGCCATTCTCTGTGTTTGTTCCATGTTGCTGTCTCAGCTTTAGATTGTCATTATGATCAAATCTTCTCTCTATCTTTCAGAAATTTTTCAAAATATCTAGGTGTTAATGACCTTTGTCTCATTCTCAGACTGCTATGAATCCATTTCTTTATAAATATTTCATTGTCATTTCAATTTATTGGGGAATAGAGTAAGGGTAGATTCAATTCACCATCTTCAACTTGACATGATTTTTAAATAGCATTGGAAGTAATCTCTTAAACGGAGTGTTTCTTATTATTTGAGGGAGGAATTTCTATAAATTTCTACCAAGATAATACTTATATAGTCTTAACAATAATGTTTGCATTTTTTATAATAATGAAATCACTTTCCAACATTTTTTATTCATAATTTAATTTCATCTTTAGAACATACCTTTTACAAGGATCAACACTTTTTTGGTACATTTTACTAACTGAAAGCCATACACTGGCAAGAATAAAATTCCAAGCTTTTTGAATTTTAAGATAATCAAGACTTACTTTTATGCTTTTGTTTGTTTTTTATGTTGTTAAAATCATCTCAATTATAGGAACATTTATTGCTACTAAAGTCCATACTGCTGCAAAAATTTGAGGATGAATAAAATTCAGTAAGTCTATTGGGTATTTTGATTCATCCAATTTATATTAATAGCTTAACTTGTTGACCTATAGTGATTACTAGTTGCTGAGCATTGCTGTAAGTGATTCCTATAAATCAGCTCTTAGTCTTCACAAGAACTCCATGAAGTATGCATTATTACTCTGGATTTTATTAATGGGCAAACTGTGGTACAGAACAATTCAAGTCACACAGTCAGAAATTGTAAAAGCTCAGACCCCAAATCTTGGAATTTTGCTCAAAAATCTGTGCTTTTAGCTACTGTTCTCCTCTGCCACTTATAGTAAAGAATTCTCTGTATTTAATCTAAAGAATCATTTTTTAGCTGATCAGTTCAATATTGTAAATACTGTCAGAGGACATTTTAAGCAGTTTGCTTCACAAAAACAAAATTTCACAGAACTTTTGATTATTCTCTTTAGGGACATTAACTGACTCTGATTTTTGCAGTCACCATTGCTTCCGATCATCTTCTTACTCCTGGGGAGTTAAGTATTAGGTTTGCATATTCATCTCTCTTATCAGTCAAGAGGCATTCTATTAGAATTTTAAACTGACTTAGCAATAAAAACAAAACATAGAAGTCTACCTAGGAAATTACTATTTCAATATATCGTGGTTTTTTTAACCACGATATATGTGGTTAAAAACTGATCACAGGGACGCCTGGGTGGCTCAGTCGTTAGGTGTCTGCCTTCGGCTCAGGTCATGATCCCAGAGTCCTGGGATCGAGCCCCGCATCGGGCTCCCTGCTCCGTGGGAGGCCTGCTTCTCCCTCTCCCGCTCCCCCTGCTTGTGTTCCCTCTCTCGCTGTGTCTCTCACTGTCAAATAAATAAAATCTTAAAAAAAAAAAAAAAGTGATCACAGGGACGCCTGGGTGGCTCAGTTGGTTAAGCATCTGCCTTGGGCTCCCTGCTCAGCGGGAAGCCTGCTTCTCCCTCTCCCACTCCCCCTGCTTGTGTTCCTTCTCTCGCTGTCTCTCTCTCTGTCAAATAAATAAATCCAATCTTAAAAAAATAAATAAATAATAAAAAAATTTAAAAAGTGGTCTTGTGTGTTTTAAAGTATGATTATTTACCTTACCCTTTGATTTTGATTCCACCTCCCCTTTTTAACCAGCTTTTACTTTATCATTGCTTTGTGTCCAAAGGAGTAGTTAACAGGTGACATTACAAGGACTAACTTTAAAGAATCTTTTAAATTTTAATGGAGACTTTAACCAAAAGATCGGTTAAGGACGCATCTGGTCTTGGATAGCTTTCCAGAATTGGCACAAGAAAGTACTCATGGAGCCTCTAGTAAATGAATAAAATGAGTAACACACTGACTCTGGAGAGGAGATTAAAAAACAGCCATACTGCTCTTTTACCAGGGAGCCGCCAACGTGCACTGTGTCGGCGCCAAAACCGTGAAGAGGGTGGCACAAGTCATAACTGAGAAATACTACGCGCACCGGGACAGCGATTTCCACACCCCCGAGCACGAGTGCACAGCGATCGCCATTATTCCCAGCAAGAAGGTCCACAACGAGGGAGCAGGCTGTGACACATCTGACCAAGCAGATTCACAGAGGCCCAGTTGAGAGGGACCCCCATCAAACTGCAGGAGGAGGAGAGAGAAGGGAGAGACAATTGTGTTCCTGAGGTCTCAGTCCTGGATCGGATCTTTGAAGTAGATCGTGACACTAAGAAGATGTTGAAGGTCTTGGACTTTGGCAGTCTGTCCAACCTGCAGGTCATTCAGGCCACAGTTGGGGTGAATTTCAAATCACTACATGGAGCCGTTTGAATCTTTCTGCTGTGCTGTAATATCTTCAATAAACCCTGGATAACAACAAAAAGAGCCATATTATAGAAGAAAAGCTATTAGTATGATTACTATATCCAGCTTTATCTAGAGAAAACAACCTTTATAAGTCACTAATATGGTAAAATAAACAGTAGCTGGAGGTAAGCAAATGTTTGAGGAGAAAAAAAAATGTGAGGAATGGAAACTTCCCTTATATTCCTTTTGTACCTCAGACATGCTCTAGAGGTCTAGAGCTGGCCCATTTCAAGAAGAATATCATTCAATAAAGCAGAAATACATAGAAGAAAACCCAGGAAAATATTCTTACACTGGATTAGGAGGAAGTTTTCCAAAATCCCAAAATATCAGAAGATTTCCTATGGTCAGCATACTGCTATATTCCTTCCCAGTTAGTTTCTTGGGCACTTTTATTTATGTAATGGCAGCACCTAGCATCATCAGCAGGTGCCCAATATGTGATGGGAATTCAAAAACAATTGTCGAATAAATAAATTTATATGACTGATTTGAAATTAAATTAGTATGGTATAAAATAATAAGAATATATGTTTTATAAGTTATTGACTAGTATAAACATATTACTTTAAGATATATGGGTTATTATTCCTTTTATTTTCCTTTCATAATGTTTATTGCCTCATAAGATACATAATTTCAAATAACATATGAATGTATTTACATCAAGTTAATTTACAATTAAGATCTAGGAAGAGATGTATTTCCATCAGGCTATTTACAATTAAGATCTAGGAAGGGGGTAGGTATCTGATTGCATATTTCCAAATTTCCAAGGATAGCCATATCATTAACTTGGTCCTTAAACAACAAAAATACAGAAGCATCTGTTTGTTTTTTAATGTTTCTGTAAGGAATTTGGCAACAACAAGCAATTTTTCTAGGAATTAATGGAAAACTAAACTTATTCTAGCTTTTGTTAGAAAACACAGCTCTTCAGAAATATAATAATTTGTTATTTAAAAACTAGAAGTAATGCTGTTATAAGCTGTGAGAAATTCAAAGTAGCAATTTAATTATCAGCTCATAGTTTTTGTTTGTTTAGTCTCCTTATTAACCAGCCATTTTTACATTTGAGATAATCTTTTAAAACAACATTTAAGCTCTGAGTCAGGGAATGTCAATGTGTTCTTAGCTAATTATCATTAGTAAAATGAAAAAGGAAATTGGATTAGAACACCTCTCATCTCCATCCATAAAAAGTTATATAATATAAATGTAATTTATATAATATAATACTATGTAACAATAATGCCTACTATATAATCAGCCAGCTAACTGGAAAATAAGGAATGAAATACAGATGTAGAAGAAAGATAATTGATAAAGATTCCTAGATCCAGCTCCATCCAACCCTCATGATATTACCTTTAAAAGTCATATAAGGTGTCTGGACCTCAGTTTTGTCATCTGTAAGATGGCCAAAATAGTTTGGCCCAGATGGTCCCCATAGTCCTTTCCAGCTCTCAGAATTATTCATTTTGAGACACTGGATGTCTTCTCTTGTATTGAATCTCTACTCATTTGTACAAGGTTAAATCTTTGAATAGTTTTGAAATCAGAAATTATTTAGGAAGCAGAACTCTTAATACAATTATACAACTCTTGAAGTTTTCTTGGTTAGATGACATCATGAGCCAGAATTGGCATCCAGCAGATGGCACTATGCCATCATCATGGGACTGCCAGCCCTTAAGTGCAGGCACTCATCTCTCAATCAGCAATCTCAGTCATTTGCAATAATTAACAGGGCCACGCTTTTTTTCTTTATGATTGTAAGATGATCTTGATACTTTCTAATTTGAATAATTTTGCTCCACTTAATTCTTTTTGTCATCAGATGGTTAAAAGCTGAAAAGGGAGTTTGCTAGTTCTAAACCTTGAGCAAATAACAGAGACAGAGGTAATGAAGTTATCTGTTCTCTGATAGAATGATGATCCACCTTCTCAAGAAGACTGCTGGCTGCACCAATGAGGCTGTGAACTCTCTGAAGGCCAGAACCATGCCTTATCTCTATGACCTCGCTTGCTAGGAGGTACTTAATAGATCTGTTGAATGGATTAGAACAAAATATAGGATCAGTGAATACAAGATGTGGAAGGATGTAGAGATAGTAATATATAGAAATTCTCTATTGATTGATTCAATTATCTAAGGAAAGTAGGCAGCAAAGTGATCATCTGAAAATGAAGATGAGAGTGGAGGTGTTAGAAGTTCAGAAGGCAGGGAAGTTGTGAAATGTTTTCTAGGAGAGTGTGAGAATGAATGAACCATACTGGAGTAACATGGGGTATGATTACTGACCAGTTTTAAGAATAATCTGAATCTTTGGTTCTGAGTTTTTTAAAGATTTTATTTATTTTTTTAGAGAAAGAGTATGCACGAGTGGGGGGAGGGGCAGAGAGAGAGGGAGAGAATCTGAAGCAGACTCCTGCTGAGTGGGGAGCCAGAAGCTGGGCTCCATCCCACGACCCCAAGATCATGACCCAAGCTGAAACCAAGAGTCCAACGCCTAACCGATTGAGCCACCCAGGCACCCCTCTTAGGTTCTAATGAAAAAGAAAACAACAAAGTGAATTTATCTTCAGCTAATTCATGGGTCCAGGCAGGGTGTAGGAAGAAAGTTTGATAAATCGTGGATGAGATTTATCAATAAAGATTCAGGGAGGAGAATGGGAACAAGGGAAATATAGGAATGATTATAATGATGGAACATGGAATTTAAGGTGAATAAAGAAGAGAGAGAGAATGTCAAGAAATGAAGATTAGAGAGTATCAGTGAATTGGAAATCCTAGTTGGGTTGAAGCATTTTTGGAACACTGGATGAAATCCGGTGAAATGACAGGTGATGGTGGTGTGCAAGAGGTGTATGTAATTATGAAGGGATTGACGTTATTGGCAATGGTAAGTTTTAGGATTCAACCACTAGAGCTAGAGTAGGATGGAGGGCAAGATTTTTGAAGGAGAGAAGTCATAGAAAGTAAGAGGAAAAGCTGTTGGAAGTGTTATCTTGATGTATCTTTAAATCAATAGGAAGAAAGTCAGGCGTAATGTGAGAATGACAGTGAACAGCAATAAAGAAGAATAAGACAAGGGCCTTTTGGATGACACTAACCATGTGGTTGATGCAATCTAATGAGATGATATTCAAAGATAGAGAATTTTAGGTAGGAGGGAAGGAGAATGGCTTGAAAGCAACCATGAGGAGTAAGAATATTTCTTCAACATATGCCCACAGGCAGAATACAAAGTCACCACTCGAGAGGCCCACAAGGAACGCAAGATCATCAAAGGAGATCTAGATTTCTGTTAGAACAAGAAGCTGAAAGAAGCATACAGGGAGAGCATTTAGCATATCGTATTTAAGTAAGGGCGTACATGAGTTTTTGCCAGTGATGAACCATGATAGTCAGAAGGCAGAGTGGAAAAGGTTTCAGAATTTGTGAAGTGATGGGGGAAAGGAGCAGAACAGGGGATAGCAGAACTTTATTGGGATTGGTTTAAGAGCTAAGGGATGACATAGAGGTGATGATATTTATATTTATAGGTAATAATATTTATAAATCCTTATGGGTTAAAAGCAGATCATAGCAAGGAGGTTCTGGATTTGGGGAGAAAGGAAAAACTAGGTGCTGGGGCTCTTGTTGACCTCTTTTGATGGTGGCAGTGAGTTCTATAGAAGCTGGGTTTTATTCCATTGTATGAAACCCTGTTGACCCAAGTTGATGGGACCAGAAGCTCCCTTCCTTATACTGCGCTTCACTTTTGACACCTGTTAAGAGAGAGGTAACCCAAAACACCAATGTACATTTGCTGCCATGATGCCTGAAAATGGAGTTAAAGCTTCTCAGGAAATCATCTGTTACTCTGCATTGGTAGGAGTCCACTCAGCAACAATGATGGATATAGAAGGACTAGATGAGACACATCCTTTCCAGAAAAGTTCTCTTGTTTTCTCTTTCTACAATTCCTATTATTTGGATGTTGGGACCTCCTGGGATGATCCTTTAATTTTCTATTGTTTTTTTTTCCGCATTTTTTTTTTGCCTATTCTGCTTTTTCTTTCTGAAAGATATTCTTACCTTTATTTGTTTCCACTTTTGCATGCATAATTGGTGTGATATTTAAGAACTATTTTTCTCTTTTCAAAAAACAACAACAACCAAAAAAGAGCATCTAGTAGTTGTTTTATGGATGCAAGATTTCCCATTTTTTTCTCCCAGAGGATATTTGATGCTCTGATGCTTTCCTTTCCATTAATTGTGTCTGTTTCCTTTAAGTTCTTTTCTCTTTTCTTCTGGCACTAAAAAGTCAGTTATAATTTCTGTACTGGAGAGACAGCTTGTCAGTTGATAGGCTTAACAAAAGGAGAGTAAGGACCCAGAAGTTTCACTGGACTTCTGCCAAAAAGCCATCTCTGTAGATATATTCAGTTATCCCATAGGAGAATATTTCAATATCCTTAGGAAGTGAAACAATGAAAGTGATCTAAGGTATATAAGCTTCAATCTAATTTTTGTTTCTAATAAGATACGTTAGTCCCCACTTCACTGTGTCCTTATTCTTTCTAGTTCTAACTATGCAGGGAATACATGTGCTGTTATCATGGGAGACAGAGTAGCTGTCTATAAGCCCAGGTGAAGAAAAACTTTGGATTTCTTAAGGAGATGCACAACAAATGTCCAGTTTTTCCTTACTCCTTGCCACACCCTGAGGTTGTTAGAGCACCTAACTCCTTGGCCTGTAAGGGCTCTACCCTGCATTTATCTTGTTTCTGCTGGCCCTGGATTTCAGCTTTCTTAGCTCTGCAAAGCCTCTTGCTAATACATCTGTTTTCCAACCTCTGAATGTTCACTGATGTTTCTCATTTGCTAGAGTCCCTTGTCCTGTGCCCCTAGACTTCTGGTTCATTCCTTCTTTTTTTTTTTTTTCCTGTGTTATTATTTTAGTGGGATATTTGAATAAGGCAAAGATCTGCACATGTATTTAAGTCCCACTGTTACTTGTATCCCTTTTGCCAGTGATAACTAGAATCTGGATTATAATGTGAAGAACCTCGCTAGGGCTTATATTAGAGCAAGTGTGGCCTGGAGTTAATGCTCATATGGTCATATCACCAACAATGATTTAGTTGTTGCTGCTCTAGAAACCACAGAAAAACCAGGAAGGTGATTCTGTGGATTTTGCCATTTTCTCAAAGGAAAAATGATTTCTACCGTTGTCTTATTTAATCCTATGTGATAATATCATTATCAACATTTTATAGAGTTGCCAACTGAACATAGGATTGTTTAACAGGGCTGCTAAACGAAGAAATGCACATTTGTCTCAGGTCTTTTTGAATCCAGAGATCATCTTCTTGGCATTACACCATACATCTTCCTTGACAACCTCAAAGTCCTCTTGGTTAGGAGAAGTTGTCTGGATATGTTATGGTTTAGTGAATTTGCATGAAAATATAATCACTGTGAGTTTTGTCACAAGTTTGCTCCATTCCATTTAGCATAAATAATAATCTTGTAAATTATTACAACAATTATGCAATATAAATATTAAATTTATAAAACATTAAAGTAGTATGCGAAGTCACACTAACTATTTTAATACCTTCCAAATACCTCTACCATAACAACACCTAGATTAGTCATTTTAAACTGTCTCTTGAGGTGTCCTTTGGGGCAGGCAGTGGTGGTAGTCAGTAATGGGGGGCAGAGGGAGGAAAGAAAGTGGAATAAGAAATGTGAGAACTTGGGCTTAATGCTTAATTTATGCCTGTGCATCACATCCAAGGAGACCATCCTCAATCCACTTCAGAGTGAGACCAAATATAAATGTAATAAAGTAGAAGACATTCCCTTTCCTCAAATAAAGGCACCTACCTTGAAACCAATGTATTTTCAAACATTTGCAAGTGAATTTCCTGGCAGAAGCAAGACAAATGTGGTACCATAATTCAGCAGATGAGAGTTCAGAATCCTTGGGGAAATGGCCATTACTCCTTCTAAAATTGGATTTACATGCCTGTATATTTCATCAGTGCTTTCCCGTCAAATCTATCACATCCTAAATGGCATTACAAAAACAAATGCTCTTCTTCTAATGAGTTTTTCATGTTTTTCTCTTCTGTTCCCCTGCTAACATTCTTTCCTCAGCAGTGAGGGCAACACATTTGTTCTTTAAAACAAATTTGAATTGAAATTCCAGAAGAAAAGCGGGTGGTAAATGCCTGGCAAGGTAAATAATTTGATGAGACATAAAAATAATGAAATTGCACCCACCTTCACTGGAACTTGAAAGTTTAATTGTACTAAGAAGTATTGGAAGGAAAAAGGGGGCAATAATGTGTTAAAATTGCAAGGTTAATCCGTACTAAAGCAAAAAGTAGGATGATTCACCAATGGAAGCTGTCATGTCTGAGCCAGTGATATCAATATTTTTTTCATGATAATAACTAGAATCTGGATTGTGATCTATTTTTATCATTGTTGTGTAGCTTTTGTTTTCAGTGTGTAAAGAATGTGCAGTGGGAACTCACTTCAAACATGATGAAGCTCAAGATAGAGCTCTATTTCCACCTCCCCTGCTCTTACCCATTAGTCTAGGCAGTAATCAAGAGCATGGAGCCACTTGAAGAGAACTCTCCCCCCCACCCTGTGCTTCTATAATATTTATTTGTTTCTTTGCTTCTCTTCATTGTAAGATTTATCTTAGAGAATTACTGAAAATTTTTTTAAAGAACCAAAATAAAGATACTTTTAACCATCATCAAATTATAGATTGAATATATATTTTGGCTGTGCAAAGCATTTTACGTTATTTGACTTGGTTTAATACTCAAAATTGCCATTTCAGGAAAACTATTATTTTTACCAATTTGCTTACGAGGAATATGGGGTTCATAAGGTTAAACAACATACTCCAGGTCACATGACTGAGGAGTTAGGCAAGTCCGTCTGAGTATTAATCCCTAATAAAGATTTAAATTGAATCGGCAACAATACACTCTTTAACAAAGTTCATTAACTTAAAATCAACTGATAGTGAACTTTTTAAAATGCCAGTTCAAGCATCTATTAACTTCTGTTTAAAATGTTAGTAATGTAATGACCTTAATTAGGAATGAATGAATCCCATTTGTAATAAATTATTTCTTTTGGAAAAGACCAACATAATAGCTAGAAGGAAGTTAATGATACATCAAACTTGGGCCACAAATGAGCTAATACATTTGTCTTATAGAAAATATGTCCTGTCCAGTTCATACTGGAAGAATCTAAAGAACTCTGGAAAAGACCAAAATGTGTCTCCAAACGCAAAGGAATATTTCCTTTTGCAGAATGTGTACCCCAACGGCATAGAGTTGAATTGGAATTAAATGCTTTGTCAAAGGTGCAGATAAACAGGCTGTAGGCACTCAATAAATAGTGGTTTATTAACAAAACTTCTGATATAGAAAAAAATGGTTTTTAAATTCAGTCAGGAAATACTGCATCTGTTTGTAAGCTTTTCCTTTCGGAATTGGTCTCATCGTGTGGAGGACTGCACTTCAGTGAGGCAGTGGCGCCAATGTGGTTATAGCCAGCGAAACAAAGAAAAGGAGCAAAGCAAACCCAAAGGCCCATGTTCTTCATCAACTAGACCTAAGAAAAAGGCAATGGTCAGTTTCATCCCCTGTAATGTTCCCCTTTCCTGCATCTTTGAAATTGGTTATATTTGAATTCTTCAGGACTGGCAATGAAATATTAGATTACTTGTTTGGCAAGAATAACATATATGTTGTATTGTTTGCCATTTAAAGAATCAAAATAGCCTCAAGTAATAGTAGCTGTCATTTGGGGGGACTTCCTCTATGTCAACCACTATGAGATTTTTTTTTTTTTAAGATTTTATTTATTTATTTATTTGACAGAGAGAGAGAGTGAGAGCAGGAACACAAGCAGGGGGAGCGGGAGAGGGAGAAGCAGGCTTCCCGCTGAGCAGGGAGCCCGATGTGGGACTCGATCCCAGGACCCTGGGATCATGACCTGAGCCGAAGGCAGACGCTTAACGACTGAGCCACCCAGGCGCCCCAACCACTATGAGATTTTTATTTATATAATTTCACTTTGTTTTTTTCTCCCTTGAAAACCACTGCAAACATTTATCTCCAAGATTGTACACTATTCTGTGACACCAATGGTACTCCCACTTACACTGTGGAAAAGTGTTCGAATACAAACAGGGTAAATATCAAGTTTCAGAGCAAGCATGGTATGTCTCTCTAGAATAAAATGTGCCAGGGCGCCTGGGTGGCTCAGATGGTGAAGCGTCTGCCTTCGGCTCAGGTCATGATCTCAGGGTCCTGGGATCGAGTCCCGCATCGGTCTCCCTGCTCCTTGGGAGCCTGCTTCTCCCTCTGCCTCTCTCTCTGTCTCTCATGAATAAATAAATAAAATCTTTAAAAAAAATAGAATAAAATGTGCCAATTTAAATGGAAACGAAGATGGCAAGACTGCCACCAGAGGGTAGTTCCTACAGTCTGAACTGTGAATGAAGTTCAACGGGTCAACGCAGAAGCGTGGAGCTTGCTGCCATCAGCATTTCCGTGCAGGCCCAAACATCTCCTTTCAATTTATAAGGATAATGAAATATATCAAAGTGGTCCTACTGACTGTTAGAAATTATTGCATGAACAGAGTACCATGGCCTTATTCTTGCCAGACGTGTTCTATTAAAATCAAATCAGAGCAAAATGTGTCTAGGCAAACCTCAAATGTATTTCGCCCCCAATTTTCTTAATTTCGAATGAGAAATGTGTAATTTCCAGTAAGTAGCTTCTAGGTTCATGCAGTGCAGAGATAAATTTATGCACCTTATGATTAACTGACTAAACATAATTAACTTAATTGGGAATATTATTTTGCCTGTCTTTATTACTCCTGTTCTAGAATAAGAACAAAAATAAATACCTAAAAGACTGAGTCTTAATTAGAGTCATGTCATGTCTTCAGCAAGACATTTTACATTTTAAAAAAAAATCAAGAAATACTAAACATTGTTAGCACTAATAAACATTTCTTATTTCCATTGTTTGTAATGTGATTTGGAGGTGAAGGAGTTCTCAACTCCTGCAAGTAAGTGAAAACCCATGAAACTATTTGTTCTGTAAGGACAATAAATACATTGCGTTGTTTGTTGTTTAAATATTTAAAACATCTAGGGGTGCCTGCGTGGCTTGGTTAAGCATCTGCCTTCGGCTCAGGTCATGATCTCAGAGTCCTGGGATGGAGCCCTGCCTCAGGCTCCCTGATCAGGGCTCCCTGCTCTACTTCTCCCTCTCCCTCAGCCACCCACCCCACCCCCCGCTCATACTTTCTCTCTGTTTCTCTCTCTCAAATAAACAAATAAAATCTTTAAAATATATATATATTTAAAAAATCTAGAAAAAAATACAGCCTGTCATTTGGAGGCACTGGTTCTGTGCCAAGAACTATGAGAGTTTTATTCATATTATTTCACTCGACTTTCCCCATCAATGAATGAGGTAGGAGTCAATGCCCCTAAAAGTAAGGAGAATGAGAGCTTGAGGGGTTGAGCATTTTGCCCAAGGTCAAACGACTAGTAAGGGATGGGCCCCAACACTGAACCATAGTCATCTGAGCCCCAAAGCTGTTTTCTTGATAGTTCTGCTACACTTCTTATCAAGGGACTCAGTAAATCTATTGATTACATCATAAAGCATAACCCTCTGGATGTTACAAATGCCCTTTTAAGCTTTCTAAGCAAGTTTGAGACTACATCCACAGAGTGTGCTCGGCACATACTAGGAGGTATGTCTGAATTTCTAGGTGCAGCAGAGTGAATCCCCTCCCTTTTGCTGGAAAAGCAGTGAGAAAATTCAGGTCACCCTCTTGGCTCAGCAAATACCCATTTGCCTGCTTAGGGGAGCTTCGCCTTTTCAAGTAATGTACAGCATCCCTTAGCTTCATGAAGTGCTTAATGTAGGAATAATTTGCTCTATAACAATAAGGAAAGAATCATGAATCAAATAAATTACCGTGTTGCATTTCCCAGTTTAATTCTCAATCTTTGGAATTTGTTTTTGTATCAAATATCCAGGCAAAGGCCCATTAGGATACTTTCCAATTAGGTAGTGTTGCCTGATCAAGAAATGATTTTTCCTGATTTAAATGCTAAAAAGTTTGGAACAGGATATGCTGCTATGACTTTGTCTATTGTCCTTGTTAAATATAATTGTAATAAACACTATTTTATAGTAGTGTTCTTACAACTCCACATCCAGTGATGAAAGAGCTTGAAATCAACCTGCCCTTAACAATTGCTGCATTTTATCTCTGTTGACATTTAGTGTATAATTGCTCCAGCATCATTTAAAATTATTTATCAACAGCTTATCAAGCATATTGAGCAAAAGCAATGTGAAAAACATATTAGAAACAGATGTCAAGGGGGTTCTTCCTGCCCAGATTTATAGATAGTAACAAGTGATTTAAATTAAAAAAAAAAATTGTGTTGGAATGCAAAAAGGGAGAAATGTTTTTTTAAGGTAGGGCAGTGAAATAGTTAAGGTTCTCAAGTTATAATACCATGGATTAGTTGGGAGTAGGGAATGGAAAGAGTTAAGCAGTTTTAAAAGTCAATATATTAGGAATAAACTTACTGATAAATAATCATGACAACAGAAATAACAAATACATGTCCATTAAAAGCTCATTTGCTAGTCAGTTTCCATTATGCATTGTGATATATGATGACTATGAACATTTTTTTAAAGATGTTATTTATTCATTTGAGAGAGAAAGAGAGCAAGCAGCGGGGAGAGGCACAAGGAGAGGGAAAAGCAGACACCCCACTGAGCAGGGAGCCTGATGCGGGGCTCAATGTGGATCTCAATGCAGATCTCGATCCCAGGACCTGGAGACCATGACCTAAGTTGAAGGCAGACGCTTAACCATCTGAGCCATGCAGGACCCCCAACTATGAACATTTTTAAAAAGAAGAAATGTAGACTCAGAACTTCATTAGTGTCTCTTAAATCATAGTCAATATTACTAGAGCCAAATTTCAATTCAGGATCTACCTGGATGTAAGCACAGATGGCATAACACACAAAAATTCTCCAGTATCCAAGTCTGTGGTAGAACTGGGGATATGTTACCCCTTTCTGGCATCAATTTCAAAAGACTCACATTGCCTTTCATTTCCCAATGCAGATAAGAATGGATCCTAAGAATTTTCTGCAAGTGAATTATCAATTCAAAAACATAAAAACTCATAGTGGTGTTAGAGACAGGATAGAGCATGAAGTTCTGGGAGAAAGAGAATGTAAATTCCCACTGAACCATGATTAATTCATTTTAGTACAAAGCTTATATTTTTAAGAAGTATGCTTTGTTAAAAATAAACTCACTTGGATATTCTCTTCAACAAAAAGGAAATATTGTAATTATTTCTATCCATGGGAAATCACTTACAATTATAATAGATAGAAGGATCCCGGGGATTAAGGTGCCCAGTCAAAATTTAGTCATTGAGAAAGGAGTTACTAGAGGTATCAAGAAATTTGTATTAATGAATATTTAATTAATAAATTCACACTAGCTAAACCTACTCTACAGACTCATGGATAAAATGATTTTTAAATTATATTTATGTGAAATAATTCAATACTATACTGGTGTGGAAATTCAATTACTCCACAGCTTTGTATATCCTTTATATATCTGTGCTCAATATAACCATTAAAGAAGCATTTCCACTATTAGCATTGTGACCCATTATTAGAAACCATATAAGTTATACTTTCTATTGCAGGATGCATATAAAATATAACTTGTTTCATACTGTTTGCATTTATGTTATCTTTGTGTTAATGCCATGCTATTTTTTTTTCAATTCTGATGTCATTTATTGGCACAAAAATTATTCAGAATGGCTACACTTGACACTTTGTGCATTTAGTTTACTATTTCTTTTGCTCAGAGTTCCCTGCAGGTACCAGACCTCCCTTCTCTGTGGTCAGCACCTCCAGGACAGCATTTGTTTCCAAGCCCTTGCTCTACACAGAGAGCGTTCAGACTTCACTGAAAACATCCCAGGACCGTGTTGGGGAAGGCTGCTGTGGGCTGATGCCATGCTATTTTAATCAAATCTGTATTATGAATTGAAACTAAATGGTAAAACTAGCATCCAAATATTTGTAGATGTTTCTTATAGAAAATAAATAACACATTTGACCTTTCAAAAAAATTTAAGATTAAAAAATTTGGATAAATATTGTAAAAGACAAAGTTGAGATAATCCCCAAAGGAAAGGAACAGTATTTATTACTAATCATGAAAATTCAACTTACAACTAATAACTATTCCTAGAAAAGGAAATTGGTTAAGATCAATAATCACAAAATTGAGTGATCAAAATGTCTCTTCTTGTAACAGGGTAATGTGAATAAAAGCAACACGTACAGTATGTCCTGCTGAACTTTTTGAATTCTAAAAATATTGGGAAAAATACCTTCACAGATACAAAAAATGAAGTTTTTGAATATTAAGTTACATAAGACAAAAAGGGAATATTGTAAAACTCTGAGAGACAAGTGTAATTGTCCAGGGATTTAGACACATTTCAAATTATAATTTGTGTATAAAAATAACAAAAAGAATTTTGTTACATATAAAGTCTCAAGCATTATATCATATATGAGCTTTACATGAGAAAAATAAAGACAACCTACAGATCATTGAAATAAAATTATCACTCAAAAATTGAAATGTTTGATTAAAAAAAACTACGGGAAGGAATATTAATATCAAAAAACATATAGGAATGCATCTGACTAATAAATACAAATTGGTTGAAAAATAATTTGACTTACATATTAGTGTGATAAGAGACAAGATATGTATAAGTGTTCATGATTTTTATACTTAACTAGGGCTATATATTTTGTCAAAGTAAAATGGATGATCTTCTTTGCCTAATTTAATTCATTTTAACTATATGCTGATTTAATTGTCATCATCTCTGCTTTCTTACATGCAGTCTGTCCTTCTAAAGCATATGTTTCTGCACCATGAATTACTTCATTCATAATGAGCAAGTCTAGGCAACCAAGTAACAGCAGCTGAATGCAAAGTATTTCAACACAGCTAAATGCAGCAAGCTGCGTACGAAAGCTATACATAATGTCTATTTACCCCAGTTTCCTTCTCTTGGCTCAGTTTATACATTTGCTCTGTTTGGAAACTAAATTCATTTGTGCTATTCCTTCCATAGTTGGGAAAGTTTCCCTTGTCTCCACAACTCCATAGCTTATACTCTCATTCATACCATTTCCATTATTCTTCCTTCTTTTGCTTTTGTCTTTCTTTTCTTTTTTGACCAATAAACATTTATTTTTTTAATTTTTTTATTAACATATAATGTATTATTTGTTTCAGGGGTACAGGTCTGTGATTCATCAGTCTTACATGATTCACAGCCCTCACCATAGTACATACCCACCCCAATGTCCATCACCCAGCCATTCCATCCCTCCCACCCCCTCCACTCCAGCAACCCCTCAGTTTGTTTCCTGAGATTGAGTCTCTTTTTTTTTTTTTTTTTTTTTTTGAGATTGAGTCTCCTATTGTTTGTCTCCCTCTCTGGTTTCATCTTGTTTCATTTTTCCCTCTTCCCCTCTGATCCTCTGTCTTGTGTTTCTTCATGGCAAATTTCAAACGCATACAAAAGTGTATAGTATAGTTTAATCACACCCCATACATTCATCACCAAGCTTCAAGAGTTATCAAAGTATGGCCAATTTTGTTTTATCTGTATCTTCAACAGTTTCCCTCTACACCAAGTCATCTTGAAACCTGAAGTACAAGGTTTATACAGTGTATTTGGTTGATATCTTATGTCTTCCATTCTTTTTTTCTTTTATTCTTGTGAATTTTTTGTTGACGAAATCAGGTCCCTTGTTCTATACTAGTTTCCAAATTCTAGACTTTGTTGATTGCATCCTCAAGAAGTTAACATGATTTTGGTCTCCTGTATTTCCTATAAACTACTAGATAGATCTAGAGTTGAATATACTTAAATAGCATCACTTCACAGAAGATGCACAATGTCCGGTTGTTTCTCTTCTTTCTTTTTAATGATACACTTCTACATGTACTATAGCAAATTAGAACAAGAATCACTATATATTTTACTTTATGTGATCTTACAATGTCATTTAATCGTTCTAGGATATTGTTTAGGATTGTTATTGTTTTTTAGAGGTTAGAAAGTTGCATATAAACTTCTCAGAGGTCTAGTCCCATCCCTGTTTTCCCCATAAGCTCTACTATGATTAGTGTTTTCTGGAAATGCACGTAACGTGTTTGAGAAACATAACAATTTTTTTTTAATTGAAGTGTAGTTGACACACAATGTTACATTAGTTGCAGATGTACTAATGATTGAACACAGTGAATCAACAACTTTATACCTTAAGGAAGCATAATATTTAATATTAAGTTGAATTTATGAGCATTGGCTCTAGTAATCAGGGAAGTTATAGCATGCATATTGATTTTAACTCACATTTTTCTTAACTTGTTTCTTGTTACTTGTGTTTAAGAATCTATGCTGTACATTTGACTTATGTGATTTGCTATATAAATATTTTTAAGTTTGTTTTATATGCATTTTTGGAAGACAGTCTTGGATTACTTCTATTAATATCAACATTCAAGTTTTTCTAAATGTTTACACTGTCTTTAGTTATCAATGTTAAGAATGGAATTATATTTGTTGATTCCACCTACATTAGAAAAGGAATTTATGATGCATTTACTTTATTTCTCTCTCTTCATTTTTTTTTTCCTAATACAACTTGGGAATTTAAAAACAGAGTATTGAAGTTTTATTTTTATTTCTGTTCTTATAAGATTTTATTTAAATTCAAGTTAGTTAACATATAGTGTAGTATTGGTTTCAGGAGTAGAATTTAGTGATTGATCACTTATACATAATACTCAGTGCTTATCAAAACACATGCCCTCCTTAATACCCATCTCCCATTTAGCCCACACCCCACCCACCTCTCCTCAGTTCATTCCCTATAGTTAAGAATCTTTAATGGTTTTCCTCCCTCTGTTTTTATCTTATTTTATTTTTCTTTCCCTTCCACTATGTTCATCTGTTTTGTTTCTTAAATTCTACATGGGTGAAATCATATGGTATTTGTCTTTTTCCGACTGACATTTTGCTTAGCATAATACACTCTTGTTCCATCCAAATCATTGCAAATGGCAAGATTTCACTCTTTTTGATGGCTGAGTAATATTCCATAGTATATAAGTACCACAGTAGATGGACATTTGGGCTCTTTCCATAATTTGGCTATTGTTTATAGTGCTTCTAGAAACATTGGGGAGCATGTGCCCCTTTGAATCAGTATTTTTGTATCCTTTGGATAAATACCTAGTAGTGCAATGCTAGCTAGTAGGGTAGTTCTATTTTTAACTTTTTGAAGAACCTCTATACCAGTTTTCAACATTACTCTGGCTATTCAGGGTTTTTTCTGGTTCCATACAAATTTTAGGATTGTTTGTTCTGGCTCTGTGAAAAGTGCTGTTGGTATTTTAATAGGGATTGTTGAAAAAAGAAAACCAAAGTTGGAGGCATCACAATCCCAGACTTCACGCTGTGTACAAAGCTGTAGTCATCAAGACAGTATGGTACTGGCACAAAAACAAACACATAGAGCAGAACAGAATAGAGAACCCAAAAATGGACCCACAAGTATATGGTCAACTAATCAACAAAACAGGGAAGAAAATCCAATGGAAAAAAGACAGTCTCTTCAACAAATGGTGTTGGGAAAATTGGACAGCCACATGCAGAAGAATGAAACTGGACCATTTTCTTACACCATACACAAAAATAAACTCAAAATGGTTGAAAGACCTAAATGTACTGTTTGATTCAATTAGCTAGTATCTTGTAAAAATTCATCCATGTTCATCAGGGATATTAGTCTGTAATTCTCCTTTTTAGTGGGGTCTTTGTCTTGCTTTGGAATCAAGGTAATGATAGTCTCATAGAATGAGTTTGGAAGTTTTCCATCCATTTCTATATTTTGGAACAGCAGAAGAATAGAAGAACAGGTTCAATTCTTCTTTAAATATTTGGTAGAATTCAATTTCTTTGCTGATTATGGGTCTGTTCAAATTTTCTATTTCTTCCTTTTTCAGTTTTGATAGTTTATATGTTTCTAGGAATTTATGCATTTCTTCCAGATTGCCCAATTGTTGGCCTATAATTGCTCATAATAGTTTCTTATAATCATTTGTATTTCTTCAGTGTTGATTGTGATCTCTCCTCTTTCATTTGCGATTTTATCTATTTGGGTCCTTTTTCTTTTCTTTTTGATAAGTCTGGCTAGGGTTTTATCAATTTTGTTAATTCTTTCCAAGAACCAGTTCCTAGTTTCATTGATCTGTTCTACTGTTTTGTTTTTTAATTTCTATCATTTATCTCTGCTCTAATCTTAATTATTTCCCTTCTTCTGTTGTTTTTAGTCTTTATTTGCTGTTCTTTTTCCAGCTCCTTTAGGTGTAAGGTTAACCTGTGTATTTGAGACTTTTCTTCTTGAGGGAGGCCTGTTGTACTGCTATCTATTTCCCTCTTAGGATTGCTTTTGCTGTGTCCTAAAGGTCTTAGACTGTCATGTTTTCATTTTCATTTGCTTCCATGTATTTTTTTTATTTCTTTCTTAATTTCCTAGGTTACCCATTCATTCTTTAGTAGGATGTTCGTTAACATCCATGTATTTGTCGTCTTTCCAAATTTCTTCTTGTGGTTGCCTTCAAGTTTCATAGCTGAAGCTGATACTTTGGAGCACTCTATGATTAGTGCACTTGGTACACATGGAGGCCCTGTGTTGGTCTGAGGGAAAAGCCTGCTGCACTGGTTCACAGTCAGACCTGTCCTAGTAAAGATGCCCCTGCTGGGCTCAGGGTTGTGGAGTTTGGTGTAAGTGACTCTAGCCTCCACTGGGGGCGCTGTGTTTCTCTCTGTGCTGGTGGACGGGGTGTGTGGAGGATGGCATCACCCTGCCCCCTTGTCCCTGATGAGGGGGACTCATGGCCACACTGCTCAGAAGGTCATCCCAGAACAGTGAACAATCTCCTCTCCTGTGTCCCAGGCTTTTGCCAGTTCCCTGTCCTTAACCTTTCTGTGCCCGGGCTGTTGGCACACCTGGCGCCACAGTTGTCCTGTATTTTATCTCTGGCCAGAGGCTGGGATTCACAGTTCCAAATCTTAAAGGACCCAGCAAGCGCCAGACTGTTCCCCTCCCCTGGAGGAGAACCTCACAGCACTGCACCTGGCATCATTCTGTCCCGTAAAAGCAGTTGCACACCTGTGCGGGTGCCCTGAGTCTATGGTGAAGCACAGTTAAAAGCTGTGATCAGGTATCTGCCCTCTGCACGTGCCTGTGTCCCTTGCTGTTGAACAGCTGCTCACTGGCACCTGGTGGGTCTTTTGTCCTTGGAGACGCAATATACCCTCTTCCAAATGTACTCCAGGACCGGGAACGTTTTCTCCTTGTGCGACCCAGGGGATCCCCACACCACAGCATCTTCCACAAACCCCACCCACTGCTGTCTCCTGCTCTCTCCCTCTCTCCCTGACTTCTCTCCACAAAAAGGTTCCCTCCCCTCCACCACACCGTGACTTTTCTCTCTCTCAATTCACGTCTCTGAATCTTGCATCCACCACGTTCTCTCCCTCCAATTGTGCAGATCGTTTTCTTAATCCTCAAATCTATTTCCTTGTTGTTCAAAATGATTTGATGTTGATCTACCTGTGTTCGAGGGACAAGGCAAGCCCAGGGTCCCCTACCATTCTGCCATCCTAACTCCTCCCAGTAAGTTGTACTTTTAAATTTTTAATTTTGCTCACATGTGTTTTGTATTTCAAATCCATAAGAACACTGATAGTCTATATCAAAAAATATACCCATAATAATTATTCAATATTTACATATCACATAATTGATATGCCATATATATACAGTTCAGTAATAAACTATGTTTGTATTACAAATCTTTTGAGTCGTTATTTCTAAATTTGTTTCATTTGTTATTCAAATTTAAATTCTTTCAAAAATGCAATGTTTTAAATACAAATGTACTCTTGGGACCCTTCTCAATATATTTCAAAGACATTGTGCTACTGATGTACACAAAATGATCTGTGGATGTGTCTGGTGCTTACATTAGAAACAATTTTTAGAAATGAAATTTTCATAGAAGATTAGGTGAAATGCACAAAAATCAATGTAAATGATAAACAAGCATACTAAAAAATGACTAGTATTGCCAGCAAGCAAATCAATGAAATATCCACTTTTACCTCCCAAATTAGTAAATATTTTTTTAAATGTCAGTATTGAGCATCGACATGCATGTGATGATATGGTCTTTCTCACACACTGCTAATGGGCTTGTAGCTGTCATGTATTTTTGGAGGACTATTGGTCATCATATTTCCAGAGACTTAAATATATTTAATCTCTTGATTTTGTAATCCCACTTCAAGAAAATTCCTCTAAGGAAGCTGCTTTAGATTGTTGTATTTGGATGCTCATCAGCTGTTTTTTTTTTATAATACCAAAAATAAGAGACAGCACAAAGGCCCAACAATTGGGAAAGGTTCAATAAATCATAATCCACATATGAAATCAAATATTATACATTACTAAAATGTTATTTTGAAGAATAATTTATGACATAGGAGAGAATAAACAAAACAATGTTAAGTGAAAATAACTGAATAGAAGTTCAGTGTATAATTTGATCCTATGATGGAAAAAATATGATTAACGTTCAACAAGTTGGTCAGATTTAAAGGACAGGTTCAGCGTAGGCATATTTCTTTCAAGATATGGTTGAACTCACCTTATTATTACCCTTTTATTTTTTTGACAGTTTTTATTAACATAAACTTTTTTAAATTTTATTTTATTATGTTATGTTAGTCACCATACAATACATCATTAGTTTTTGATGTAGTGATCCATGATTCATTGTTTTCATATAACACCCAGTGCTCCATGCAGTACGTGCCCTTCTTAATACCCATCACTGGGCCAACCCATCCCTGGGATTCACAATTCCAAATCTTAAAGGACCCAGCAAGGGGCGAGGAACATTTTCTCTTAGTGCAAAAACTAGGAGAAAACATTCCTAGTTTTCCCCTTTAATTCGAGGCTAACCCATCTCCCCACCTGAGCCCCCCTCTAAAACCCTCAGTTTGTTTTTCAGAGTCCATAGTTTCTCATGGTTCATCTCTCCCTCCGATTTCCCCCCTTGATTTTTCCCTTCCTTCTCCAAATGTTCTCCATGCTATTCATTATGTTCCACAAATAAGTGAAACCATATGATAATTGACTTTCTCTGCTTGACTTATTTCACTTAGCATAATCTCCTCCAGTCCCATCCATGTTGATGTAAAAGTTGGGTATTCATCCATTCTGATGGCTGAGTAATATTCCATTGCATATATGGACCACATCTTCTTTATCCATTCATCTGTTGAAAGGCATTTTGGCTCTTCCCATAGTTTGACTATTGCAGACATTGCTGCTATGAACATTGGGGTGCATGTGGCCCTTCTTTTCACTACATCTGTGTCTTTGGGGTAAATACCCAGGAGTGCAATTGCTGGGTCATAGGGTAGCTCTATTTTTTTTTAAAGATTTTTTTTAATTTTATTTATTTATTTGAGAGAGCAAGAATGAGAGAGAGAGAGAGAGAGAGAGAGAGTACACGAGAGGGGGCAGGCTCCTCGCTGAGCAGGAAGCCCGATGCGGGACTCGATCCAGGGACTCCAGGATCATGACCTGAGCCGAAGGCAGTCGCTTAACCAACTGAGCCACCCAGGCACCCGGGCAGCTCTATTTTTAACTTTTTGAGGCACCTCCACACTGTTTTCCAAAGTGGCTGTACCAACTTGCATTCCCACCAACAGTGTAAGAGGGTTCCCCTTTCTCCACAACCTCTCCAACCTTTGTTGTTTCTTGCCTTGTCAATTTTTACCATTCTACCTGGTGTAAGGTGGTATCTCAACGTGGTTTTGATTTGAATTTCCCTGATAGCTAATGATAATGAACATTTTTTCAGGTGTCTGTTAGTCATTTGTATGTCTTCTTTGGAGAAGTATCTGTTTATGTCTTCTGCCCATTTTTTAACTTGATTATTTGTTTTTTGGGTGTTGGGTTTGAGAAGTTCTTTATAGATCTTGGATACCAGCCCTTTATCTGTAGTGTCATTTCCAAATATCTTCTCCCATTCTGTGGGTTGCCTCTTTGTTTTGTTGACAAAACTGTTTCCTTTGCTGTGCAGAAGTTTTTATCTTGATGAAGCCCCCAAAAGTTCATTTTTGCTTTTGTTTCACTAGGTTTTGGAGATGTATCTTGAAAGAAGTTGCTGTGGCCGATGTCAAAGAGGTTATTGCCTATGTTCTCCTCTAGGATTTTGATGGATTCCTGTCTCACATTGAGGTCTTTCATCCATTTTGAGTTAATCTTTGTGTATGGCCGAGTTTCATTCTTCTGCATGTGGCTGTCCAATTTTCCCAGCACCATTTATTGAAGAGACTGTCTTTTTTCCATTGCATATTTTTTCCTGCTTTGTCAAAGATTATTTGATCTAGAGTAGAGGGTCCATATCTGGGCTCTCTATTCTATACCACTGGTCTATATGTCTGTTTTTGTGCCAGCACCATGCTGTCTTGGTGATCACAGCTTTGTAATATAGCTTGAAATCAGGCAATGTGATGCCCCAGCTTTGTTTTTCTTTTTCAACATTTTCTTGGTGATTTGGGGTCTTTTCTGATTCCATACAAATTTTGGGATTGTTTGTTCCAGCACTTTGAAAAATGTCATTGGAATTTTGATCAGGATGGCGTTGAAGGTATAGATTGCTCCAGGTAGCACAGACATTTTAACAATGTTTATTCTTCTGATCCATGAGCATGGAATATTTTTCCATCTTTTTGTGTCTTCTTCAATTTCTTTCATGAGCGTTCTGTAGTTCCTAAAGTATAGATCTTTTACCTCTTTGGTTAGGTTTATTCTGAGGTATCTTATGGGTTTTGGTGCTATTATAAATGGAATCATTTCTCTAATTTCTCTTTCTAAAGTTGCATTGTTAGGGTATAAGAAAGCAACTGATCACTCTGCTCAAGAATATTTGGGTCAACCAGGAAATCAAAGAAGAACTTAAACTATTCATGGAAACCAATAAGAACAAAAACACATTGGTCCAAAATCTATGGGATACTGCAAAGGCAGTCCTAAGGGGGAAATACATAGCCATCCAAGCCTCACACACAAAAAAATTTAAAAATCCCGAATTTACCAACTAACTTTACACCTTAAAGAACTAGAGAAAAGTTGGGTGCCTGGGTGGCTCAGTTGGTTAAGCAACTGCCTTTGGCTCGGGTCATGATCCTGGAGTCCCGAGATCGAGTCCCATATCAGGCTCCTTGTTCAGTGGGGGGTCTGCTTCTCCCTCTGACCCTCCCCCTTCTCATGTGCTCTCTCTCTCTCATTCTCTCTCTCTCAAATAAATAAATAAAATCTTTAAAAAAAAGAACTAGAAAAAAATCAATAAACAATGCCTAAGCCATGCATTGAAAGAGAAATAATTAAGATTAGAGCAGAGATCAATGAATTAGAAACCAGAAACACAGTAGATTTGATCAACAAAACTAGAAGCTGGTTCTTTGAAAGAATTAATAAGATCAATAAACCACTGGCCAGACTTATCCAAAAGAAAAGAGAAAGGACCCAAATTAATAAAATTATGAATGAAAGGGGAGAGATCACGACTAACACCAAGGAAATAGAAATAATTATTAGAAATTATTACCAACAATTATATGCCAATAAATTGACCAACCGGGTTGAAATGGATGTCTTCCGAGAAACCTATGAACTCCCAAGACTGAAACAGGAAGAAATTGACAACCTGAATAGGCCAATAACCAGTAACGAGATTGAAGCAGTGATAGAAAACCTCCCAAAAAACAAGAGTCCTGTTTACCTTCTTCCTGACACATTGCTGAATCTTTGATGACCCCCCCAAAATGTTGAACCTGCTGATCTCCATAGCTAGGACATCACCATCCACTCCTTAAGTGGTAGCAAGGAAAGGCTTACTAATTCTCCAAGTTCCAATTAATGTTATCTCTTTCATAGACTCTTCACAATCTATCTTAGGCGAAAGAGTTCACTTCTTCTTGTTCTCATGACATTTTGCTTACATCTTAGAATACCATATTGAAGATGATCTGTTTATCTTTTCCTAACTGCAAAATGGACCTGGGTAATTTTTCCCTGTTTTCCGTGCTAGTATTTTCCAGTCCCAGTCCCAAACAAATCTGACTATTTCTCATGAAATATTTGTACCACAAAAATATCTTGCTAAGTCACTCTGCCTCCTTTATTCACTGCTTCCTCCCTGTTGAGTATAAATTGAATCTTTAACCTTAGCCCTCTGGGTGGAATTACCAAAATAAATTCTCTCAGCAGTCTTTTTCTTTGTTTCTTAATGCTTTCTCCATAATAAATGCATTTTCCTGCTGATTAAACTGCACTGAACTTCTCTACACAAGATTTTTTAAATTAAGCTCAGCAAGGAAAAAATGAAATAAGTATCAGTGTGAAATAAAATGAACCTACAGATCTGTGGTTACTCATTTCCTTTGAAATAAATATTTATATAATTTCACTCCCACATTAGAATGGAAAAATATTTTCTACACAAAGCACCTTTCTTTCTGCCAAAATGGATGGATGATGACATGTTAAGTAGTTTATATTTGTGAACCATGGGAAAATGCCAATACCCATAGTCAAAACTGCAAACAAATTGTTAATTATTTAGAACTCTGAGTTGTTTAAACGTTGCTGCTAGAACCCTATCATGTGTCTTTTATGGTCAAAGTCTGGCACCTGGATGTGGCTGACTAGAGGGAAGGGCTGGTTAGTAGCTTTCCTGTGAATCTCCAATTCCTCTGAAAGTCTTAAAAAATCCTTTTCCAACTTCTTTCACAATCGTGTGGGATCTCATTCCCATAATGAATCTCTTGTTCTATAATATTTCCGTAATATTCGTGGCGGTTTGCTTCTTTGCCAGAACACTGACCGATACCATTCTTAGTATCGGAAGTTCTTCTGGGAAACAGAAACTTAGAGTGGGAATGTGTAATTAGTTCTTGATTACATTTAGAAGCAATGATGTCATTGGTAAGCCAGACACTGGTAGTCCACAACATACAGTGGCAAAAAGGATTACTTTTATTATCACCTATAATGAAATGCCAACAGGCCAAGCCGTGTGTGACAGAGTATTTGCTACCATAAAATATTGTAGTGGAAAATACTAATAATACTAATAATAATGTAGGTGATTGTTTGCTTCTAATGCACAGAGAATTTGGAGAAAGAAAATTATAAGGTCAGGCCTTTATATTCTAAGCTCAAGTTTCAAGTAGGGGGCCAGAGAACTTTTATGACTACACTAAAATAATTTATTATTTCCTGTAGCTTCAGGATCAAGATTTTTGAAAATGAGGTCCTGATTCTAATCTACAGATGCCTAAATTACTATGAAAACTGAATTCCCAATTTCCTGGGCATTCTAAAGTTATGTCAGATATTGGAAATTTGTAGACCTAAAAATTGAGATAAAGATTAATAGATTGTGATGAAGTTGAAGACCTTGAACTCCTAAACCTTACTGAGCCTCCTTTGCCTGTAGAAGAAACTTCTATTCTTCTTTCTGAGAAGATTAATCTCCCCTTGCCTGAAAACCTGTATTTGTCTCCAGTGAAGTAGGGAATTACTCCACAAGGAATTACTGATTTCATACCCACACATCTTGTTTCTACACCTGTAACCAGAACTAAGTCCCCCCAGGCTTCTGGCATGCTGGCAAAGTATGACCCATGGGGAGTCACCCTATACACACACACACAAAAAAAATTGCATGATTTTTCCAATTTTTAACACAAGCCTACAGAATATGAATGGGAACATAACCTAAGGTGTAGAATCAGGGTGGAAGGAGAATAATGTTCAATCAGGTTAAATATATTAATATAGGTGCACTAAGCAGAGATTCTCTATTCACTATGTTAGTTTGAGTGACAGGGAATGTTCCAAAAATTTGCTTAATCAACATATTCAAACCTGGACCCAAAGATGGTCCATACTAAATGAACTTGAGATTCCAGAACTTTCTTGGTATGCTCTAGAAGAAAATAATCAAAGGCTGGAAAAAGTGAAATGCTAGGTGGATTTTTTTATGTAAGATCTGCTCACTCACACCCTAACTGTGAGAGCCCTATAGATATTTTCTTCAACAAACTTTTGAGGTTTGATACATTTGAGAAGAGTGCCCCAGTATCTGTGTAGACCCCCATGCAGGCCAGGAACAACAGTGGGAGCTTTCACTGTCAAAGTGGGCTCTCTGAATCCGATAAGGATGATGAGATCCAGAAGTGACAAGGACACCAGGAACCATGATGGGTGGCAGATCCAAAGCAGTTATCAGAACATATCAGAGTGGTTTGACCCACAAGGAACTTTGATGTTACCTAACTGATTATAGTGTCCCTAGGACTGAAATTGATGGTGGCCCGCTAAAGTCTTACTTGATTTGTGTAACTGGAAAAGCTTCAGATAGTGTGACTATAAATCTGACCTTAATTCTCACAATAGAGAGTGGTGCACATCAACCATTTTCCAGAGTTGTGCCAGTTCATAGAACTAGGGCTCTTGAAATGAAAAGTGAGTTCATTTTATACCAAATGAAGAGTGGAAGTGGTATCATAGCTTAAGGAATTCATTATTCTCACCATGATCCCCATCTCCGTGAAGCAACTGGCTTCTTAGAATAGAATGGCATTTTGAAGAGTCAATTATGGCATAAACTGAGTGATGACACTTTATGTATCTATGGTCACAAAATCTATAGAACATTCTCCTTTGAAGTGATCAATTTACAGTGGTGTTTTTTCTCTGACTAAGATACTAGACAGTTTAACGAGACCAATATGGATGGGGGGAGGAGGATAAAAAGCATGCAGATAAGAGAAGAAGAAATTAATCAGTCACTATTTACAGTTGACATAATTGTCTTCATGGAAAATCCCAAGGACTCCAAAAATTCTAACTTACTGTTTAACCTCCACAAACATATGTTATTTCCATTGAAACCAGTTAGAAAGTTGATATCTTTAATCTGCCATCACTACAAAGATTTCTACAAAACTAAAGTTCTCTGCACTGAGCTATAACTGGGAACTATCATCCTGTCATAGAAGGAACTACTATTTCTTGGATAATAAATTGCAAATCTAAGTTAGATGAGTCAGTTCGGTTCGGGCATCACAAACCTGCTTGGTGTTCAAATAATCTTTGATCTTTAGTGTATAATGAAGATAAAGCTGGAAAAATTAATTAAATATGGGGCCTAGGGTTAATAGATTTAGCATGAGCTTCATAGAAGCCAGTTTGAATTTCTAGGCTTTACACTTATTATCTCCAATTTAGACAAGGTTTTGGACAAGCTCTCTAAACATCAGTTTCATTATGTAGAAAATGAGCATATTTTCAGGGTTGAGGCAAAAATTACATGTATTATATAGAGAGCTTAGATCAATATCTAGCACAGAATAAAAAAAATATCTGAGTGGTTCTTTTCATTATTATCATTATTGTTGTTGTATTTTTATAGTAAACTAGAACCTCATAGTCAGTGACTACAATGAGACATCATTACATGCATTACATGAACTAAAGTAACTCCTGGCTGTTTTTTTTTCATACCTTTGAATTTTTTCTGTCATCTCCTATTTCTCATACACTTCTGATATGTTATCTTGCTCTATTGTATCCAGTATTACAAGCTATTTTCAATTGGTTTGTGACAATGTTAACTTTATATAAGAACATGGATGAGTAAATAGATAAATTAATATATGAATAATCTTGGGCTACAAAGGTATAAAATATCACAGAATCTTAAACGTTGGGGTTTTTTATAATAAAAAAGAGGTATTAGAAGATATAATCTCAAGGAATTGCATAAATCAGCTAGAATTCAAAATTTATCTACCACTTCTTTCTTTATCGAGTTTAAACATGAAAACTACAAAAAAAAGGCCAAAACATCAAAAGTAAATATTTTGAAAAAGAGAGTGATTTGAACAATTGTTTTCTGAATTTATTCAGTTTCCAACCACACTGAGAAACAGGTCCCCAAATTCACATATTCTTCATTAAGTGGGTTACTACTTTTACACTTTGTTTACCCTCATGAAAAATGAAAGTTAATTCCATACTGTTTTTATTTTTCTGTATAGATACAATGTACAAAAAAGAAAATGTGCTAGAAATAAACCAAATGAGGGGGATCCTGAAAGAACGTTATCCATGTTCACTGATTTTTTTTAAATTGAATCAGTCTAATGATATATTAATAAAAATACCTTAGGGAACAGAACTGACATACACTGTGAACATTTGAATTACCCATCTGCATTAGAAAAATATTTTCCGGGCGCCTGGATGGCTCAGTTGGTTAAGCGACTGCTTTCGGCTCAGGTCATGATTCTGGAGTCCCTGGATCGAGTCCCGCATCAGGCTCCCTGCTCGGCAGGGAGCCTACTTCTCCCTCTGACCCTCCCCCCTCTCATGTGCTCTCTCTCTCTCATTCTGTCTCAAATAAATAAATAAAATCTTAAAAAAAAAAAAAGAAAAATATTTTCCTTCATAACCAAAGACTTAAAGTGATTTTCAAATATAGTAGAAAATTTTTATAGAAAATATTATAATAACCTATGTATTCTGGCTATATTCCGGATCACTATCTACTTGTCAGTGGTAATTTATTAATGCATGCATTTGGATAAACACTACCATATGGTGAAAGACATGAAATCAAAAACAGAAGATGGTGCATGAAGGGATAACAAACAATATTCAATGTGTGTCACCCATAATTTAGGTTGTTTAGTAATTTCAGACATTTTTGTTAAAACATCATTATGCAGAATTGAAATTTTTCTACATTGTGTGTGATATGAATATGACATAAAAAGCAAAGATGTAAAGTAAAATAGCTAATTATTTAATATAACCTTTAGGTATATCAATCATCACTAGTGACACTAAAAAAATATAATATCGGGTTTTTGAACAAATGTGATTTTGGACATTTTCAATGCTTATTTTGAGATTTTATGCACACTTATGTTATTTCCTTGAAATGTGTCTATTTTAATATATTCTGTAATTGTGTAGCAGAGGTCTGAGGATAGCTAAGACATAAAAGCACATTTCTTGTCCTTGAATATGCTTTTATTTTTATTTTTTGATAAAAGTCTCTGGAGACTGCAGAGCTATGCAGACTAGACCATTAAGAACTGTAGGCTTACTCTCAATGCGATATTAGAATGCGTTAAAATTGACTTTAAAAATCTCACATCTGAAACATGTATTTTGTACTTGATTTATATTATCTATTGCTGTTATTTCCAGTATTGGTTTGAGTTACTAGATTTGCCAATTAATATTTCCCTTTTGAAGGAAAAACTTTTATTTTGAAAGCAGAAAAGCACAGCAAGCAATAAATAAAAGAAGATATAATTTGTAAGCAGACTTTTATCACTATCCTTTGCAGTCTTAAGTACAATTGTTTTGGTGTTTTATCAAGGGGTTACTTTATGAGGTGCTTACCAGAAAATAACATCTTATGTATACTTTTTGAATAGATGATACTTACTTTCCTAATGTTACTCTTACTGAATCAGTCCTTAGTCTCTATCTTAGGAAAAGCAAGCTGTATATTCAGTAAATAGATAAATGAAGAAACTAAATGTTCCAAATGGACTGTGCTTTGAACTATTAATTTGTTCACATCCACATATATTACCTAATTGTGTGATTATGTAGAGGTAACTAGAACAGCTGTTTATTTCCATGCATGATATTATGGTACCAGGACAAATATGTGTTTCCCATAAATACTTGAAATTCAACAATTCCATTTTGAAGGATTTCTTTATTTGGGTCTTGAAAGAATTATTGTCATTAAGAATTTTGTGTAAAAATATAAACACTCCAAACAAATAGAATTTCAACATATGGCTTCCCCAATCCCCTCATTAAATAATTCTCAAACAATATTTTCCAAGCATAATTTACATGTTCTCTGTTCATTGGATATTCCAGGCAAAGAATGCACTATCAAGCTTTGGTAGTTAAGGGAGTTTACCAGTGACAAACGCATGGGTAATTTCAGATTGCGCTACTATAAAGTGTTCTATCATGGAAAGTAATGTGATTGGTGGGGGAGGGTTCACTTGGTTGATCAGGATAAGTGTATTATTTTTAGGAGATTGTGGCTATGAAAAGATGAGGAAGAATCACTACTTTTACTTCTCTTGTTTGCCTATCAAAAAAAAAAAAAAAGTCCCTAGTCATAAAGGATCAGAATAGAAGCAAGGAGAATTCTGTAGGACTCCAGATGAGATAAGAAGGGCGACCTAGACTAGGGTGGTAGCAGTGGAAGTTCAGAGAAGTAAGTGCATTCAGGATATATTTTGCAGACAGAATGGACAGTTTTGAATGTTGCATTTGTTTCTAAAATAAGAAAAGGAAAGGAATCAAGAATGAGTCTTGGGGGAGGGGAACCTGGCTGGCTCAGTCAGTAAAGCATGTGACTCTTGATCTCAGGGTTGTGAGTTCGAACCCCACACTGGATGTAGAGATTACTTAAAAATAAAATCTAAAAAAAAAAAAAGAATGAGTCTTGGGTCTTAGCTTTATGAACTGGGTGATAAGGTAAAGTAAGAGCATGATTGTTTTTTTAATTTAAATATTTCATAGGTATGTGCAGCAGTGGAAGGGATCAAGATATACATTTTAGTCATGTTAGTTTTAAGATAACTATTAGGTGCCTAGAGATTTGATGTATGTTTGAGAGGCCATGGGAGAAATAAATGAAGCATCAGCATTTAGGTACTGTTTAAACTACCTGAGCTAAATAGATTGTCCAGGGACAGAGAATGTAGATGAGAAAAAAAGCAGGTCCGGGACAAAGCCCTGGGGTATTCCAAAATTCTGGTGTCTAGTAGAGGAAAAGGAACAACTCAAAGAGACTGAGGAGCCAAGAGGAAGATGATACCACAGAAGCTAAGAGAGGAAAGTGCTTTAAAAAGGAGAAAGTAGTAAATGCTGCTGAGAAGTCAGCTAAAGAAGACAGAGAAATTACCAATATGGAGGTCGTTAGTGACTTCATCCTGAGCAGTGTCAAGGGAGTGGTGGATCAGAAGCTACAATCTAATGGGTGAAGATTCAACAGAACTTTCCAGTTCAACATGGTGCATAGAACACATGTGTTTATCTTCATTTGTTCCCAAAACTTCACTCAAATGACAGCAAAAAAATTTAAAGGATAAAATGTCCCATATTATACTCTTTGACTTAAGCAAATATTGTGATCAGGCCATAGTTGTTAGAATAGAGAGATGGGCAATGTGTGTTTTATCTGACAGGGTAAAAGAGCTAAAGCATCATAAATACAAGGTAGTTTCTAATTGTCTTAATACTAAAAATCAAGACATAGTAATATGAACATTTCATTTAGAATTATGCAATTAATCGGGGTTCCTGGGTGGCTCAGTCAGTTAAGCATCTGCCCTGAGCTTGGGTCATGATCTCAGGGTCCTGGGATTGAGCCCGCATCAGGCTCTCTGCTCAGTGGGGAGTCTGCTTCTCCCTCTGTGCATGTTCTCTCTCTCTCAAACAAATAAATAAAATCTTTTAAAAAAAGAATTATGCAATTAATAGTAATAACAAAAACAATTGCAGCAATACCTACATATTATATACAATGTGCTAAACACTGTTCTGGTAATTTTATCCTCACAATAACCCCTTTGATAGGTTATATTGTTATACCTTCTATGGAGAAAAGGCAACTGAAGTACAGAGAGCTAAGTGACTTGACCCATCACGCAGCCAGCAAGGATCAGAGCTTTGGAGCAAATCTTGCAAGCTGACTTCAACTTCTGCCCTGGAGGTTAAAGTGTCTCCAGGGAGCCAGAAGCAGTTGTGAGTAAAATGGAAATGAAAATGTTTTCTCACCCCAGTGTCTTTGTTCTTAAAAAATATGTACAGCATTACTTGATAAAGCTATAAATTACATTTTGAAGAGGAAGAGCATATACCAAATTTTAAGTTTGAATTTCTCTGGGTGTTGAAATTATTGATAGTTTTTAATTTGTTCCTCTTCTTCATCTGTATTCTGGTTTTTGTAGAATTGATTCCTATCAGTAGTATAATTAAAGAATGTTGTTTTATAAATTTTTAAGAGTATGATTAGGAGTTGAAAAAGTAGAGAATAGACATGTTTTTCTAGAAACATTGTTATAAAAAGAAGAATACAAATAGGGTGTTGGAGATGTGAGACCAAGATGAAAAATCCCAGAGTGTCTTGGTATGGTGATGGGGATGATCCAGCAGAGAGGGGAAAAGAGATGAGGAAGAGAGAGGAAGTAATTGCCAACTGAAGTTTTTGGAAAATGAGAAGGAAGAGGACATAAAAAATAGGTCTTCTGGCAGCATGAACATTTCATATCATCCATTTCTACAGGAGTGAAGGCAGAAAGTGTAAGTTCAGATGTAGTTGAGTGGATAGATCCTGTAGTGAGAAGATGAGGAATTTCAATTCTGATTGTCTGTATTTTTCAAATGACACTTGAGGTCTGTTCACCAGTGAATGGGTCATCAGGGAAGGAAGGGCAATAGAAATTTTGAGGAAAAATTAGAAGATACGAAATGATCTGCCATAGACTCATTAGTAAAATAGATTTCTTTTTTTTTTAAGATTTTATTTATTTATTTGAGAGAGAGAAGGAGAGATAGCACGAGAGGGAAGAGGGTCAGAGGGAGAAGCAGCCCCCCCGCTGAGCAGGGAGCCTGATGCAGGACTCGATTCCGGGACTCCAGGATCATGACCTGAGCTGAAGGCAGTCGCTTAACCAACTGAGCCACCCAGGCGCCCAGTAAAATAGATTTCTTGACCATGTTATTTGTCTATTTGAGATTTGCGGCCATTAGTTTCAAATGAGAATAGACAGGGGTGCCTGGGTGGCTCAGTCATTTAAGCATCCAATTCTTGATTTTGGCTTAGGTCATCATCTCAGGGTCCTGAGATCAAGCCCTGTGTTGGGCTCCATGCTGGGCATGAAGCCTGCTGAATATTCTCTCTCACCCTCTTCCTCTGCCCCTCCCCACAGCTCCTTCCCTCTCTCTTTCAAAACAAACACATAATAAACAAACAAATAAATAATAAATAGGGAATAGACAAATCATGATAAAAGTAAACAATAGCCTGACACATTGCAGGCTATCACATAATGTTGCATATTACTTCACTATCACACTGCACCCCTAACCAGAAGTCTCAGAGCCAGATTGAAATTCAGAACTCTATCACTGGCTTCAGCCCCTCGTAGAGATTCTCAGATTTAATTCCATCCAGTCATCTTCTAGATGCCAATTGCTTTCCCTGCACAATACAGATCTTTAATACAGCATTCTCTATGCATTTTGCACAATTTATGAACAAGCAAAGAAGGTCAAACGTTTTCTCCATTTAATGATCTCATACATTTTCTGGCAATGGGGGAATAGTTGGAAAGGGTAGAGCCAGGGTTTTAGATGAGAAGGATTCTCTAGGACTCATTTTTCAGTTGCTTTTTGCCATGCCAAATATCTTGCACATCTCTATTTTTTAGTTCCTGGGGAAAAAAATCCTATGGAACCTAGCCTTTAAAATAAGACCTTTCAGAATTCCTTGTTCCCTGTATCTATTGGTTCCTCTGTGACACCATTTACTCAACATCTGCTTTCCTGAACCCATTCAATTGTTTCCATACGTGAGTGTTTAATCTTCATGATCTTAGTTGTATATGTTGAATTCCTCCCTACTGATCATTTTCATGGGTGTCGAGACAATCAATATGACAATATCAATCAGCAAAAACATAGTCAAGTAGAGTGACTTGTCCAAGGTAATCTGGTTAAAAACCAGCAGACTAGGATTCATGTCTAATTCAATTTACCTTCTCTATAACTGTGGTTTTCAAATTTTATAATGCATCATAATCACCTGGAGTGTTTGTTAAAACATATTTCTGGGCTTCAGTCCCAAAGATCCTGATTCAGTAGGTCTGGGATGGCACCTAAAATATAAATTTCTAACAAGTTCCCAGGGCATGTTGATTTGCTGGTCATCTTCTGTAGAACAAAACATAAAGTTTTTTTACAGTTCTGCCCTCCCAAATCTCACCTTCTGGACCTAACTCCACAAATCTTACCAATTTTCTATACCTCCCAATATTTTAATAATATTTTTTGATGTGCGTGCCCTAATCTTGGGCTCAATAGGGGCTATTTCTGCAAGTTAGACAGAATACTGGTAGTCTCTCCTTGCAGCACTGTCTTTAAATTCCTAGAAGTTACTCTTGGAAGGGTCGCCAGTTAATACTTCTATGTAAATATCTATAGGATATGTAGACTTTCAGTTAAAGAATAACTCCTCTATAATAAATGAACTTGTAACCTCTGCCAGTGTTAAAACTATAACATTCTTGGCTCTCTCCTCCACTCTCCCATGTACAGAGCAATATCCCATGGAGTGTCATTTCTATTTTCCCCAAATGTCTTTTGGGTATCTTTGTGGGCATTGATATTTTAAAGCCAAACACTTATTTCAAGTAGTGTTTGGACTCACATATGCATGAAAAATTCAAATTATTTTTTACAAAACACAAGGGGCATATAATTAAATTAATCCCAAGAGAAACTTCTAGTTTCCCAAGAAAAGCATATAGCCAAAACTAGATATCTAAAGCCTGAGCTGAATCTCATTATGTGTGCATTAAATATGAAAAATGATTCTCTAAGTGCAAAGTGTCATTTTGAATTTAGTTATTCATATCCTACAGTTTAGATACTGACAAGATTTTAGATACCAGTATAATCAATCCTCAGGAATATAGTTGTTTTTTTTTTTTCTTTTTTCCCTTCACTAATTGGGGAAAAAAAATGTGCAGTGGGAAGATACCTTAAGACAAATGAGACAGCACCCAGGTAAAACTGACTTTATGCCAAAGATTTATTTGAATACAAGTTATGACAATCCAAAAAGAGATCTTCTCACTTTAAAAATAGTAGATTTGGAAGTGTACTTTGACATGAACACTGTGTACAAAAAATCTGAAAAGCATTAAAAGAACCTAAGATAGTAAGCATTTTCATTAAATTGTCAAGAAAGATTTCTAAACAATAAAACAAAGTCATATCATAAAAATGCTAGACTTGTACCAACTCAGACATGCATTTTGTGATAGAAGACATGAAGATTAATGGACATCAGAAAGACAGTATGTCATTGAAGTATTTCATTTAGTTTGATAGCAAGGATTAATTTATAAAGTGAACAATCACAATTAAAGATAATTCTGGAAAACTTTTACACCTGTGCATACTGTCCTACATCTCTCAATTTTGAATAAGTGTCTCTAAACCTGTATTAATCTTTATGTGAGTTTGGAAAAGAATAAAGCAAAATACATCCCAAGAAATGAAAGTTACCAGGTCATTTGTGTGGCCTCTATCCTTGACAAAAACAATAAAATTTCTCATCTAAAGACTAAGCTATAAAACCTTGCTTCTTGGATACAATAGTATTTTTTTCTGGGTATTTCTATCAGCTTCAGTTTGAGGTCAGCTCATCTCTAATCTCCGTCTCTGACTTAGGAAGTCCATCTGTTCATACCTGAGGCCTTTTAAAATTTCTTTCTTTTTTTCATGTTACTAGTAATGACTCATTAACAATTCCCTTTTGATGATCATTGTCTTCCTATTGACCCTCTGCCTAGTCTCTCAAAAACCTGTATTTGCCTCCACCAGTAATTCTATGATGGAATATATAATACATATCAATTCTTCCCTGTAAGAATGGCCCAGCACACAGTTCCAGCACATAGTTCTATTTAGTGTAGAACATCTCCAGAGTTTGACATATGTAATAATCACCCTTAAGTTTAAGTGGAAAGCTATAGGAATTTTTTGGAAAAGCGTTTTGTTTTTTTTTAATTACCTAAAGTTCATGAGGTTATTGTGATAATGGGCCCAAATAATAGTGTTGATATAAAGATTCCTTAACTTCAGTAGAAGTCAGAGTTTCAAATCAGTTATAAATACTACCAGGAGCAAATCCACATTTTTTAAAATATCAAAAAAAAATGAATGAAAGTGATATGCATGATCATGATGAGAGGGTTGCAAATGAAGCCCACCTATTTTGATTTTCTATGAGGATATTATTTCAAACAGTTCAAAGCTAATAGTATTATATATAGCATACCTTGATTTCAACTCACAATCAGACTTATGAACATGAACCTTCCCACACATTTCAAAAGACCTACATCTTTACCAATTTGGTGAACAAAATAATACCACTTGTCTTTTATTTCTTATTCCAATTATATACCCACTTCTCCCTTATAATGTGAATGTCTGTATCACCTCCTTATGATTAGTAAAAGAACCTGAGCTTCACTTAGTCTTTTCAAACTTTTGGTCTTGGGGTGCCCGGGTGGCTCAATTCAGTTAAGCAATTGATGTCGGCTTAGGTCATGATCTGAGTCCTGGAATCAAGTCCCATGCCGGGATTCACGCTCAGTGGGACATTTGCTTCTCCCTCTCCCTCTGCTTGTGCTCACTCTGTCTCTCTCTCAAATAAATAAAAGCTTTAAAAAAAAAAGTTTGGTCCTGATTATGAAGAGAAAACTAGACTGTCTTATCTCTATTCCAGAAGCCCCTTTTTTCCTACTGATAACTGCTGCTCCCAGCACCGCAGTGTCCCTATAAAACACTGGAGCGACAAACGTCAGGGGAGAGCTGGTTTGACCAAATATCTCCACCATTATTGATAGTTTGGTTTTCTTGATTGTGTTTCCAGGCAGCTAGTGTGGGGAGAACTCCTCTGGTTCTCTTCCATCTGGGTGACTTCAAATAATTTCTCAACTACAACCAATGTCACCTAAGGTTTAAAAAAATCACGAGTCTTTCTTGCCTCCAGTCTGCATCCAAATAGCCAGGAGCATCTCTCTGCCACCTCTGAAATGCCTTATTAGAATGATCTTTCAGTAGCTGGGTAAGAATGAGTAATTTGTTCTCTTTCTGAGTGGTAAACCCACCTGTATGCCCCTGTATTGACCAGATCCCAAGATTATCAATAGACCGTCATTCCTTTCATTCCTAATGCTAAACAATCTTTGTAACAACTGATATTCTATACTGATACACTAATTATTTGTTCCATAACAATAACACATGGCTGAGGCAAATTGAAGAAAATATCCTGGATTGAAAAATTAAAAGTCCTGCTTTTGTATCTCCTTGTTGACACACTGAGTAAATTAAAGATAAGTAAAAGATAGTAAATATAACTATCTGCTGAAAACATTGCATTCATTGGTTTGTTTCTTGGAACGCAAAGCTTAATAAAAGGGAAAAGACTCTGGGTCAAAAGGCAAATGTGTAGCTTCTGGTTCTTGCTTTCTGCTGGTTACTATGTCATCTTAACCAAAACACAACTTCGGGTCCACTTTCCTCAACTTCATCTCTAAAATTAGGGTGCTGAAATTTATAAACCTTAAAATCTTCCAACTGCTGAGTTTCCACATAAGAGAACAAAAACTCACCGAATATTCAGATCATGAAATTCTTCTCCATCATTTAAAAAAAGAAAAAGAAACTTGCATACAAATTAGCATCCCTTCCATAAATATTCACTGGGCACCCGCTTTCAAGGTATTATCAGTTCTAAGTATTGTTGGAGACATAGGATGAAAAAATCTCCAAATTTGGTGCAGTAATGGAAATTAGAAACCTTGTATGCTATTATCTTGAATTTATGATGGGGAACTTAAGGCCACAGGTAAACCATGCCACAAGAGCCTGCCATCTTGACCTTTATTCTAGCGACGTTTCTAGTAATATGTGTCATTGGACAAAATATCCTGTATCTCTTCCTTCTCAAGCTTTATAATCAAGAGGGTAGAAGGAGTTGGTGTGACATTCACTAGTATGGGCATGTACAAGATTTCCTTAGTAAAAACATATCCAGCTACATTCCCCATTCATTAATTCATGTCAATAACATTAATGCAAAGTACTATTTTAGTGACTGTGGAGAATCCAAGCACAAGTTAATTCTGGTTTTACAACTTCAGGAGCTCAATCTAACATAAAAAGAGACGAAGAGGGGTGCCTGGGTGGCTCAGTCAGTTAAGTGTCCTACTCTTGATTTGGACTCAGGTCATGATCTCAGGACCCTGAGATGTCCCAGCACACAGATTCTTAGAAAAATCTTAGTTGAGGAAAAAAAAAATCTTGTAAATCAAGTATTCTCTATCTAGTACACATTAAACATTTAGAATTGTGTATTGCACTCATGGTAAATACTAAGTAAGTGATAATTATTATCACACCCTATTACAGATAAGAAAACCAGAACAGAGAGGGATGGAAAAACTTGCTCAATCACACAGCAAATAAATGGTGAAACAAGCATGGTTTAAAGACAAACAGCCAGACTCCAGAGCTAATCCATGCACACACACACACACACACACACACTCACACACACACGCCATGGAACTAAGGCTGCTTCCCAGGGAACAGAAAGACCCTCTTGAATATGCCAGAAAACCACAACCACGGTTTTCACCTACTGTTCCAGCAGAGTGAAAGGAAAATCAAAGATTCAATTAGTCAAAAGAATGAATTAGTCAAAAGTAAGTTTGGTATACATATAAATCATTTAATTAGATGAGGTCAGTTTATTTTTTTAATTTAATTTAATTTTATTATATTATGTTAGTCACCATACAGTACATCATTAGTTTTTTTTTAATTTTTTTATTCTTATGTTAATCCCCATACATTACATCATTAGTTTTAGATGTAGTGTTCCATGATTCATTGTTTGTGCATAACACCCAGTGCTCCATGCAGAACGTGCCCTCCTCAATACCCATCACCAGGCTAACCCATCCTCCCACCCCCTCCCCTCTAGAACCTTCAGTTTGTTTCTCAGAGTCCATAGTCTCTCATGGTTCGTCTCCCCCTCCGATTTTCCCCCCTTCATTCTTCCCCTCCTGCTACCTTTCTTCTTCTTTTTTTTTTTCTTAACACATATTGCATTATTTGTTTCAGAGGTACAGATCTGAGATTCAACAGTCTTGCACAATTCACAGCGCTTACCAGAGCACATACCCTCCCCAGTGTCTATCACCCAGTCACCCCATCCCTCCCACCCCACCCCCCACTCCAGCAACCCTCAGTTTGTTTCCTGCGATTATGGGAATCCAAGCTGGTGCAGCCACTCTGGAAAACAGTATGGAGGTTCCTCAAAAAGTTGAAAATAGAGCTACCATATGATCCAGCAATTGCACTACTGGGTATTTACCCCAAAGATACAAAAGTAGGGATCCGAAAGGGTATGTGCACCCCGATGTTTATAGCAGCAATGTCCACAATAGCCAAACTGTGGAAAGATCCAAGATGTCCATCGACAGATGAATGGATAAAGAAGATGTGGTATATATATACAATGGAATATTATGCAGCCATCAAAAGGAATGAGATCTTGCCATTTGCAACGACATGGATGGAACTGGAGGGTATTATGTTGAGCGAAATAAGTCAAACATCATTAGTTTTTGATGAGCTCAATTTAAACAGATGATATAAAATTTAATGCAAGCATTTAAAAATTATCTATACAATAATGAGCTTACCTATACCAATCTCTGTGTCAAAAGGCTTTGAGAAAACATGAGGGAACCATTAGGGAACAATTCCTTATTAAGATTCTGAAAAACAAGAAAATGTTTAAAAAAGGGGGGGGCTACCAAATTTATTCTATAAACCATTGTACCAAAATAAGGCTACTGTCTAATCCTAAAGAAAAGTCTAAGTAAAATGTGGAAAAATAGAAAAGAAATGCACCAAAATATTAATGGTCTTAATGGTCTTAAAAAATTATGAGTAAATTTATTTTCTTCACTTTTCTTTAGTTGTATCTACAAAAGTCATACTTGTTTTACATTTATTTTTTAACTATTTTAAAGTATATATTGTAATTTAATATAGTTATAAATATGGTGTATACACACTTACTTCAAACAAGTAGGGTTTATTGTTAAGAATTAAACTTTACTTGGAAAGTAATTTTTTTAAATGCTAGCAATTTCAAAATGATTCACATTACAATCTATTATGAATTATTTTAGGAAAAATAAAATATGTGGTATCATTTAGGATATAATAATTAGCATTACTATTCTGTCCACACAGCACTATTCATTTAAGAAAAATTGTGTTTATTTAAAAGAAAAAGCTGTTATTTCTTGATTAATAATAAAAGATATCAAGCTTGTCTCCATTATGCTGTTATGAAAGTTGCAAAAGCCTTACAATATTTATTCCTGTAAATGACCCTACATCACACTTAAATGTTCAATCAGTAGAATTTTTTATGCAACTAGTCATGTCATAAAGTACCTCTGACCAAGAGTCACTTCATAAAATTAATTACAGAGAATTTTAGATACACAAAAGTTGACAGAATTGTGTGAACTTTCAAGTACTTTTCATTCAGGTCAGACAAATATCAACCCGTGGCCCATCCTGCCCCATCCACAACCCCTTTCACAGTTTCTATTTTTTATTACTTGGAGGCAAACCAAGGGCACTGTAACATTTTTATTCATAAATATTTATTATGTATCTGTAAGTATATGGGTTTTTCTCTTTTTTTATAAAGTTGTTTTTTAACAAAAACACATCTTTGTCATATCAAAAACAAGTAACAGTAATTAACTCATAATATGGTAGTATCCAGTCAGTGTTAAAATTTTCTAATTGATTTGTAAATGTTATAAATAGCTTTGGGGTTCTTTTATATAATCTTTTAAAATAAATTTTAAAAATCCACGCATTGGGACTGATTGATAAGTTATTAATATCTCTTTTAATCTGTAGCTTTCCTTTCCATCTATTTTTTTCTTGCAACTTATTTCATCAAAGTGAAAAAAGTTATTTGTCCCATACAGTTTCTTACCCTTTAGATTGTCCTCATTGTACCTTTAAAATTTAACTTATTTTCCTATTTCTTGTCAAGTAGTGATAGATATAGAGATTTGATCAGATCCAGTTTCATTCTTTTTTCTTTTAACAAGAATATATACATAAGTGTATCCTGTCATTGGGATGGGAAGAATAATTCATTGTCCCCTTTTTTTGCTAGCAGTTCTTAATGTTGCATTAGTTCATTAGGGTGAAACTCTAATGTCATCCTTTCGTCTTCATCTACTCTCTTCAACAATTCTTTAAAAAGAAACTTCTCCTTTTCTATGATTTTTTTGGCCAGTTGTAAAAGCTTGTTTTAAAAATCAAAGTAAATATTTGATCTTTTCTCTTGATTTACCATCCACAACTATAAACTGGTTTTTCCAGAATTCCCCAGTAATGACCTGTTCTTTATTTTAAGAATAATTATGAAATCATTAATTTAAACATATTTTATGTTTTGTTATTTATGTATTCTTCCTCTTGATATTCAAATTAACCCATGTTGGACTGAGAAGCCTCTTCAAGTTTGCACCCAAGATTTTCTGAATTTCCTAAGAAGTCTTGATAGTTTTCTTAACAACTGATGTGATAATATGTTCCAGGTTCATCTTATTTATTTCCTGCCTTAAGCATTAAGTTAGCCATTTATCAAAAAAGAACTGGTTCTGTTTTGTCAAATATGAAGGCCAAACACTAGATACTATGGGTATGCACATCTACTTGGCTAGTTATAATTTCTAGGCCTTTTTCAGTGAATAGAGATGATAAATATGACTTTTTTTGTTGTTTTTTTTCAAAAAAAATAAAGCATCTCATATATTCAGAGAAGCATCAGAGATAAGAGTATACCTACTTCTCTGATCAAGAAAATCCCCAAAAATTTATTAGTAAGCTGCTATAATTAATAAGTGACTTTTAAATGTCCTCAGAACACAAATAAATATTGAAAAATTAATTGTATTTCTGGGCAGTTGGGTGGCTCAGTCAGTTAAGGGTCTGCTTTCAGCTCAAGTCATGATTCCAGGGTCCTAGGATCAAGCCCCATGATAAATTAAATATTGAAATTAATAAAACACTGCCATTTATAATAGCATCAGAAATGTGACATACTTCAAGATAAATTCAACAATAAGTATGTGAGACTTCTTACTGAAAACCACAAAACATTAATGAGAGAAACTAAAGGTGTAAATAAAAGGAAATACATACCATGTTCATGGATTAGAAGACTCAATAGTTCTAAAATATCAATTCTCTCCTAACTGATCCATCAATGCAATACAATCCCAATTGAAACCTCAGCTTTTTTAAAAATAGAAATTGAAAATTCGATACTGTAATTTGTATAAAAAGATAAACAAACTTGATTAATCAAAACAATTATGGAAAAGGAAGAATCTTAGAAAACTTACATTTCAGGATTTTCTATAAAGCTAAAAAACAAGAAAGTAAGTTCTTTGTGTAAGGGAAGACAGAATAGACTATCTGATAGGGACATCATCACAAGAACACCAGAAGAGCTAAAAGAGCACCGGGCGGGGCATCTACCATAAAAAAACACTGGGGGTAAGTAAGGGCAAGTGTCAGTTAAGACTTCCTAGAAGAAATCAAATTTAAGCTGTGATCAGAATACAGCAATTCAGGAGAAAAAGCAGAATGAGGGCACTCCAGGCTGAGGGAACCACGGGGTCACACTCAGCAGTGAAAAAGCTGCCTGATGAAAGAAACAAGTAAGATCATCGAAAATAGATTACAGAATATGATTCATGACAAGCAACTGGCATGTTACACCAGAAAGGGTAAGAGACGATGGTGACTTAGATCCATCGTGGTGGTGGAGATGGACCCTGAAATGACAAGAGCTTGCTGGATCCTCTAACAGGGAGTTAGAAAAGGGAGCAGCTCTCTGTGGAATTCAAAATGGCTGCGTCTAATCATCAGTTGGATAAGAGTCTCAATCAGAAGATTGAGGACAGGCAAAATCAGGAGATTTTGCATCATAGATTTGAGAATAAAAAGGGTGACTATAAATGGTCATAGAAGCCATGAGAATGGATGGGATGGCCTCAAAAGAAGGAAGGGAATAGAAGGTACACAACAGCAAATCCATCCAATAGAGCAGACAGAGTTTAAGTTGATATACTCTTCAAAGCAATTTGGCAAATACATATCACAATGTAAAATGTGCATATCATATCATCTGAAACACCATTAACCCCTTCTACTCCAATGCAAGAACTCCCACCTATATAAAGGAGGCACACTGCCCTTTCGGTGATAGAGTGATAATGAATTTCCATCTCAATAGGGAAATGGAAAAATGAATAAACAAACTGACATACACACTATGGAATACTATACAGCGGTATAAAAACTGAAGTAGACCTATATGTCCAGCCATGGACAGCTTCCCCAAGACATCTTGTTAAGGTTTTCTCTTTGTTTGTGTTTTTAGATGATATTTACCAGGATAAGTTTAAATGCTAAGAGGAGAGAGACTGTAAAGAGAGTAAAGGTAAAGGGCACAGGGAGGGATTTCACTGAGAAGTGATAGAAGCTAGAGCTTTGGGAGAAGGTGACCACTTCCTTCTATAACAGAACTAAAGGAAGGGTGGACACACATTCTCGGGGAGGGGGGGAGTTTTCTCTCTACTCTTTTCCCAGTTTTTCTTTATCTTAACAAGTTATTATGTTGAAGCTCTACCCAACCACTTGCCCAGTATGAGGAACCCTTTGTATCTCCTGCTAAATTTTTGGAATATCCTCTGTATTACTTTCCTAAGGCTGCTGTAACAAATCAATCACCACAAACTGAGTGGCTTACGACAGCAGAAATTTATTCTTATAGTTCTAGAGGCCAGAAGTCAGAAACCAAGTTGTTGGTAGAGCCACACTCTCTTATAAGGCTCTAGGGAACTCCCCTTCCTTGCCTCTTCCAGCTTCTGGGACTCTAGCTGTTCCTTGACTTTTGGGGGCACAGGGCTGTCTGCTGTCTCTGTTTCCCATGGCCTTCTCCCCTGTGTCTTTCCTCTTCCATCTGTGTCTTCCATAAATTACTTGCAACTGGACCACCCTAATCCACAATAATCTCATGCCAAGGTCTTTAACTTAATCCCATCTGCAAAGATCCTTTTCCCAAATAAGGTCACATTGACAGGTTCTGGGGGTTAAGATGTAGGGACATATCTTTGGGTGGGGCACAATTCAAACCACTACACACTCTTAATCTTTTTTCTTTTGATAAAGACCTCATTTCTCCTATTTTTATGTCTGAAGATGATATAACTTCAGATCATAGGGGATACACACATAAAATTAAACTAGAACATGCACCAAATGGTGCAGGATGACTCGGGAAGTCCGGTATTTGAAAAGCTCAATGTCCAATGATGAGTAAGAAAATGGGAGAAGAGAAAGAATTCCTGAAAAAACAAACTCTCAAGCTCTCTTGTCAATACATTTTTATTTCAGGAAGAGGCTGGTCATGGTGATTGGAAAAGGAAGCCAGCTGGGAGAATGCAGAAGACACAATACGAGAAGGGCCTCATCTATAAAAAATCTTTATATGGTTTATGTTTCTTTGCCAGGTATAAATAGGGTCTACTAGATCTGATCTGATAACCATCTTAAATCAGATTCAAAAAACAATGTTACAATCTTGTGAATGAAACTATCCTTGTCTTCTCTGTATAACACAGGGAGTCAAAGCGAAGACTGACAAAGTCCTGCTTTTGGTGATGTTACTGAGGGCGGCTGTGGGTCTTGTGTTGCTCACTATTACTTCACAGATCTCAGTTTGCTTGTGAGATTACAAACTCGCTGAGAACGAGAACATGGAAACTATCACTTATCTCCCATGAAGATTTCTGAGCATGTGCTCAAAAAAACAAAAATATGTTCCCCACGGGAAAAGCGAGGAAACTAACATCTAACATCACAACACAGGTTCTAGAATGTCAGGAATGTCTTCTGATTCACAGAGCTAATAATTCCAAACCGACTCAGAACAGACTCTCCCCTGAACCATGGAAGAGCTGAGTCCTAGGGAAGGGCAGGTAACCCCGGGACTTTGGGACAGTGGGAACCAAAGGAGGCAATGCCTCATCTCTAAACCCACAGTGCCCTCTTAGCAGGTTCTCTCCCAACTTTCTAGGCTTCATCTTTCTCATATGTCAAAATAATGTAAGGGCCAAACAGTATGAGCAAAGGCTTTCAAAAGGGTAGAGCATAGTGCATGTACAGCGTGAAGAAATATTGGGCGCCTGGGTGGCTCAGTCGTTAAGCGTCTGCCTTCGGCTCAGGTCATGATCCCAGGGTCCTGGGATCGAGTCCCACATCCGGCTCCCTGCTCAGCGGGAAGCCTGCTTCTCCCTCTCCCACTCCCCCTGCTTGTGTTCCTGCTCTCGCTCTCTCTCTGTCAAATAAATAAATAAAATCTTTAAAAAAAAAAAAGAAATATTTTCTCACCACACGTTGAGTAACCTGTGCCAAACACATTGCAACAAATAACTCCAAATGACCTTGGAAGCAGGTGTGTACAAGAATGATTGGACTTCAGCAACAAGGTTACTTGTTACATGAAGCAGTGGAGTCTCTTGATGGATTCCATCCAGCAGTTTTGGTTTGTTTCATTTTTTCATTTTAAAAATAACCAGTTATTATGTAACATAACATAATATAATAAAATAAAATAATGTAAAAAAAAAAAAAAAAAAAAAAAAACCACCAGTGAGACACTCCTTGGCCAAATTCACATATCAGAAGGGCAAGTGAAGAAAAGAGGCATAAACCTGTGTAGCTGACAGCCGTTTCAAAGGAATTATAGATCAAAACTGCTGTTCCAGAAGGTGCAGGCAGCAGATCAATAACAAAATGCTTTCCTTAGGGGTCTGAAGAGGCAGAAGGAAAGAGGAAAATCTGTTTCAGCTCTTCCTGTTCAGTCTGTCTCTGTAAACAAGACACTGAGGGAGGAGGGGATCCAATACACCCCTGCACTTGACTTTTTTTTTCCTTAAGGATCTGTTCACTAATCCCACAAGGTGTCCTGTGGCACAAATTGATACAGTAGGAAAGACAGTGTCACAAACCATCTGGTGAATTTCCCCCAAGAAACTACAGAAGTGAATGAAAGCTTTCCTCCCTTAGTACCTCCTCAGATTCACTATATATATCCCTAGTCCAGATTCACTATATATATATATTCCCTTTATTTTTTTCCCTTTGGCTGAAAAAAAATATTACTGAATAGAACAAATCTCACACTTGTGACAAATAACTTATTATCTTGCTTCTTAAAACCACTCCTCTTCCCATATTCTTAATACCTACTCAATAATTTCTATTTGCCACGAATTCAGTGGTAATTTACCACCTAGCCAGTGACTCAAGTAAAATATACCACAAATCCTCTTTCCTTCTCTTCCTTTTTACCTATCTCTTACCAGGTACAGCACTTGTCATTTTGAAATAAAATCAGACTTACCTAAAAGTTGTAAATGTAGTATAAAGAATTCCCTTATACACCTCTTCTAAATTCCTCAAGTGTTAACATTTTACCACACCTTACCATTCATTCTCTTGATCAATTAGACAGCTAGAGATGTTGCTATAATTTTTCTTTCCTGAAACTTCTGTAAGTTGCAAATATGATGTGCCTTCATCTCTAAATACTTCTGTACATATTTCCTAAAAACAAGGATTTTTATACGACTAAATGTAACTTACTAAAATCAGAAAATTAATATTGATACAATACTATTACCTAATCTACAAATCATACTCGAATTTTGCTAATTGTTCTACTAATGTCCTCTTTATTGAGTTATGATGTCTCTTTACTCATTATATTGGAACAATTCTCAGTCCTTCTTTGTCTTTTCTGTCCTAAACACTTTTTAAAAGTACAGGCTGGTTATCTTGCAGAACATCTCTTAACTGGATATTTCCGATGTTTCCTCATGATTAGATTTATATTATGCATTCTTTACAGGAATACCACATAAGTGATGGTATTCATCCTTCTCAGTGCAACACATCAAGACACGTTTTATCAATTTGTCCCATTATTTTTTTTTAAAGATTTTATTTATTTATTTGACAGAGAGAGACACAGCGAGAGGGGGAACACAAACAGGGGGAGTGGGAGAGGGAGAGGGAGAAACAGGCTTCCTGCAGAGCAGGGAGCCCGATGTGGGGCTCGATGCCAGGACCCTGGGATCATGACCTGAGCCGAAGGCAGACGCTTAACCGAGTGAGCCACCCAGGCGCCCCTGTCCCATTATTGTTGACATTAACTTTGATCAGCTGGTTAAGGTGGTGCCTTTCGGATTTCTCCATGGTAATGCCACTATTTTTCTATAGTAATTAATACGTTTCTTGTGGGAACATAGAGACTGTGCAAATATAGTATTTTCTCTGATACCATTGTTTTCTCACTTAATGTCCTTTCTAAAAAAAATTACTGTAATTCTTGGCAAATAGTGGCTTCCTAATACTGTCATTTCTTCTAGAGTTTTAGTTGGGATCCATCTGTAGAAAAGAACTTCCCCTTTAATTTATTCAGTCATTTATTTGTTCACATCAGTATAGAAGTTTTCTTATATTCAGTGGGTTGTAGTTTTTTACTATCTATAACTTTTTGTTGAAGGTCAAATTGTTCCATATTCAAAATGGTCCCTATGTCTTTTTTTTTAAATTAATTGATTTATTTATTTGTCAGAGAGAGAGATAGCACAAGCAGGGGGAGCAGCAGGCAGAGGGAGAGGGAGAAGCAGGCTCCCCGAGGAGCAGGGAACCCAATGCCAGACTCCATCCCAGGACCCCAGCACGACTCGATCCCAGGACTCCAGATGCCCAACTGACTGAGCCACCCAGGCATCCCCTGGTCCCTGTGTCTTTTGACATTTCCTCATTTTTTGAGATTTCCTTATTTTTCTAACCAAGTTATTCCATGTTCATCTTATACTTTTCCTAACTATATTAATTTCCTAGACCTGCTGTAACAAAGTACCACAGACTCAGTGGCTTAAACAACAGAAAGGTATTATCTCCTAGTTCTCTGATCAAGTTGGCAGCATGGCAGTTCCTTCTGAGGCTGTGAGGGAGAATCTGTCCCAGGATTCACTCGTTGGCTGGTGGATGGCCACCTACCCCCATCTCTCTTCACTTCATCTTCCCTCTACACAAGTCTCTGTATCTTCACACACTATTCTCCCTTTTTACAATGAGACCAGTCATACCGAATTATGGCCTACTCTAATGACCCCATCTTAACTAATGATACTGCAATGGCCTTATTTCCAAATAGGGTGACTTTCTGAGATTCTTGGGGTTGAGGCTTCAACATATGAAATTTGGGATGACATAATTCAACCAATAGCACTGTGCCAGCCTTGGAATCAGCCATTTCTCCAAGGAGTTCTGGCTCCTTTTATTGGAAATTGGTATTTAGAAACCAGCATGTATTGCTAGATGTGCCCTCTAATTTTCATATATACATCTGGACCTAGATACACGTATCTGTGCAAACATACACAAGCTGAGTTCACACTGAAACCTACAAATTCTAATCCAATGTCACAAAATTTATTATAATCTTCTTTCTTTCCTTAATGTAAGATTCTCTCTAATAGTTAGGAAACTGGGTCTCCTTTTCCATAGAGTATTTATTTATTTGCTCAGGCCATGATTATACATATAGTCATTTTAGAATTGACAAACTTAGTCACTGTGAAAAACAAGCATTGTGAGATCGTAGTCCAGCATGCAAGGAACTTGGAAGTGCTGACGCTGAATTCCAAGGATATGGAGTAACAGGAACTTTCATTCGCTGTTGGCAAGAGTGAAAAATGGTACAGCCACATTGGAAGACAGTTCGATGATTTCTTACAAAACTAAACATTCTCCTACCATGTGATACAGCAATAAAGCTTATGTATTTACACAAAGGAGTTAAAAATTCATGTCCATACAGAACCTCACGTGAATGTTCATAGCAGTTTTATTCATAACTGCCAAAACTTGAGAGCAACCAAAATGGCCTTCAATAGGTAAATAGGTACATAAGCTGTAGTATATCCAGAAAATAGAATATTATGCAGTGCTCAAAAGAAATGAGCTATCAAACCACGAAAAGTCATGGAGGAAACCTAAATGCTTATTACCAAATAGAAAGAGCCAATCTGAAAAGATAAAACAAGTGTATGATTCCAACTACATGATATTTTAGAAAAGATAACACAATGGAGACAGTGAAAAATATCAGTGGTTGCCAGGGATTTGGGGGGATGGAGTACTGAATAGACAGAGCACAGAGGACTTGTAGAGCATGAAACCATTCTGTATGATGTTATAGTGATGAGTACATGTCACTCTACATTTGTCAAAACCCATAGAATGTATAACACCAAGAGTAAACTCCAATTTAAACTATAGACTATGGGTGATAATGATTTGTGAATATAAGTTCATTGATTATAACTAGTATACCATCCTTATGTAAGGTGTCAATAGTGGGTAAGGCTAAGAATTGGGGGATGGGGTATATGGGAACTCTCTGCTTTCTGATCAATTTTTCTGTGAACCTAAAACTTCTCTAAAAAATAAGACTATTTTTTAAAAATAACAACAGACATACTAACTGAATTTAATATTTGTTTATATTTTTTTGGCTTTCTCTTGAAGGCATATAGTCAAAACACTTCCAGACTTATTTATATTAGGTCCTCCTACCCGTCCCTTAAGTATGATTATGTTATTCATTTGGAATATAGTTAGTTTCCTTTTTTCTCTTGAATTTTCTTCATTTATTTATTTGATTTCATTTATTCATTTGGTAAGGGTTCCATAAAATCTTAACATTGTTCTCAAGGTCAGAACTAAATGAAATAATATATTTGGAAAAGTGTCACTCCATGACCCTCTCCTCATTCCTGCACTATTTCTACCCCATTCTCTTCCAACTCCTGTAAATGACTAATCTTACTAGTTTCTAGTTTATTCTTACTGTTCTTTGTCGTTATTTTATTCGCAAATAATCAGGCACATGTACATTTTCTTACTTCTTGTTTCTGCCACAAAAGTAGCATATTATAGATACATAGATATTCTTTGGTGACTCCCTTATTTCACTTAATGATACATCCTGGGAAATCATTTAATACTTAATATCAATTCACCAAAGCCTTCCTTATGCTTTTTCAGAACTTCATCTCACTGAATTGTGTGGATGTACCATACTTTATTCAACAATCTTCATATATATGGTCATTTACATTGTTTCCAACGATTTTCAATTATAAACCATGCTACCATGAATAAGATATGGGCATATACTTTTTTGTGTTGTTGAAAAGGCCAAATATAGTACATTTGATATAATTGTCTTTATTCATTCAAACAAGTAATCATTGAACTTGATCTGTATACCAAGCATGAAAGACAAGATGGCAAAAAATAAACCTCTGGGCTCATGAAACTTATGTTTTGGTTATAGTACTCACAGGTTCTTACAATTCTCTTAAATCCATCCAGTTTTAACTCAGGCCTATATTCACTGGTTCATTCAGTAAAATGTTTAACACTTATTTATGGAGTACCTACTTTGTGCCAGACACTGTGTTAGTTGCTTAGAAATCTCAGACAACTAGTGGAGCTGGAAACTTTCACTACAGTAACCTCATCATCAGGCCCCCTATTCTTCTATACTTCCTCTTATCCATCCGTCCTATTCAATTATTGAATCATGTTGCTTGGAAATATAAATATTATTCTTCTTTCTTCTAATTAAAAATCTATGCACCCCTGAAAACAGGATTAAATCCAGACTCCTTAACGTGACCCTTCAGGCTCTTCATAACCTTATCCCATCTACCCAAATGTTTTTGTAACAGCACTTTCCCCCATTTTAAAGGTTCACTTGATTCAAGCTCATGCACTCCTTGCTTGCTGACCACAGTCCCTTGATCTATAGCAGAACTAACCTACTTTCCTTGAGATTTGCAGACCACTGGTCTTCAGCGGGGAAGGACCAACCTTTCCCAGAAGGTAAGACCTGACCACACTTGAAAACAGCTGCCTCTGAAGCCAGAGAGTCTGTTCAGGGTCATGTCAACATACAAGTAATACCCTGGCCACCTGTTTCTCCTGCACGTAGCCCCCTCCCTCTTCCCATACCTTCCCCTCTACAGCCCTCCAGCTTCAGGGGCACCTGGGTGGCTCAGTCGGTTAAGCCTCCAACTCTTGATTTTGGCTCAGGTCATAATCTCAGTGGTGGGATCAAGCCCCATGGTGGGATCCCTGCTCAGCGGGGAGTCTGCTTGTTCCTCTCCCTCTGCTCCTCCTCCCACTTGCACTCTCTCAAATAGTAAAGAAATAAAATCTAAAAACAAAACAAAATGAAACAAAAACTTTCCAGCTTCCTCTGGCCAGGAAAGATGGCCTTTGAGACATTACTCACCATGTTCCCAAGCTGACAGCTTCCTGAATAAAACAATTTTCCTTTCGCACCCTCACCTGTCTCTCGAGTATTGATTTTTGAGCAGTGAGCAGCCAAACCTGAGTTTGGAAATGATTCTCCGTCCGGTTACAGTTTTACCTGTTGTCAGGATCTCACCTGCTCTCAAATACTCCAGCATGCACACTTCACATCCTAGGAAACGGTGTTCTTCATTGCTGGAATAGTCTTTTTGATCCCTACCATAGCAAATTCCTGATCATCCTTCCTGATAAGCTCTGCTCTGAAATCTTGTCAGATTTCCCAAAGTAGACTTAGCACTTTCTTCTAGCATGCTCCCCAAATATATGCTGTGGTCTTCTGGACAAAGATTCACACTATAGTATCTCACTAGCTGTGAACTTTTCTAGGGCAGAGAGGCAGTAGGGTGTTTTGAATCGATAAAAGAATTACATTTTTCAGTCAAAGTTTACAAAACTTCCTTTATTTTGCTGGTAGCAAGATTAAGGCGCTAGCAAAGGTCACAGAACTGCTCATCTTTAAATCACCCTGGTGATTTCCTTGCAGGATGCAACATAGTAACTCAACAAAATTGCTACAACAGTTCTCCCAGAGGTTTGGCCAGCTAACCCAAGAAGGCCTCTGGGAGGAACCACAGCTCAGCAAAGGAATAAGCGCTCCAGCTGTGAAAAAGTTAGAAATATGTGTCTAATTAGTGAGAAGAAATGATCAGTTTAAATCATTCTATTCTGGTCAGCTGTAAGTAAGAGCTTACCATGACTTCCTGAAGCTTCCTAGATATTCAGTTGTTTTTTTTTTTTTTAAGTTTTATCTATTTATTTTGAGAGAGAGATAGAGAAGGAGGGAGAGAGAGAGAGAGAGAAAGCTTGCCTGTGTGAGTGAGGGGAGGGGCAGAGGAAGAGGGAGAGAGAGAACCAGGAGCAAACTCCCCCGTTAACCAGGGAGCCAGATGCAGTGCTAGATCTCAGGACCCTGAGATCATAACCTGAGCTGAAATCAAGAGTCGGACATTTAACCAACTGAGCCACCCAAGCAGCCCGTAGGTATTCAGTTTTGACAAAGGGACAGATTTGATTTATATCGAATTGATGTTAAAATCTTTAGGTATTTTTGAAACTGAGAAATGATTCATGCTTTTATCTTAGAAAGTATTCAATTTTGAGGAAATCACATACTTAGGTATTTCAAAGTAGTTCTTGATTTTTATAATTTTGCAGGGATTTAGAAGGGGAGCTATGCACTCTTTACATAATTTTCTGGTAATTGAGGGGTTTTTGTTCCACAGAGGAAGTATAAATTGTCACCAAGATCCACAGAATTTTAAGTTGTTTTTGTAAAGACAACAAATCTATGTATGTACTTTAGAAACCAGCAATTTCTAGAGCAGCTTAGATTAATGGTAAATGACACAAAAAGAAAAAAAAACTTTCAGGAGAGCAGAGATGCAGAGATAAGTGAGAAAACAGGCTTTTGAATGACCGGGTTGTCTATGTGAAGGAGTATGGTGTGTAATGTTTTTGCATCTGTAATACTTTGGTTTTATAAAGGAAAAATAGCATGATTTATCATTTCTGGTAAGTCCCAAGGTCACACTTGCAAGGGAGTGGATATTCTAAAAATAGAAGAGTTTGTTTTCCTTATTGCAATAAAACACACAATATTGTTTTTACTAGTATAAAACCTTTAGAGTGTCTGTAGATAAGATTTTAGCTTCTTAATATGTAGCTGCATATATATGCCTGATTACAGTACTAGCAAAGGTAATATTAGACTCTTTAAATCACGCTAGTGATTTCCTTGCATAATGACCAAGTAGCATGGTATTTAAAAAACAAAATTGCTACTAATACAATATTAATACTGTATACATACACACATACACATACATATTTTTTCTATTGCTACTGTAATAAATTACCACAAACTCATGCCTTAGAACAACACATATTCATTATCTTCCAGTTCTGGAGTCAAAAGTATGGAATGATTCCTCCCTGAGCTGAAATCAAAGCATTGGCAGCCACGTTCTTTCTAGAAGCGCTTACTTCCATGCTTTTCTCACCTCTCCAAGCCACTTGCATTCATTTCTTGGCTCTGGGCTCTTTCCTCCCTCTTCAGAGTCAGTACTGCACCATCCTGACCTGTTTCTGGCAACACATCTGCTTCTCTCCCTCTTCTTCCTCCCTTTCCCATCTTTCAAGTACTGTTTTGACTACATTGGGCCCACACAGACAATCCAAAAGAATGTCTACATTTTAAGGTCAGCTGATTGACAACCTTCATTCCATCCACACATTTAATTCTCCCTTGCCACGTAACATGAACATATTCACAGGTGACGGGGATTGGGATGTAGACATCTTTGCGGGGGACATTATTCTGCCTACCGCATATTTACATATATATGTGGCTATTTTTAGGTTATTTAGAGAAAATAAAGTACACATCCAATGTGAGATAAGAACTATTGTCTCAGGGCAAGAAAATAAGGAAACAAGAAAATATGAGACTCAAATATTAAACATAGGAGGTCACTTGCTCTGGAAGTTCATTAATAATAGCATATCTACAGGTTTTGCGGTTACAAAGTATGTAGATACTATGGCAATAAGTGAAACGCAAATCTACTTAACAGCATTACTGAATTCCTTGGTGGCTTTTTTCCTTCATATATTTTATTCAATCATTATTTTAAAGTATCATTATAATCCTGTTGGAAAGTCTGTAAAATTGATCACAAAAAAAAGAGTTACTCATATTTAAAGAATTGGGAAGCAGTGCCTTCTTTTTTTAAAATTGACACTAATTGCCAAGGCAGAAAACGCTAAGAAGCCAACCTCCTAACAGTGACCAGTAAACAGAGAATCCAACTGATACCAATTAATCCACAGTATTGGATAATAGATACTATAGATAAATGGATGGTGTGCCAAGCATGCAGCTTATGGGCAGAGATGCCAAAGACCACCAGCATGAGTTCAAATCCCTACCTCTTTCCCTTGCTATTGATCTAGGTCAAGTTACTCAAACTAATTCCAGCTTCCTCACTATAAAATACACAAAATATTCTACTACCACAAAGTTATTGTGAGAATTTAATGAGGGAAAGCTTATAACATATTAGCACATTATCCGGCACTTGGTAAGTCCTCAGTAAATGGTAGTTATTACTCTGCTTTAATTACAAAGCAGCCAGAATGGTTCTCAGATGTGAACAGCTAATGAGAGAAATCCATGATTTTCAGAGATAAGGTTCCTTTCTCTGGGCAAAGGTTTGAATATCAGTGAAGACATTAAGCCTCTATTATATACAGAGTAGAAGGGGTACTGAATCAAACAAATAACTATTTACTGGGAAAAATAAATTTTGGATATAAAGGAAAGGAAGTATACCAGAAGAGGTTTTTAGTACCATATTGAAAACCTATGGAATGACACCACAAAATTAAGTTTAATTTTTCTAGCAGGGAAAAAAAGACTTTTAAAAAAGTAAATTCCTTTATTACTAAATTAAAAAGAAAAATATAGAAGTAAACCAAAAGAGATGTTAGGATATGCATGCTCAAATAAATAATTTTCAAGAAAACTGAAGATGGTTTTTTAGAACTACTTATGTAAATGTAAAAGTATACATTATGTGCCCCATCAGAAAGCTCATAAACTCAATCAAAACTCAATCAAAACTTGCCTGCCCAAGGCAAAGTAGTCTCTGAATGGAAAAAGAATATTTGCTCTATTGCATTTTTAGAGAATAGCCATGGAAGGCCCATGTGTTTTGATCAGAAGTAAAGAAGAAATTGCAGAAGATACTGAATATGCTAAGGAAGCTCCAAAGGGGGAAAAGATAGGATTTACTTTTTTTTTTTTTTTCTATAGGAAGCTGGAAATTAGGCCATCAATGAGAGGACTTGATTAATGTGGCACAAAAGAAAATGAGACAAAAATAACCACAATCTAATTATTTGCTTTGGATTTTACTGAGGAAGCTAGTAAGAAAACTCTCACTATGAAATTGTCTCTGAGGAAATGTCACATTTGAAAAAGAAAAATTGCTCAGAATGTTGTCAAAGTGGCTTATTTGAAAAACTAAATTCAAATAATTATAAAGATTGCTTGGCATACATGAAAAAGTTTTTAAAGGCAAACAGCAGTGAAATTATGAAATTGAAAAATCAGTACTGTGACTGTCGTTCTTCTACAGAAGAATTCCAAAAATACCCTGGATATAATGCCTGAGTCCTCTAAATATGGCAAGACTTTAGAACTAAAATGTCACAGGCAGTAAATTCTTATCCAAGAGACCACGGGAGAAAAAAAATTATAGAAGAAAATGTTAACACATGTAGTTTTGCAATGGACCCGAGGAGTTTGACAAAGTTCCAGACCACTGATTTATTTTATCGTGAAACAGAGTTAATATTTGTTTGTTTATCTTTAGCTTTATTTGTTATCTAAGTTAACTCTTTACATATGAAAAAAGAGACACTTTGGGACAGAGAGGATGACTAAAAAGGGATCAGAGCACTCATAATCATATCTAATATTTTTGTAAGTTATATGGAATAAAAGAATAGTTCAACAAACTATGGAGCCAGTTCTATTTTTCAAATGGTTGAGTGCTTATGACATCCCAGACACAGCAAAAGTGCTGAGGTCAGAGAAGTGGGTGAGTCATGGTCTTGCCCTAAAGTAATTCACACTGCCCCAGGAGAAATGACCTCCAATCAATGATTGGTTAAGTGCAAAAAGTAGGAGTATGCACAAGGAGTTACAGGTGCTCAAATCCTCTGGATTTGCAGATCTCACGGAGTCCCTTCCGATGGAGACATCCTAAACATATGGGGACAAGCAGAAGCCAGAACCCACGAGACTGTTTACTTAGCACTGAGTGGCAAATAACATCAACTTTAAAGTAAACAGATCCAGGAAAAGCCTCCTTAGATGGTGTGCTTTACACTCAGTCACTGCCTCTTAAGATCTTGTCATCACATACCAAATCCGAGAAGACCATGTCTCCATCTGTACCAAATATACTTAATTCAGCGCTTGTCTCTGAAACTTACGAGAAGTGGAATGATGCATGAAGTCCGTAGAAGCACCATTTAGAGACTCAAAACAGAAAGACCGTGTTGTGTGACTTTTCCCAGAACATAACAGCATTCCCTCAGATTTTGGAGAGATGGAGGTTGCTTGTTTCTGCCTTCTTCGAAACAACTGCTGTACTGCAATTATGACAGATGGTTTACAGATTAAACATGCTGCTTTATTTTCAAGCACCAAAGTCTTTGGCTAACAGATTCATTTTAAAGAAGTGCTAAAACATAACATAATTCAGTCTGAGATTCACTAGTCTTCTAAATTCTCCTCCTTCTAGATATATTTAAAACAGTTTGAATGCATTATCTCTTTTTCTGGTTACTATAGTCTTTAGTGATACCTTAAAATTTTTATCCCATACTCATTTCTTGGATAGCAACTGTTTTCTACAGACAATTTTTAAAATGATATCAAATATGTTTCTGGTGATTTTGTTCCATCCAATTTCTTTTCAAATCCTTGTTCTGTATCTCATGAATCACCCACTACTTGAACAAATTCTATCCCTAATATAGTGACAAATATATTAAAATATGTGTTATCAGTCCCTTTCACTAGTACCATCAAAAAATGAGTTTGTTTTATGAACAAATTGAGAAATGACTTAATTAATTATGGTATCAGTGGGATGATCTCTTTGCTCTCCCTATAAATGGATCAGTCTCATCAAGAATCACTCAAGGGCCATTACTTATTTAGAATCTTGCTAGATTCTGGAATAAGACCCCACTAACTACCCCCAAACAAACCTCTAGCTGAATATAGTCATAAAAAAAGCATAGTGGTAAGTTTTATTCTTTAGTTAGTCTAAAATAAATAGAAAGACAGTAAGTTTTAAGGTATTTTGTAGCTTATCTTGCCCCACTGAATATTGAGTAGTTCCCAATTATGGTGGAATTTTTTTTTTTTTTTTACTCTCCTTGCTTCTAGGAAAAGGATTTTTATACTATTTTATTTTATTTTGCAAAATGGGTTATTTACCATAATAGGCACAAATATACCAATTGGCAGCTAATTTTGAAACTACAGATAGTAATGGATCCAGAATTAAGTTTGTAGGATAATAATGCATTTTTGTGAGCAAAGAAACAAAAAGCAGTTCTTCCTGTAAAACATTGGTTCTTAATTGTTACAGGTTTCAGTACTATTGAAGAAACTATCAAAGGAAAATCTGCTTATTTCAGCCACTAATTTTTGAAAGGACGGTCGTACTACCAGTTACATTATTTCTTAAATGTTTTTATAATGTTTCACATATTCTAGAATCTGTCTAAATAATATAAACAGGCTGACAATTAGTCTATGAGTCCAGTGAAGAAATAAAGTGAACTCTACTTTTCCTGGCATGGAAAGAACTAAAAACCTTCATTTGGCAAAGCAGCATTCTCTCTTTATGACTCAGGCTTTACATTTTTTGTTGCTTTCTTTGCATTCTGTAAATATGTCTACAGCCTGCTGCCCTTAGGTAGGATATGAAAAAGAAAGTCCACTTATTCAGTCAACTTGTATTTTGAGCCTACACTATGCTTATCAGATAATTACCAAGACAATAAAACAAACGGCCAAAATTTCTGCATTCATATGGTTTTCATTTAGTAGGAGGAAACAAAGACTAAAAATATTATTATATCAAATATTGACATCAAAGATGTCAAGTGGGCTGTGGAATATACCAGTCCAAAGCTTCAAAGAGTGGGTCAGGATGGAATGGTAAACTTGGGAATCAACTGCACAAATATTTAAAGGTTTTAAGATTTAAAGTATTTAAAGCCAGGAGGCTGGGTCTCACCTTGGGGATTCATGTCATCAGCAAAGCTGTGAGAACCAAAACTGAGCCCAAGGGTATTCTAATATGTAAAGGCTAGGAGATGATGAAGAGTTTAAGAGAAGTAATCAGTGAGATTAGGAGGAAAAGAGACCACTGTGGTGTTCGGAAGACAGAGAAAACACGTTTTCAAGGAGGTAGCCGTAATCAGCTGTGTCAGAGGGAGGTGATGACCAAGAATTAACCATTGAATTTAGGAATATAAAGGTCATTTTGACCCTGAGAAGAGCAATTGCAGTAGAGCAAAGATAGAATGAGTAAGAGAAGAATTAGATGCAGGAAGTATAGAAAACTCATCTATGTTTACAGTCTGGCCATAAAAAGAGCAAAGAAATGGAATAGTGGCAGGAGGGAAACGTGGGGTAAGGTGCGGGGAGGTTGTTTGGTTTTGTTTCTTTGTTTTTAAGGGTGAGATAAATTTCATGTGTTCATATGCCAATGCTGATGATCGAATTAAGAGAGAAAACCTGGTGATATAAGACAAAGAGGGAAACTTTCTGTTCAGATATCACTGATGAGCCAAAGAGGATGCGATCTAGTGCACATGTCGAGTGTTTAGGTTTAGTTAGGAGCAAAGCACAGTTCACGCAGAACAATGGAAAGGAAGACTCTGCATGAGCTCAAATGGATGTCTGGGTGCGTGGGTTGAATTGTGTGTGTCCCCCTAAACATATGTTGAAGTCTTAAACCCCCAGAACCTGTAAATATAAACTCATTTGGAAATAGAGCTTTGGCTGATGTAATGAAGTTAAAATGAATTCATATTGGATTAGAGTGGCCCTAATCCAGTGTCTAGTAGCCCTACAAGAAGATAAAAACTGGAAACACAAAGCCACAGACATACAGGAAGACCACCATGTGACAACGGAGACAGAAATCAGTGCTAGAAATGCCAAAGATGCAAGCAACACCAGAAGCTAGGAAGAGGCAGGGATCCTCCCCTAGGATCCTCAGAGACCACTGGTCCTCTTAACATCTTGACTTTGAACTTCTAGCCTTCCAAACAGTGAGAGAATAAACCCCGGTTGTTTTAAGCCACCAAGTTTGGGGCACTTCCATATGGAGGCCACAGGAAAGTAAAACCATGGTGTTTGCAATGGTGGTTCTCCTTTGATTGCTTCCTCTCTGGGTCACAAGGCATGGTGAGCTCTTTTTATAGACATTTATCAAGGCTTTGGACATATTTGTTTCTATAAGTGTTTTCACCAATGTCAAAGTTTTATTTAGTTCATTAATAATGAAAACAATAGAAAAGACAAAAAATTGGGGTAAAAGGATGTTTCAGGAACATCGTCAAACAAGAAAGGAATGTCTGAATGAGATAGGAAATTATATAAAAAATTGGCTACATTTCTACAAATTAATAAAGCCACAATACCTTTAGAAGTTTCCTCTACCAGGCTATAAAATCATAATAATGTACACATTTCTGTGCCTGAATCTCTACCCCTAATAATGGCAAATCACTAATATCTCTATCCATTGCATGTTACTCAAACTTTCTGTGCTACACTTTTCATTTCCAAAGATCCTCTGAGGAGGGGTGATGTCTGAGTTGGAAAAGCTTTTTTACTCAAACAGGTTAATTTAGAAAAAGCTCTAGAATAATACCAAAGTTTCAAGCAATCAGTCTCTTGTCTTTTTCAAATTTGGATAATATGGGATAACTTTTCCTAATTGTGCTGCAACCAAGATTTATACCCAGACTCTGACATCAGAGTAGATATTATTAGATTATTAACCACTTCAAACACTGATAAGTGTAAATTATAAAGAAGGTTAACAGATAATAAATGAGTTCACTTTCATATAATAATGAACTATAACATACCAATTAAAGAAAACAAAATTATTTTTAAAGACCAATTAGTTTCCTATGGCTAGAAAACTTTTCTTTTGATTTTGATTTTAATATCAGATTTGTACATTCATAGAAGGTTAACACATTGGCTTACACCCTGCTACTTATTGTCACACATCTTGAATTTTCATAAATTCCCCTTCTGTTTTCTTCTTCCCAACCAGCTTATAATTGGCCTAATGTGAAAATTTCCTCAGAAGGGACTGTGTAGTGACAACTTTCCAGAAGAGATCAATTAGTTTACTGACCACCGATCCCTTTTTATATTGTAACATTTTAAGATATTCTATCAGCTCTAGTGCTTCTAATTAATCTCCCATATTTCTCTTGGTGAGAATGATTCCCCAACTTGACTATTTAAATAGGCCAATTCTTATATTATTTAAGCAGTTTGAGACAAAGTTGATTTATTTAATATGCTAATTATTCAGAGATATAACACCATATAATAAGCATTTTAGTTCTAGAGAAAGGAATGGCTGTGTTTATGATCTAAAATTAAGCATGTGCTAATGCTCAATATTTTTTATCTTGGATGAGCACCAACTGCCATTAAGCTGGAAACATTACTTTTTATAAGTAGGCGACTGAGACATTCATTATATCGAGTTGAGAAAAACAGTAATTTAAAAGCAACTAGGTCAATAAAACAATGTCAAAATCTCTTGAACTCTGCACTGTCTTCATGCCTTGGGGTCTTTTTTAACTCATAGTGAAATCAATGAAGAGTATAATAATTTGATTATTTTAAATTTATTTCTTTCCAACTCAGCAAAAAGTGGGGTTTTTTTTAAATGAATTTCATTTATTTTAATTTTAAAACAAGCTTTACATTCTATGTTCTTGGCTGGCTAATCATTTAAAGAACGATTGCCAGGACGACTGGGTGCTCAGTCAGTTGAGCGTCTGCCTTTGGCTCAGGTCTTGATCTCAGGGTCCTGGAATTGAGCCCTACATCTGGTTCCATGCTCAGTGAGGAGTCTGCTTCTCCCTCTCCTTCTGCTCCTCTCCCCCAACCCCATTTGTGCTTCTCTCTCTCTCTGTCCCAAATAAATAAATAAAATCTTAAAAAAATAAAAGTATGATTGGCTCATCTTAAGTAGATCAGTTTATCAATTTGGTAATAAAATATTATTGTTGCTTTCTCAGGTGCCTAACTTATTATTAGATTGTTTATATGCTCTATATGAACATTAATCAGTCATATGAAACATTGACTTATTCAGACCCTAGAGCATTAAGGCAGCTCATAATTTAGATTATCATGGAGAATAATTCATAATATAATTTTAAACTATAATACTCAAGGTCTGATTACCTCCCTCAACCCCTGATTAATTCTTACTATGATAGTTTGCAGACATAACTACCAAGATGGCAAAAACAAAAGGATTTTGATAGTTTAACATGTTTTGCATCTAGAGTTCAAAGAAGTTAAAGAATGGAGCCCAAATATATTGCAAATTATTGGATACAGTTCAACTATGGGTATTGTGCATCTCTATATTTCAGTTAACAAAATTCATGTATACAAAATACATGTTACACATCTATACAGATCAATTAACAAAAGTCATTTAATATTAGTGCTGGAAGAAACAATCCTAAAATTTGTTTGTTAGGAAGTAGAAAAGACCCCGAATCACCGGGAAATATTGAAAAAGAAAAAGAAAGCTGGGGGCATCACATTGCCTGATTTCAAGCTATATTACAAAGCTGTGATCACCAAGACAGCATGGTACTGGCACAAAAACAGACATACAGACCAATGGAACAGAACAGAGAACCCAGATATGGACCCTCAATTCTATGGTGAAATAATCTTTGACAAAGCAGGAAAAAATATGCAATGGAAAAAAGACAGTCTCTTCAATAAATGGTGCTGGGAAAATTGGACAGCCACATGCAGAAGAATGAAACTCGGTCATTCTCTAACACCATACACAAAGATAAACTCAAAATGGATGAAAAACCTCAATGTGAGACAAGAATCCATCAAAATCTTAGAGGAGAACATAGGCAGTAACCTCTTCAACATCGGCCACAGCAACTTCTTTCAAGATACGTCTCCAAAGGCTAGTGAAACAAAAGGGAAAATGAACTTTTGGGACTTCATCAAGATAAAAAGCTTCTGCACAGCAAAGGAAACAGTCAACAAAACAAAGAGGCAACCCACGGAATGGGAGAAGATATTTGCAAATGACACTTACAGATAAAGGGCTGGTATCCAGGATCCATAAAAAACTTCTCAAACTCAACACCCAAAAAACAAATAATCAAGTCAAAAAATGGGCAGAAGACATGAACAGACACTTCTCCAGAGAAGACATACAAATGGCTAACAGACACATGAAAAAATGTGCATCATCATTAGCCATCAGGGAAATTCAAATCAAAACCACATTGAGATACCATCTTACACCAGTTAGAATGGTAAAAATTGACAAGGCAAGAAACAACAAATGTTGGAGAGGTTGTGGAGAAAGGGGAACCCTCTTACACTGTTGGTGGGAATGCAAGTTGGTACAGCCACTCTGGAAAATAGTGTGGAGGTGCCTCAAAAAGTTAAAAATAGAGCTACCCTATGACCCAGCAATTGCACTCCTGGGTATTTACCCCAAAGATACAGATGTAGTGAAAAGAAGGGCCACATGCACCCCAATGTTCATAGCAGCAATGTCCACAATAGCCAAACTGTGGAAGGAGCCGAGATGCCCTTCCACAAACAAATGGATAAAGAAGATGTGGTCCATATATACAATGGAATATTACTCAGCCATCAGAAATGATGAATACCCAACTTTTGCATCGACATGGATGGGACTGGAGGAGATTAAGTGAAATAAGTCAAGCAGAGAAAGTCAATTATCATATGGTTTCACTTATTCGTGGAACATAAGGAATAGCATGAAGGACATTTGGAGAAGGAAGGAAAAAAAGAAGGGGGGGATATCAGAGGGGGAGACGAACCATGAACGATTATGGACTCCAGGAAACAAACTGAGGGTTTTAGAGGGAAGGGGGTGGGGGGGATGGGTTAGCCTGGTGATGGGTATTAAAGAGTGCATGTACTGCATGGAGCACTGGGTGTTATACACAAACAATAAATCATGGAACACTACATCAAAAACTAATGATGTAATGTATGGTGATTAACATAACATAATAAAAAAATAGATTTATTTCTCTGAATAATAAATTTTGAACACTTAGTCTTTTTTTTTTTTTTTCTAGCATGGATAGTCAAACTTAAGGGGATTAGCATTCAAGCAGTGGCTTCATTAGAAAGAAATCCTTCATGGAATATCCCTAGCTTCAGAATATATTAGGCTGCATAGAGCTTTCTCACCACCTTTGAACAATAGCCAGGCATAATTATGACAACATCGTAGAGGTGAAATTAAGATTTTAGAGGCTTATCACCATGATACCATTTTGAAAGCTTCCTGACAATATTAAGAAATATTTTTTTTCAATATACTCTCTAGTCATCATTAGCTAGATTAAGTACCAAATACTGCTTTTAAATAATTTGACAAAATTCTTACTTTTTTCACATTAAATCCATAATCTTGCTCTCCTGATATAAAGTAATACTTTTTGAAATTAAATAAATAACTTTTCATAGAATAAATATGAGAAAATGTCAATTTTAACACTTCTCATATTTATAGTACAACTGGATTTTTATATTACTTTAAATATAAACAAAATAAAATGATAAAAGTGATATTTTTGAGGTTTCAGTATAAAGAAAAACAATGAACATCATAGGAATATCATTACATAAATGATAGAGCAAGAAACAAAGCTAAAAATAAAACATTGGATAACAATAATACATGAATTAATTAAAGAGGATATAGTCAAAAATATTAATGCAATTATAGAGAGGTTTATAGATAGACAATCAGATAAACATGAAAAAAGGTTAATTATAGTTTATAAAATTTTATAACTATATTTCATAAATACATAATCCTAAAGAACCCAAAATATGGAACAGAAAATATATTCCAAAATATGACAAGTAAATTTTCTTGAAATAAAAAAGAACTGTATCTATAGATTAAAAGAGGTTTCAAGTTTGGGAAAATAAGGACACAGAAGGATTGACACCCAGGTGCCTCCTGATCATTATTAAATTTAAAGGAAAAGGAAAAAAAAACACTTCAAGCATCTTTGGAGGTGGAAAGATGTTTTTACAAGAGAGAGAAAATCAAACAAACTTAGGATTTCTTAATAGCAGCATCCAGAATTAAGAGAAAATGAAACAATATCCACTAAGTGTCAAGTTATAGAAAATTTGACCCATGGTTATATAACGAGTCATTTAATAAAGGGCTGGCAGAGAAGTATTCTCAAATATGAAGATTCTCAGGAAATATAGCAAACCTGATTCAAATCTTGATAAATCTGTAATGGAATTGAGACAACTTAAAAAATATATATTTTTTTATTATTTTACATATATAAATATATATATTTATTATTTTATTATTTTCACATATATATGAAAGAAGAAACCATACCAAATGTACCAATGGGAAACACTGAATTTTCATTTTTTAAAGCATTCTGCCTCTTTAACTGTGTCAAATATGCATTAACAAGCTAAGATAAATCTTAAAAATATGAAATTAAATAGTCATATTTTGAAGGTGAAGAAAGCATAAAAATGGGAAAAGGTTGAAAGTGCTTTAATTTCTTTGTCTGCCTTTTCAGGAAGTCAATAGGCAGCTTTAATATTGGATAATCAAGAAACAGAGCATTGCATATACTACTTTGAGCTATAAATAGGATGACATGAGGGAATAAGCCTATGAAGAACACAACCCAGGGTAAAATGTGAGTCAGAGTGGAAAGGGAAACCGAGAGAAAAACATTATTGAATGATTTCCCCATTTTTTTCCCAGCAGGAAGGTGGTGGGGCCCATCTACAGTAGGTGAAACAATAAAAATAGTTCAGTATATTAAATAATGACATAAATGCAACCACTAGAAGAATGAAAGCAAATTATAAGCCTTCTTAATGACCACAGGGAGATGTTCATGAACTACGATACCACAAATTAAACAAAGACAAGCTTCAGAACAGTACATGGAGCTTTTTAAAAGAAATCACAAGAAGTTATTAGCAGTGGTTTTCTTTAGAGAGGATATTGTGGAGAAGGAAGGGGAGGGGAGAATAGAAAATCTTACAGCTTTTCCTTTGTATTTTGCTGCGCCACTCACATTTTCTGCTTTATATTTATCTGCATTAATAAGTTCTATTGTTTAGTATATATTAGTCATGAGAAAATAGTTATGATAGGTGTTTCACAAATGTCACAAACCCTTGTATGCATAGTACATACACATATTTCTGCACAATCATTAATTATGTTTATGGTCTACAATTGAGTTTATTGATTCTTCACATAAACTCATACAATTTAGCTTATGCTCACATAGGCAATGAGAGGGCAAATATTACAAATATTCTACTATGTTTTATTTTTAGTTTGCCTTTCTTTTTTAAAATTACTCTTCTTGCTATTAGAAATACAAGGGAATATAGCCAACAAAGAAGAGGGCAGTCTCTCTGTTCACTATATATACTGGGAAGATTTCCTTCATAAGAGTGGGATTTAAAAGAAATGGAACCCTCAAAATAGAGTGCAATCAGGAGGTGAGAAATGAGGGCAGTTTGGGGCTAAAAGAGTCAAATTCTAGTAATACTGAGTGGCAGCAATAGAATTAATTCCTACATCAACTAAGAAACATGACTGGGGATGTTTAGAACAATAATTGTGAATAAATTAGGAAGTTTCAAGATTCAATCATGGATGTGACTAGAAAATATTTCCTTAGAGAGAAGACACCCAATCAAAATAAAAAAAATTCTTAGTCAATATTTTTAATTGTTAATCAAATGCAGATGCATTAATTGTTTATTAAAAGCCCTAACCAGTATTAGGTATTTAAGGGAGATCCAAGACTCATATCAGATGTGGTTCTACACTTAGTAATTTACAATCTGTGAGGAAAAATAATATTGAAGAAGTTATCATATAGGGTGATATATATCAAAAACTTTATGAATAAAGAATATCATTAAATTCTTAAGTCAATACATAATGGATCAGAGATATGTGAAGTCCCCTTAAAAACAATGATTGGTACCTAATTAAATGTGTTATTTAAAGGAAGATTGCTTCTCAGCACAGATATGACATAAAAAGAAATATTGCCAAAGCAAAAACAAATGGCATTATCCTGACTACCCAAGAAAGAAAGAGTTTTGGCCCCAAAACAGAGTAGCAGCACCCATTTGGCAGCTCCTACTTTTTGAAATGAATGCATTTAGCCTAATGCCACAAAATATTAAAATGATGTAAATCCACCTAATTCATTTGGATCTCACATTCACCAAGCTTCCTTCTAATTATAACTTGGCTTCTCACACCTTTCCAGGGACAGAAAGCATAATTGTACAATCTTTCTGGCCACTGTAATTTTTATTGTAGTGGTACCTGGGTGGCTCAGTTGGTTAAATGTCTGACATTGGCTCAGGTCATGTTATCAGCGTCCTGGGATCTAGCCCCATGTCAGGCTCCCCACCCAGCAGGGAGTCTGCTTGTCCCTCTGCCCCTCCCCCCCAACACTCATTTTTCTCTGTCTCTCTCTCTCAAATAAATAAATAAATAAAATCTTTGAATAAAAATATATTTTTTATTGTAAAGTAATGCATAAGTATTTTGGTTCATGCACAGCTTTTGAAGTCTTAATTGAAGTCATTCTTGAGAGATGGATCTATTCGAGCTGTAATATTAAAAAAATATATCAGACTTCTGAAGTTGCAGAATGAGGGAAGGTGTTTTAAGGACAGGAAGCTGAGAGGTATTGAATCCATCAAAACAAGGATGCTATCCAGTTAGAAGGTCTATGAATATACATCCCACCATTTCAGTTGACCACACTTTGCTATCCTTTATTGTGTGCCCACCTATCTCTGGAAACTCTACGTAGTTAAATCCAAACCATAACAATATGTCATAGTTCATAGTAAGGGCAAGTTACATAGTTCAAACTAGAATTTTATAGCAATTAAGAGATAAAAGAAAACTGTAAGTAGAGAAATCCAGGAAAATTTAGTAAGATGTTTGTAACTGACATCTAAACTTGAGGAAGGAGAAATATTTGACTGTATAGAAAAATAAAATTGAGGAAAGTTATTCCAAGCAAAGAAGTGGTCTAGGAACTAAGTGCAAGAAATAAGCACATGATGCAGTGTAGGGTTTAGAAGGTCATTTTCCTGTGGTGAAAGTTGAAATCAAAGATTACAAAAAAAAAGATTACAGATAATTTTAGTTTTTAAATACTTCTAAAAGAGCAGCATCATATTCACAAAGACTGAGTAGTGCACATTTATTTTTAGTTATCATCAAAGTTACTTATGTGGATTGTGTAAGACTGTGCTCAACTATCATCTATTTGTAATTATATCGCATCTCATTGTGTAAGAATCTCAAAGCACATTTACAACAATAATGATAACCCAGGAATTTAAGAGTTGTTTTGATGTTGGCCATATTCCTAATCTAAGGACAGGGAGTTGTTTACCCTTCAACAAGATGTTGTGTAACATTATGTTAAGTGTTTGGAAAGGGTCTAGAAAGGCTTAGAACAAAATGATGAGAGTAAGTACTTTCACATTCCATAGTAACTGCTAGGCCTCCTATGCTGGACTTGCAAGTGAAATCGTTGAAAATTAGTTATGTAACCTTTAAGCCTCCTTGAGGAAATGTTGAGGTGAAGTCAATAGAGAGAAATTCTTTGGAGAGAATTCTCAGTGTGTGTGTGTCTCCTTCACACCATCTCAAACCTGGAAAGAAGGGTTTCAAGGAAACAGTTGGGAGCCTAATAGAAGTCCCCTAAAATTTAGGGGACACAGAAGACTGGTATCTAACTCGTGACTGAAGTCAACTCCAGAGAAAAGCTGTCAACAGGAGCCTCTCACTATGATGGGGCAGCAATGAAAATCTTTTCTCTCTCTCTCCTCCCTTTTTCTCCCAAACGCTAATTGCATGTATATTAGACTATTTGGTATTATCTCACAGATTACTGAGGCTCTGCTCATTTCTTTTTAGTTATTAATTTCTTGTTTCAGTTTGATTAGTCTTACTACTGTGTTCTGAAGTCTAATGATCTTTTATTTTGCAGTCTTTTATCTGCTGTAGATCCTATCCAGTAAATGGTTTAAGATGAACTGTACTTTTCATCTCTATAAATTCTAGTTGGCATATTTTATTATATCTTCTATTTCTCACCTCACATGTTCACATTTTCCTTCAAATCATGAGCACATTTATAATAATACCTTTTTAAAAGTCCTTTTAAAGATTTTTAGGGCAGTGAAAATCCTGTGTATCCATCCTCCGTTAAGGATGGATACCTGTCATTATGTATTTGTCCAAGCCTTACATATAACACTAAGAATGAACACTAATGTAAATTGTGAACTTTGGGTGTTTATGATATGTCATGCAGGTCCATCAATTTTGACAAATGTACCACTCTTGGGGGGGGGTATGGGGGGGGTTGATATTGATAATGGGGAGGCTATGCAGTGTAGGGGAGGGGGTATATAGGAAATCTCTGTACCTTCCTCTCACTTTTGCTGTGAACCTCAAACTGCTTTGAAGAAATTAAGTCTTTTAAAAATAGATTTGAAAGGGATGCCTGGGTGGTTCAGTCGGTTAAGCATCTGCCTTCAGCTCAGGTCATGATCCCAGGACCCACGTTGGGCTCGTTGCTCAGTGGGGAGCCTACTTCTCCCTCTGTCTGCAGCTCCCCCTCCCCCCAGCTTGCTCTCTCTTTCTCATTCTCTGACAAATAAGTAAATAACATCTTTAAAAAAATACATTTGAAAATCTCATCCTTAATAAACCAAAAAACAAACAAACAAAAATGTCTTATCTGATCATTTCATCATTTCTACCATTTCTAGGTCAGCAGCATTTGACTCCATGAACCACTCCCTCCTTCTAGCACTTTCTCCTTGGCTCCAGGATACTAGGTTCGCTTTTGTTGTACTCTGGCTACACACACTCCATTTGACAGCTCACATAGCTGTATATCTTGGAGTCTAATCTGTTAATGAGTCCCAGATTATTTCCCTGGCCTGGACATCTCCCCTGAAATGCAGATTTCCCATCCACTCCTGGGGCCACATCTCCACGTGCATGTCTAACAGACATTTCAAACTTAACGTGTTCAAAACTGAACACCTGATCTTTTCCCCAAAACGTTCCACCTGCTCTACCTCCACCTCCATTTTCCCATCTCTCCTTAGAGCCTGGAATATTCTTTTCACAGATATCCACATGGTTAACCGCCTCATCGTCTCCGGATCTTTGTTCAAATGTCAACCTTCTCAGTGAGGTCTACTCTAACCACCTAATGTAAAACTTTGCACCCCACACCTCCACGTTCAGCATTTATACCACTCAAGTTTTCCCAGAGCACTTACTATGTTCTACTACTTTATCCATAGCACTTTACTTATTCATGACGTTGTTTATAGTCTCACATCCCCAGAGAGAATACAAGCTTCTTGAGGTAAGGAATTTTTGTCTGTTTTGTTGACTGAAAAATCTCAAATTTGGCCCATAGTTGATATTCTACACATATTATTTGTATGAATGACATATTAGTGTAAGTCAGTAATTCGGCAATTACATAGGCATAGCATTGAGACATCAACTCTATAGTCAACATAAACTATGATTTCAATCTGCTATTCTATTTTTCTGAATATTTCCTATAATTGTATATTTTATCTCATACATGGTTTAAGTTCTTCAAGAGTAAAAATTATGTTTTGGGATTTTAGTCCCTCTAATATTACTACTGCATTGCTTTGTACATAGTAAGTATAGGCTAAAAACAAAAATAATATTTTCCGTTTCTATTTTATTCTGGAGAACTGGTTTCTAATGCTGGCTATTTTAATGCAGCTAGTAAGTTTTTTTTTTAATGCAGTTTATTCCAAATCATCTTAATTTTGTCTATCTTTGAACTTTCTCTTGTTTGTTCTGCTTATTCCCATTTTTCTGCTATTCCCATTTCCTATTCTACTCTACCTCTATCATAGACAACCATTGTAATGTGTTTCATTTATATACAACTATTTATATATCTCTTTCTAAAACACAAGATGTTGTTTGTGGCATATTTATTTTTATCTTATATAAATTGAGTTGTACTCACACAACTCATTCTATTTTTTTTCTTTTTTCACTACTCTATGTTTTTTAAATCTCTCTTATTGCCATGTACACAGCTAGTCTACAAAACAGCCATTGTATTTGTTCCTTGATCTATTATTCTTCATCTAATCAAGGCGAATACTAGTAACTCTTTTGCTTATTTTACCATGTGATTATGAAGTTCCAATATGAAAATACATATGAAAACACTTGGAAAGCATTAAAAATCTCTCTGCAAATGTAGAGTAATAATATTTTGCAGAACATTGTAATAGTAGAGATTTCAACAGAAGCTTAAAAAATATGATGCAAAAGATAATAAATGTGGGCTCACTGTGTTCAAGAAGGGTTTTGAGCTTTGCTGATCCAGGAAGCCACAGAGAGTTCGTCATGTCCTGGAGATTGATATGACTGAGATATAAACCAGAATGTAAGTGCATTTAGTTAAATGGTCTTTCTGATAGCCAGAATACTGACATTTATCATCAACTTGCAATAAAAGTAGAATTATCAGAATTCTACTTTTAAACATAACTCAGAGCAAAGAAATTTAGATGTTCAGCTGGGTTAAGTGCTTGAGGGGCAAGGATCAAGGCTTATATTACCCAAGATAAAATGACATGTATATGCTTATTTTGTAATCTCTTATCCAACTAATTAGGCTTCCTTCTGACTTGGACACTACTATTGTATATTGATAAATTATTTTTCTTACTACCTTTTTTAAAATACATGTTCTGAAGAATAACTATTCCTTAATACCACATTTTTTATATTGTTTCTTTATATAATATCTTTAAATAGCTAGATATATTTCACATGTAATGTATCCAATATATATATATATATGATTTTATGATTATATATTAGAAAAAATAATTAAGTAGATAATCTTGAAAACAACATACAGATTAAAAAATAAACATTGCACATACACTAGAAAACCTATACTTACTCTTTACTATATTCCTCTCTCTCTTAGGAAACCACTATCCTGACATTACAAAGATTATTTCTCCACCATTTTTTTTTAGTTTTACCAAATTTCGCATACTACTATACAATATATTTTAGCTTTTGAATTTCTTATAAATAGAATCATACTATATGTAGCCTTCTTTCTCTCACTATGAGGCTCGTGAAATTTCCAGTGGCAATACATGTGGCTATAATTAATTTATTTTCATTTTTCTATAGCATTCATATGTATGAATAGATCATAACTTAGTATACATTCTATTATTGATGGAAATTTTGTTGTTCCCAGTTTTTTACTATTATGAAAAATGCTGCCATGTACACTATTCATGAGTTTCCTAATACCAGTGTGCAAGAGTTTCTAAGCTTTATTCCTAGGTCTTGAATTCTAGGTCATAGCATACGTGCATCCTCAACTTTATTAGACCCTGTCAGGCAATTTTCCAAAGTGTTTGTACCAATTTGCATTCCCACTAGCAATGTGAGAGAATCCCCTTTGTTACACAGCCTTACTCACGGTGTTTATTATTTATTCATACAATCCACATAATTAGGCTACTGCTTCTTCTCACACAATCATATTTTCAATTCTAACTCTCTTAGACTCCAGTGCTTCTACTGATCCTCTCTTCTGAATTGAAAACTACTCTATTTCCTAAGGTAGCTCTCTCACAATGGTGATCCCTAGCTATTATTTGCTGAAAAATAGGTACTAGTTTATCCTGTGAGAGAGCAAGTTACAGCTGGGTTTCTTGACCTCATCACTATTCACATTTTGGAGTGTATAATTCTTTTTGAGAAGATGAGTCCTGCGCATTTGGGAATGTTAGCAGCATCATTAGCCTCTACCCACTAGATGCTAGTGGAATGTCCCTCTTTCAGTTGCAAAAACCAAAAGTTTCTCCAGGTATTTCCAAATGCCCGTCTGAGGACAAAATAGCCCCCACTTGAAAACCACAGTGGTAGAGTATAGCCCATATCCTGACCGAAGAATTTAGGCTAAAAGTGTTATTGCAAAGTCAGTGATTTAAAGGACTTCACAGCCTCTAAGCAAAAATGGGCAAACTTCTTTCTGGGTGCAAACTTCAAGTTCTGAAAATGGCTGGGCACTCAGAAATAACATGTTCAAAACAATTGAAAAGACAGGTATGATTTCAAGAAGGATTAGTTCTCATTATTGTTTTTATTTTATTTTTTTTTTTTGGTTTGGTTGCTTTGAGGAAGGGCAATAAATATTTTACCTGTCATCAATATTTGTTGGGAAAATCAAACAGCCAATTAAAGATGTTAGACCTCGAATTCCCCCTAACAAAGAAGGTACACAGAAAAACAAAGGTGTGCTTGAGACACACTTGCACTTCTAGGAATGGGGAGAGACATGTTTTCTTTTATTCTTCCTCCTAAGTACTGAAAATCCTGGACATTATATATAAAATAAAAAAAAAAATAAGACTCTCTGAAAGATGGAGGAAAAAACAGGTCAGAGATATTAGGATCCAATAAATGACATAGCTGTGAGTTCCATGATTTTTTGTTTGTTTGTTTATTTGTTTGTTTGTTTCCAGAGCTGATGGACCCAATAACATGGAAACACCAAGAGGCACAAAAAAAGAAAGAAAGAAAGAAAGAAAGAAAGAAAGAAAGAAAGAAAGAAAGAAAGAAAGAAAGGGAAAAAAAGTATCAAAGAAGATGTCTGCCTTCTTTACCAAAGGACCAGGAAAGGGGCAGCCTAGAAAGACAGAAAATTTATAGACAATAACCACTCTATTTCAGCCAAGGAACCCAGAAAAATCTGTGCCTCCCCCAACTCATGTAGCAAAGATCAGCTAAGAAGCTTAGACTTCCAACCTTATGAAGCTGTAAAGAAGAACCTCAACACTCCTGCCAGAGCAGTGTCAGTCAAAGAAAATCAATAGAGATGCAGGACTGCCCACCCTGCTGGCTGGATACCTCTCCACGGTATCACTATGGTATCACTACAGAGCAGGGAGAAAGCTTGGACTTCTGCCCCCGCCCTAAATGATGAGGCTTCTCCCTGTTGGGGTGTTGTCAGAGGAAGCCTAATGAGAGTCAGAACTATAACCATTGCCAGCGGTAACTAGGCTACCCTACCTCGGTGTCAGTGGAGATCACATAGGGTGTGGGAAGACTCATCCCATCCAGCAGTAACAAGGAGTATCAAGAGGTAGGGAATTCAGACTTCTACCTCAAATTGGCAGTAATGAAGCAATGCTCGCTGTCTCTTGACAAAGCAGTGTCAGAAAAAGAGAGTTAAGGTGGAAGGTTAAATAAGATCCAGAGTCTCATAATATAATACAAATGTATCCAGATTTCAGTTTTTAAAATCCATCATACCAAGAACCAGAAAGTTCTCAAACAATGAGAAAGGACAACCCATAGATGCTAACATTGAAATAACAGAGATGTTAAAATTATCTTACAAGGAGTTTAAAGTCACCATGATAAAGATATTTCAATCAGCAATTACAAAAATACTTGAAACAAGTGAATAACAAATAAAAAAATAAATTTCAGCCAAAGAAATAGAACTATAAAGAAGAATGTCAAATAAAATAAAATCGAGACCAGTCTTGAAAATCCCCCAAGCAGATAAAACCATATGAGCCACATAATCAAAACTAAATCTAGCTTATTCATAAACACAAGCAAAACTTAATAGGTGATTTCTTAAGAATGCCTCTGATAATCATAAAAGAAGTTTAAGTTATCTTCCTATAAGTGGTGTAAGATAATCACTTATAACCAAAACTCTGTCATCTGGAAACACCCTTTGTAATTAGTAATCCATAAACAGCTTTCTCATTTTCATTTCGTAAGCCATCCTGTGACATCATACCTCTAAGATTCATATCAGTTTTGAATTTGAAAGCTCCCAGATCATAAACTGTTCTTATATGCACAACAAATTTTTACTAAATACTATTTTATGGATGTGTTTTTCATTTTTACTGTTTCTGAATTTTTGACAAGAATTACATGAAAATTTTAAAACTTAAGAGTACAATAATCAAAGTAAAAGAGTGAATGAACTCAACTAAGAATATAGGTGACAGGAAAGAAGGCAGTAAGTGATAGAATAACAGAAATTATACAATCTGAACAACAGGGGAAAAATAGACCCAAAGAAATGAGCAGAGGCTCAGGGACATGTGGGACTAAAAGATAAGATCTAACATTTATGTCATTGGAGTTCCACAAGGAAAGGAGAAAGAGGCCAATTCTGAAAAAGTACTCAAAGAAATTATGATTGAACCTTCTCAGATTTGGCAAGAGACATAAGCCTACAGATTCAAGAAGCTGAGCAAAACCTAAACAGGATAAACCTGAAGAAATCCATGCTAAGAGACACTGTAATTTAAAAAGAAATGTTGAAAGCAGTCAGAGAAAACTGACACTTTACCATTGGGAGAAACACAATTAGAATGACATTGGTTTCTCTTCAGAAACCATGGGGGATAGAAGAAAGTGACAAATATTTTTCAGGTGCTGAAAGAAAAGAACTATCAACTCAAAATCCTATTTCCAATGAAAATACCGTTCAGGAATGAAGGGGAAATTAAGACTTTCTTAGACGAAGAAAATGAAGAGAATTTATCACCAGCTGATTTAATCTAAAAGAATGCCTAAAGGAAATTATCTAAGCAAAAAGGAAATGACAAAATAAGGAAATTGGGAGCATCAAAAAGAAAGAAGAGGATGTGTAAACATATAGATAAGTGCAATAGACTTTTCTTCTTTTGAGTTTCTAAATTATGTTTGACCTTGGGAGCAAAAATTATAGTATCATGTGAGGGATTTGTAGAGGAAACATTTAAGACAAGAATCTTAAAAAGGGGGAATGATAAAGTGATATAAAGGAAGGTAAGCTTACTATATGTTTCTCAAACTAGTAAAGTGACAACACTTATAAACTGTAATATGTAGATTTAGATATTGATAGAACATCCACTTAAAAAGGTAGACAAATAGATATTAAAGATATCTAAAAACAATTCACAGCACTCTGAATTGTGTAAGACTATTGAATCACAGACCTGTACCTCTGAAGCAAATCATACATTATATGTTAAAAAAACAAAAAAGATAGTAGGAAGGGAAAAATGAAGGGGGGGAAATCAGAGGAGGAGACGAACCATAAGAGACTATGGACTCTGAGAAACAAACTGAGGGTTCTAGAGGGGAGGGGGGTGGGGAGATGGGTTAGCCTGGTGATGGGTATTAAAGAGGGCACGTTCTGCATGGAGCACTGGGTGTTATACGCAAACAATGAATCATGGAACACTACATCAGAAACTAATGATGTAATGTATGGTGATTAACATAACATAATAAAAAAAACTTAATAGTATCATAAAAAAGATATCTGAAACACTATAGATAAATCAAAATGGAATTCTTAAAAAATGTTCATGTAACCATTAGGAAAAAACACAGAGAAATGAAAAATAGAGAACAGAAAACAAGAAATAGAATGGCAGGCTTAAATCTTAGCATACTGATACTATTTTAACAAAAATGGTCTAAGCATAACAATTAAAAGACAGAGCCTGCCAGAGTAAATCAAGAAACAAGACCAAACTATATGCTGTGTATAGGAAACATGCTTCGAATATAACAAGAAGCAAGTTGAAAGTAAAAGGATAGAAAAGGATATTTCACACAATCATTAATCAAAGGAAATCAGAGATGGCTCCACTAATCAGTTCAAGTAGACTTCAGAGCAATAAAACAAACAAAACAAACAAACAAACAAACAAACAAAAAAAACTTCCAAGGAGAGAGGGGGCATTATACAATGAAAAAAGGGTCAATCCACCAGCAAGACTTAGCTATCTTGTACATTAGGCACCAAAAAAGCTGCAAACTATGTGAAGCAAAAACTGAAAAAATTTAAAGGAGAAACAGATAAATCCACAATTATAGTCATAGACGTCAACAACTAGACAGAAAGTGAGCAAAATATAGAATGTACTAGATGTAAGATAAAAAAGCGAAAAACCACCATCCGGAAACAGAATCTAAGGAACATTATAGAATATTTTGCCCATCAGTAACATAATATACATTATTTTCAAGTGCCAATCGAACATACACATATACATATATCTACTGCTATAACTACAACTCTATAGACTTCATATTCTGAGCCATAAAACAAACTTCGACACTTTAAAATAATTGAAACTATACGGTGTTTTATTTGACAACAGTGGAATCAAACTAGAAATCAGTAACATAAAGATAATAAGAAAATCTACCAAGATTTGAAAACTAAATAATACATTTCTAAATAATTCATGGGTCAAAGAAGAGGTCTCAAGGGAAATTTTCAAAATATATTGAACAGAATGAAAATGAAAATGTGACTTACAAAATTTGTAGGGTGCAACTAATGCTAGACTGAGAGTAAATACATACACTGGAAAAGAAGTCTCAAAGAAATAATCTAAGTTCCCACCTCAAGATCCTAGAAAAAGAAGAGCAAAATAAACCCAGAGCAAGCAAAAGGAAGGAAACAGTAAAAGTAAGATTAGAAAAGAATGAAATTAAAACAGAAAAGCACTAGGGAAAATTGATGTAACAACTATTTTGGGGGGAAGATCAATAAAATAGTCAACATTCTAAAGACTACTAAAGCAAAAAAGTGAGAAGACAGAGATCTTCAATACCTGGAGTGACATGGAATATTACCACAGACTGCAACCATCAGAAGGATAACAATGAAATACTATGAAAAACTAGACACACAAATTTCACATATTGACAAAATTCTTCAAACATACTATTTCAATGGTCAAATATAAAATGAATATTTGAGGGGCGCCTGGGTGGCTCAGTTGGTTAAGCGACTGCCTTCGGCTCAGGTCATGATCCTGGAGTCCCTGGATCGAGTCCCGCATCGGGCTCCCTGCTCGGCAGGGAGCCTGCTTCTCCCTCTGACCCTCCCCCTTCTCATGTACTCTCTCTCTCTCTATCATTCTCGCTCTCTCAAGTGAATAAATAAATCTTTAAAAAAAATAAAATAAAATGAATATTTGAATAGCCCTAGAATATTAAGAAAATTATTTTCATAATTTAATACTTGTAACAAAGAAATCTCCAGATTCAGTTGGTTTTCCTGGAGAATTCTGCCAAAGAAGACCAATTCTACACAATCTCTTCTAAAAATATAGAAGAGAGAACACTTCCCAACTCACTTTTGTCTCAAAGTGAGACAAAAAAAAAAGTACCAAAAAAGAACAAAAGTGATGACCAATATCCCTCATGCATATAGGCACAGAAATCTTCAACAAAATATTAGCAAATAGATTTCATCAATATATATTTACATACAATGACCATGTAGAGTTTATTCCATGAATGTAATGATGATTCAGTATTTGAAATCATATTAATAAGTAAAGAAGAAAAATCACATGATCATATCAATTGATGCAAAAAAAGAAAAAGAAAAAAGTATTTGACAAAATTCAACACTCATCTGTGATAAAAACTTGCAATAAAATACGAATGAAGGGGAACCTCCTCGAAATAAGAACATCGACAGAGAAACTTATGGCTAACGTTATACTTAGTAGGGGATGACTGAATTCTTCACTCCTAAGAGTACTGCTGAATGTTCTAGTCAATGCAGTAAGGCAAGAAAAGGAAATAAAAGGCAAATCAATTAGAAAGAAAAAAATAGAACTGTTCCTGTTTGCAGATGACATCATTGTCTATACTAGAAATCCCAAAGAATTTTAAGTAAACCTCTAGAACTAAATGGGCTCATTCAATTCCCAGAATACAAGATAAACATTAAAAAATCAATTATAGGGCGCTTGGGTGGCTCAGCTGGTTAAGCGACTGCCTTCAGCTCAGGTCATGATTCTGGAGTCCCGGGATCGAGTCCCGCATCGGGCTCCCTGCTCAGCAGGGAGTCTGCTTCTCCTTCTGACCCTCCCCCCTCTCATGCTCTCTCTCTATCTCATTCTCTCTCTCAAATAAATAAATAAAATCTTTAAAAAAAATCAATTATAATTACATTAAGCAATTAGACACCAAAATTAGAAATACAATACAATTTTCAATTGCTCAAAAGAAAAAAAAGAAATGTTTAGGTGTAAATCTAACAAGACATTTACCTGACCATATGCTCAAAATTACACAGTGCTGATGGAGGAAATCAAAGATCTAAATAAAATGAAAACACAGGCCATCTTTACGGATTGGAAAACTCAACATAGTAATGATGTCAATTCTCTCCAAATTGATATAAAGGTTTAAACAATTCCCGTCAAAATCCCAGCAGAATTATTTTAGATATAGGCAAAACTCTAAAATTTATATGGAAAAGCAAGTTTGAATAAAGTAGGAGTCTTTTACCCTTAATACATGTTTTCAGTGTCCACTGTGTGCCTGGCATGATTCTAGGTACTGAGACCATAGCCTCAAACAATATATGGAAAAATATATGGCGTTTACACTCTATTGGGAGAGATCCGTAATAAAACAAACATGGAAAACCGAGTGTTAAGTCAGGTGGCAATAATTCTACAAAGAAAAATAAAGCAGATGAGCATGATGGCAGAGGGGGACTTGGGGTTATCTATAGAATGGTCAGGAAAGGCCTTACTCAGACAGAGTAGTCACAGCAAAGACCTAACGATCATAGGGAGACAGCTGCATAGATATGGGGGTAAAAGAGTCTCAGGCAGAAGGAGCTTTCAGACAAGTGATCTGAGGCAGGAGTGTGCTTGGCGTAGGAGTGCGGTAAGGTGACCAGAGTGAGAGCAGTGGAGTAAGAAAAAGAGCAGTAGATGCCAGACCATGCTCAGAGATCCTGTCAAGTCTTGCAGGTGACTATGAGAACTTAGTATTTCATGCTGAGTGAGATAGGAAGTCATTTGAAGGTTTCATGAAGAGGAACAGTGTGACTCAAATTTTGGTGTATGTTGAGATTATAATGTAAGGCAACAAGGGCAAACAGGAAAATTCAAAATTCTCTTCTTATGGAATAAACCACATAATAGACTACAGATTTAGCTTTTTTAACTCTAACTTTTCCTACTTCAGAGCCTAAGACATATACTAGTTTTCTCTTTGTTAATAATAAGATGAGAACCCAAAATTCATTATCAACATAGTATTGACTAACTCAACCCATAAAAAGTAATGGTTCTAAGTGTTGCATGGCAAGCAAAGGGATGCAACTAGAGAATACGTTAAATTAAATATAGATTTCAATTTCAAGGTGCTAAGGTTTGCAAATTACTGAAAATTGATAAAGGGCTACATAAAAGGACATTTTAGTGTAGATGGGTAAAAATGACAAAATATGACTTAACGTCAGCATATTACTGAACTTGATTGTAAATTATGGAATTCTGACTTGTTACTTTATTTAACACATATTAATTTTATGATTTTAAGTCATTCGTGTACATATGAGAAGGAAGCATGATGGTTTGAGATGACCTCATGGAGTATCTATTATAGCCCCATTGCTGTCATAGACTTTGACGAAATTTTCACAGAAACAGGTTAAGGAAGCCCGTACTGAAAATATAAGTGTTCTATATCAACTCTTCATTCTGACCTTGCTCTAGGAACTGTGCTTTTGTAGCTTGTCAAAAATGAAAAATACAAATGATAATGTAAAACACTGGTAGTGTTAAAAGTTATGAGTATTTCAGTTTGTGTTTGTTACCTGTGGTAGCTAATATTTTTTATTCTGTGGGCAAACTTTCACTAAAGGGCATCTTCACAAACAATAGTTAACTAAACTTAGGTTAAAAGGAATGCAATTGTATCATTTCTTTATAAGAGATTATTTGAGATATGGTGGTATGTGTAGCTTTTATTTTTTGCCAGCTTTTCATTAGTAGGTGTATTTGCTTCAGATTCCTTAGCAGAGTTAGCAAAACGGTCTGAGAATTCCAGCTCATCTGGGAAGCCCAGTCCCTTAGGATTCCATCACAAATCTTGGACTGTTTTTCAAATTTTCATTGTGTGTTACATTATTCATCTTTTCTCAGTAATCCTTTTCTGTTAATATCCATTCTTTTTTGAGAGAGTTCGCGTGTGCACATGAGTGGAGGGGAAGAAGGGGCAGAGGGAGAGGGAGAGAGAATCTTAAGCAGGCTCCATGCTTAGCATGGAGCCCCATGTGGGGCTTGATCTCACAACCCTGAGATCATGACCTGAGCCAAAATCAAGAGTTAGTCACTTAACTTGACTGAGCCACTCAGGTACCCCAGTTAACATCCATCTTACAGTCCATATGTTATTCTCAAATCACTTATTTAAATTAAGAGTCTTAAAACACAGGTTTAGATTGTTTTAGCTTTTTATTCAGAAGTCACCATTTCAGTTTCCCTCTTTATGATAGCACATGTGGGAGCTCCAGTGGCATAATCAGTTAGCACATGGTACCTTTAGAATACCACATGCACAACTTTTATTGTCTATTATGATTTTCTCATAACTCATTATCTTCTAGAGGTTTTAACAACCAAACAAACTCAGATACTTGTCAACGTCTTCCTTGTCTTACTAGCAAACTGTAAAGGTAACGATGCATAGATCTATGTTAATCTATGTTCAATAAAGGTATAAAATATCAAGATATTTTAAGTCATGAAGCCCTTACATGGAAGAATAAGAAGAAGAAATAAAACATAAAAAATGCTTATTTTGGTACCCATATAATTGGACCTGAAGTTCTCTCTTGGTTTACGAGAATAAAACATATTTTCCATAATATATATATACTCATAAAGCTATTAAGCCCACATCTAAAACTATTAAATACAGTTTTAAACCTATATCTATAAAACTACTGAATATATACATAAAGCTATTAAATAATATACAATATAAAAGAATAAGTGATTCAAACAAAAATTGCAATTGTGCAAATTTAATTTGGGTATTAAAGCCCATTTACTTTCTATATGTTTTTTACAAGAATGACACAAGCTGATGAACTTGAAGCCATTTTGAAAACTTTGGTCTTTTCAAAGACTTGTGACTAGAAATTGCCCTCCTCCCACCCCAAAAAGATAAAAAAAAAAAATACTGAGAATGTTCTTTTGTCTTTATCAGTGGTATAGTAAAACATGGTTTTATTGAATATTATCTCCAGAAAATTGGCAAATTGTTAAGTGGTTAGACAAAGTTTTCATTTTCAGAAAAAAGAACTGAGAAATAAATCTGAATATCTGTACTCACTATCAATTAGCAATTGTGTTGCTTTAATCTTAACAAAAGTAATTGCGGTGCTGTTAGCAATTGGCTTCTCCGGAAAATTTGCAGAAACATGTATTGCCTCAAAACATTTCCTATTTTTAATTAAATAGTTTGCTTTATTTTTTTTCCTGTGATTATTTGTAGGAATACTGAAAGACTCCAAATTTAAGTGTTATTTTTTTCAGATCGTTGGCTGTGAATGTGAATAAATTCATTGTAGTAAGTATGGAAGTGATAGGTACTGGGATCTTTTTCAAGGGTAATCTAAAATATATCACCTGTTGTATATAGTTTTCTTTGAGATTCTTAACTATCATATTTCTTAAAGAATCACTTCATTAAATCCATTGATTTAATTTTGATGTAACAAATTTGTTTTTACATTTTCCTTATTTTAAATACTAAACAGAAAATATAATCTTAATACATGTTTGAGGTTCGGTAATTTATTTTGTTCTTTAACAAACTTTTTCTGAGAATGTCCACTACAATACAGTCATTAAGAAATAAAGTTACTTAGGGCACCTGGGTGGCTCAGTTGGTTAGGTGACTGCCTTTGGCTCAGGTCATGATCCCAGAGTCCTGGGATCGAGTCCCACATCAGGCTCCTAGCTCAGCAGGGAGCCTGCTTCTCCATCTGATCCTCTCCCCTCTCATGCTGTTTCTCTCTCTCTCTCAAATAAATAAATAAATAAATAAAATCTTAAAAAAAAAAAGAAAGAAACTTACTTCTAGGTGTTCACATCTCAAGACTGTTACATGAATCAATATCCCTCATGACATCTCCAGTACTTTTATGAATGATTTTCATTGTCATAAAATCATATGATTGCAGAATTCTAGGAGAAGCAGCATGAAATAAGAATATCCGCTTTTCTTAACTTTCATATTTATCCTAATATGCAATCCCAAAATTCACCATTTTATCACTTTGAAAGGGGAAAATATATCATCAGAAAAAATAAGAAAAAGAGTTCTTATATTGGGGAGGTTGTAAAAAACGAGCTTCCTCACCCACTGCCCCCCTAAATTATCCCTGAGCTTCTGCCTGAAGATTTTTCCTTCCCGTCACTTTCCTAATGTTTGTGACCAGTGATTAATTTAAACGGATACAGCCAGCTATTTCTTTCCTTCCCATGCAGGCACCCAAATACGAATTTTTGCCATCCAGAATCAAAGAGACAAAGGGGAGTGGACTACATTCTTGAGCTCACTTGTGAAGTGTCCCCTCTCACTCACAGAAAGAAAACAGAAAATACCCCGTGTTTCATTACCTAAAGTCAAATGTCATTACCGGTAGCCCTGAGTGTCAATCCCTCATGGAGCAATATGCTCAGAGCCGCTGTGAACGCTGCCTCACCTCAACTGGCAGGCAGACCATGAACTGCAGTGTTTTAGTGCCTTCTGCTGTTGGTGCCTAAAAACGCAGTTGGCATCATTTACACCATGTTTATAACAGGCAGCACGGACTGATCTTTTCCATATTTGCAAGACATTTTCTATTGTAATCGGCAAAGACACCTCAGTGCAAAAGCATGTTACTCATTGTTGAAAGAAAACAAAGTCTCAGCAATAGCCTTTTCAATGCTGTGTCATTTGAATTATGTTAGATGTCTTTATTATTTCTCTCAGGAAAAGAGTTTGAACAAAGACAGTGTCAAATATACTAAGTAAATACAGAGAACACCCCCAATTTCTTTGAGTGTTTTTTTTTACATTTCAGATTTTTTTTTAAGAAAAATATTAACCATGAACAATAAAGAGATGAAAGTGGCCAGAATTGCTTCACTCCTTTTTTAAATTATTTTTCCATGGAGTAACTCTTATTTTCACAGATAAGGACTCTCAAAAGATCAGCTTTGAAAATAACGTACTAAAATATAAATAACCTGAAAGTAGTTTGACTTGTCTTTTCACAGAATTCTAACGAAAATATTTAGGCTATGACAAAAAAGATTAGGAGAAATGACCAAAATCGGGTTAACCCTGGAAGTAAGCAGGCTGAACTTACACGAAAGAGCAGAGTAAACATCTCCTAGGACAGTGAGGGTCCATTTAGCAAATGAGTTTTTCCAGTGTGCTAAGAGGCAGCCTTATAAAAACCCCCAGAGAGTCATTTATCCACACTTCTCATGTTATCATTAGGACCATCCATACCCATGTAAAAATTAAAGTCCTACACAGAGAGAAAGGCAAGTTACAAGCAACAAATTTCTCTTGAAAATATTTTAAAACATTTAAAACCCTTCCTCATGTAAAAATTATCCAAGCCAACAGGCTGAGAAAGAAAATAATTAAAGGCGGCAGCATTTTCTAGAATCCAGTTGTTAACAAGTTTGAGAAACATGAAAAATTTTATGTCTCTAAGCACTGTATCTAATTTCACAAGTATAACTTGTCCTTACCACATAGAGTAGGCGTAATCACAATAATATAGCCACTATCATGCTAGGGGAAGATCACTTCTTAGCTTTCTCTAATGAACAGTGTGAATTTAAATTGAACTTTTCTTTTTAATTCAAAGGTTATAAAACAAAACTTCTTGGATTGGAACCTAAAATGTCACATTTGTTCACCTCTTAATCAAGTAAAACTCAAAGAAATTACCAAGTCCTTACTTAAAATAATGTACCACATTGTTACTTTTAAGATGCAACCATTTCCTTAAAGTAAATAAGCCTTAAATTAGGTTCCAATTCAGGATGGCATCTGATTAATGGGAATGGTTGCACCTAATCTTGGCAGAAGGGAGCATGGCCCTTGGATCCATGCACAGAATATCGTCCCGTGCTCTGGGTCCCTGCTTACCCTTTTAACACAATATTCTTTTCCTTCCTGGTCATTGGCACCCTGCTGGTATCCATTCCTGAACTCAATAGCCAATACATCTACCGGTCTGCTCTTTCAGTAAGCTCAGAGCCTAGAGGACCCTTCCTGAGTCAGACTACCATGATTTTGGCCACATCACCTGTTTGGTTCTTGTCTAAGCACCATACCTTTGTCTCTGCTCTGAGGTCACACTGTTTGTTCTACAGAAGCCCTATAATAGCTCTGCAAGTTCCAAATTCAACTTCTTCCCCTACTCTACTGAAAATTCCTCAACCTCTCCTAGGCCACAGAGGAGCTTATAATGAATGGACATGGAAGACCACTTGCCTGAACAAACTATCTCCACTCTCCAACAACTGGGGTTGCCCTCCTGCACACGGTGCAGTGTAGTGATCTCTCCCCACATTCCCAAATGTGCCACCAAGTACAGCCCCTTAGTATCAGCTAATGACTTCCCTCAACCCTTCCATTTTTCCCATGAAAGCTTTCTGCATTCTTTTCCTGAATGATGTAACTTTCCTCACACCATAATCTCTTCCTACTCCAGGATCATTCACACACACACACACACACACACACATACACACACATTCTTCATTAGGGCTAAAAATAGTGGGACGTACACAAGGAGAAGAATCAGATCACCAAGAAGAGAAAAGCATCCAAAGTTATTTCTAAGGTTGTCTCTATTCAAGTAGAAGTATTACCTTGGCATTCCTACTTATGCATGTGCTAGATGGTGTTCTACACACTGAGGAAACTGTAAGGAAGACTAAGCCTTCTGTTTTCATTATCTGGTTTATTTCATCATTTCCTTTCTTCTTATAAATGTATCCATAATCACCAATGAACGTGAATGCTCATTCAAGGTCATTTAAGCAAATACTCTCTAAACATTGGTTTAACCTTGAATTTGTTCTAGCAGAGAGAACCTAATGTATATTAGTTAAAATTCTCACTTTGTGTTCAAAAAGGGTTTATTATATGTAGCATATTTACTGAGTGTACATTGCATTTTTTTACTTATTTGGAATTACGTTTTTACTTCAAAACGTCTTCTTATTCATTCATCATGGGGCAACATTAGTCACTCACATTTGCTAAGGGTCGGGATACCTCACTTGGACATACTAAATATCTTTTGGTGTTTGGCATATCAATTTTTTTTTGGCATATCAATTTTTTAAACCAGGTCATGTCTTGGAGGTATATTTAAAGATAGATCTAGATGACAAAATATGCTTTTCATGTCCGTGTTACACTACTACCCCACGCATTATTTCCACTTGGAAGGAAACTGGTGGCAACAAAAAAATCATCAGACTTCAAGAGGCTTCTGGGTAGCTGGTCTCGTGGTCAAATATAAAGTCCGCAGTTGTTCCTCATACTGTGCTCCTCCATGCTCCAACAATACTCAGCAATGTTGACAGAAGTTAAGAGAAGCCTGAGCTTACTCTGCTATTTATGCACAAGATAGAGTCGAGTTTGATTGAATCAGGATCACTTTATATTTCACTAGTTATAGAAGGTCACAGGTGGAAACCTGGCTTCCCTGGCATGATAATTTAGTGTATTTCTGTCACATTTAGTATTCCTTATAAATTGGATCAGTAGGCTTTAATCTATGTCTGCCCAGATGACTTGATTTCTTGTCTACTACTTGGTTCCTCTGGCTCTCATCCAATTCCCTTCCCGTACATACTGCAAACAACTTCCAGACTGATTCCCCTAAAATAAAAATTTGATCACAGCAGTCAGATTGCTAGAGTCTCCAAGATGGGGTTAAATGCTTTCACCATGGTTCAGAAGGCTCTTCATTCTCTAGCTCCTCATTTTCAGTCACCTTGAGTCTGGTCATCTTTCTGAATCCATTTGTCTACATCCTTGCTACTCAAGGTCCATGGAATAACAGCACTACTGAATCACCCAGATGTACTGAACTAGACTTTACATTTTAACGAATCCCTTCAATAAATCTTGGGTACATTAAAGTTTGAAAAGCACTGGTCTACATAATGTTAACCACTCAGTCAGAAATAAAATGACTTCCAAATAGTCTTTTAAAATTGATGAGTAAATCTTTATGTATCTTAGTTTTTAATTAAATTTTTGTTGGATTTTGGTTAGAGGGAAAGTCAAAATAGTTTGGAGAGAAATTGCCACTGGAAAGTATCCAACTTAACTTACGTTGGTTGCATTATTTTCTGGGAAAACAAATACCAAATACTGGGAAAAAATGTGTAACAAGCAAATTTTTATTTTTCATCTAATTGGTTATTCCTCCTTGTGGATAAACTGGCATGAAAGCCTCCTAAATGAAGCAACAGTGAGTCCATCTCCGCCCTTTTGAGGGTCAGCACCATCAGAACCCCTCTGATGGATTGACATGGTGCAAACTGCCATCCATGAGCAGGACCACTGAGGAACCACAATGGCCCACTCCAGTCAGCACTGTCTTGCTTGGTCACTGTGCATCAGAGCCTACATATCAGCACTCTGTTTACCTCCCCACCATTGTGGATGGTGTTGTTTGTCAGAGGCGGCCTCCTCCTTCCTGTCCCAATAAACTCTGGCTTGCAGTCTGAGTTGACCAAATTGGTGTTTCGTCCTGGACTTTGAACCTTGAGTAAGTGTCCTGAAGGCAAAGGAGCACAGAGGTCACTGATTACAGCAGCTAATCAGCCCTAGTGATGGCAGTATAGACAGATGGTTCGAGCTCAGAGTATCGTTTTCCTCCCTGCTCACTGCTTCCCTGCCCATTCCCTAGCCTGGCTGCCCAGCCTCTGGCCAGTTTCCTTCTGATAAATTCTCTCTTGTTTTGAGTTAGCCAAAAATTGGTTTGAGGGTTGCAACCAAAAACACTGAGAATAAACTCACCACAAAGAAAATGTTCATCAGGACTAGAGACCTCACTTAAAGATTGAGAGTCTACGTGGTCACAGATAAGAGGTTATTTCTAGTCTGTGTGTGACAGAGTCTATAACTGTCAGTAACTCTGACATGAAGGAACTGTTTTTCAGTGACAAAGCATGGGAATCTTGGGGACCATGCTGGGGTAATTGCCTAAGCATTTTTTTAAGGTTGTTACGAATTTATCATGCATAAAAAAAGCCAACAGTATGATAAAAAGATCTTTTATATCTGGTCATGGCAGAACAGGTTCAAAATACATTTTCTTTTAAATGTATTCAGTCAGTACACAATTCTTTGTAAAAGATATAGATAAATCCAATTATCTATCCATTTATCTATCTATCTATAATACCTTTGTTATAATACAAGATTTATACTGTTTCTCCATCAAAAAATAAAATAAAAGCCCTTAGAAATATCTACAGATAGATTGAGAGCACTCTATGAAAGGTGGGCCTGATTTAATGGGACATATGTTGATGCAGCAAAATACTTATAAATCTATAAAGTTTTTCTTTGTCCTTAAAATATCCCAAAACATTAGCAAGACATTTGTCATGAAACCGAGCTTCACTGGACCATCATATTTGACAAAGGGGTCTGATATGTACATTCCCCCAAACCTTTCTTTGCCATGGAAATCTGATGAATCTGCATTCATGCCCAAAGTTAAAGACCTGGGACATCCTGGACTCTCGTCCACAGTGATGGCAAAGCGTGTGAGGCATTCTCTTTCCATCTGTTTTTACCTCTTCCTCCTCCTCGGGCTCAGAAAAGAAAGCAAGAAAGCAAGACAGTCAACAGGACACGGTGCTGGGCATCATGCAGCCACGTTTCTGACAGTAACATCACGTGGCACAGTAAGAAAACACGACAGCAGAACCCAGATAGCTATTCCTGGTTCTAGAGATTTTTTGTTTGTTTGTTTGGGAACCTGATTTGTCCATCAAAGTAACTGAATTGTTCTTAAACTAAGGGGTGGTGGGAAAAGGCGCTGAGGGGATGCTGACATTCTTCTACTATGAGCAAGACCGCGTTATTTCCAAACTTGAATAAAAGACTTCACATCTGCTAGCATTATTTCATTTCTGCCTCCTTCCAAAAAAATTACTTGAGGAAGAATATTTATTATTATTATCTTAGCATGTTAATTTTTCTGTTTTTTTACGTTTGTGGTAGTTTTTGACATTTGTTATTAACTTAAAACAAATCTGCACATTCCAGATTTGTTTTAGTTCATGGTTTGAGTAAAACATAAGTAATAAGAACCCAGAAATCTCCAGAAAACAAATTGGTGAGTTCGAGAAGAAAAAAGGTCAAGTGTATATGCCTAACCAGTTACAATTTGCTACGTATAAAATCACTAAAACATGTTATAAGTATGCTTAGATAAGTCCAGCACGTTAAAGTAGCTAGGACAGACATTAATTTTTACCTGTACTTCTGTTAATATCTTTATTCCATAAACCTCTATTACTAAAATCAACACTAAAAGAATGAAAGTCAGGTGTTCATATATTTTTCTGCTACCTGCCTGGCATTGGAATCTCAAAAACCAAATGAAATCACATTCATTTGGATTCCTTTTCCTTTAATTTATAACTATTTATGTATTAATGCCACCGAAAATTGCTTTTGTGTAAGTTCTACAAATTCATCTCCTAAATAAGCTAGAGTGTAAATAAAATGTCACAGAAGACTTTACACATTGGGAAACTGGTTCAACACCCTGTAAGTGCTAGCACACGACATTCTCCCAACAAAGAATGAAAAAACACATTTTAATAGACATTTACTAGATAAAATTTCTATTATTTATATTAGTATGTATCATCTGAAAAAGTAGGGTTATATATACAGATTTTTATTTTTAAAACATTTTCTTTTTTTTTTTTGCCTTCTTTTAAAATAATTTGTGGGGCACCCAGGTGGTATAGTCAGTTAAGCATCTGACTCTTGGTTCCAGCTCAGGTTGTGATCTCAGGGTCCAGGGATGGAGCCCCACGTCGGGCTCCGCGCTCAGCATGGAGTGCGCTTGAGATTCTCTCTCTCCTCCTCTGTCCCTCCCCGCCCCCGTTCGCTCTCTCTCTTTTTCTCTCTCTCAAATAAATAAATCTCTTTAAAAAATAAATAAAATAAAATAATTTGTCCTTCAAATGAGTTTGAAGCCATACGTACAAAAAACTGTGTTTTCAACATTGGTTTTCAGTACATTTATATGATGATTTCCCCCACTGGTCAGTAATTCTGACTTATTTCATGTTTACTTTAAATACGTCTTCTGCTAATATCTTCTAGTGATTCTTTTCAACTAAACAATAAAAACAGACATTCAAGAACTAAGAAAATATATACAATGAACATATCCTCACCAAAATATTTGAAGATGAATGAGATTAATTTGGCTGTATGTTAATACAGACTTCTTTAGCCATCTGGAGTTTACTTTTGTGGGGGAAGTCTGAGACAAGCTAATTGGTATTATTTTTATAATAAACAATTTTGTGTTCTACTTTCTCTCTTGCTCAAATGCCTTTCTGCTTGATTAGAAGTTCCCAAACTTTCTTGGTTTGTGGCACCCTTAAATAATTTAATATTACTTAATAACCATCCTTAAATGATTTAATAACCACAATTACTTAATAACAGAATGTATGTGCCTATTGATCACAACACATCTTCTCAAACTTTGCAATTAGATAGGGTATCTTCAGCCTCATTTCTCGTTCCATTGATTTTTACATGGTATGTGCTTTTTAACAAAGCACCCACCAAATATCTGGGTTCACACAGATATGACATCATAAAAAGGAATGTTGTGCAATCTAAAATTGAAATCAGGAACTACCTTCAGCAAGGAATTTAAACAGCATTTGAAAGATGTCTAGTATCCCAGTTTCCCTTAAAAATTTAAAATACCCTGGGATGCCTGGATGGCTGTCAGTTAAGCATTTGACTCTTGATTTTGGCTCAGGTCATGATCTCAGGATCGTGAGACTGAGCCCCTGCGTGGGGTTCCACACTCAGCAGGGAGTCTGCTTGAGGATTCTCTCTCTCCCTCTCCCTCTCCCTCTGCCCCTCCCCCTCTTATGGGTTCCCATGCATTCTCTCTCTCTTTCTTTCTCAAATAAATTAGTAGATAAATCTTTTAAAAAATTTTTAAATATTCCACCATGCCCTGTGAGCTTATGGTGGTACCCCAAGACATCTTAGGACAAAGTCTGGGAACCACAGTTTTAAAGAATTCTTTCTTTAATCTTGAAATCATACACTATTACGATACTAAATGAAAATGTGGGTTTCTTGTCACTAAATCTTTTGGCTAATAAGGAGCCTTTTTTTAATCGGTAAACTCTACAGTTTACACATATTCTTTAAATATTTTTAAATTTCTTTCTGGCTTGCAGACAGCTGCCTCTTCACTATGTCCTCACATGGCCTCTCCTCTGTGAACACACACTGCTGGTGTCTCCTCCTCTTCTTACAGGGACACCAGTTTTATTGGATCCGGGCTCCAACATTATGACTTCACGCACTTTCATTTACCTTCTTAAAGGCCTTTCTGCACGTGCAGTCCCATCTGAGGTAGGGTTACAGCATATGAATTTGAGAGGACACAATTCCATCCATAACAAGGTGCAAGTATAAACTCTGAGCTTACTCCTTTATACACAAATATGTTTTCCCCTCACTCACTTCTCTCTTTTTCAATTTATATGAGCCTCTTAGCTTCTTGTCATCTATGGTCTCGCCATCTTGTTCTCTCTTTCTTATTTCATATAGTTTATGTTTTCCTGAATTTAGCAGACAGGGGGGAGAATGGCAACTTTTAAATTGTACAACTAAATTTTTTTCTAACAAATACCCTTTCTCTGCTATAATCTTTGCCCTTTAGTTTACAGCATCTCTCCAGCACATACCTTTGGTTGGTTTTACTGCTACTTTTTCTCCAGTCTATTGACTTATCTTTCAGTAAGTGGAAAACTACTAAGTGCCCATTCCTAGAGTTTATTTATAAGCAGAATAAAAGTTCTATGAGTGATCCGTAGTTCCCTTCACTGTGCGTCTGGTTGCTTGGAGAGTTCTTTCTCCTTGGCCCTCCGGCTGGGGGTTTGGTTGATGGGTGCTGACTCTAATGAAAATTTTAGCATTTTACAATCTTTTACTGGGTGTGAAAGTGCAGAACTGAGAAGGGACCTGGTGGTTTCTAGTATTTGAACATCTGATTATGATCATTGGAGTTTATTTCTGAGGTCCGAAATAGTCCAGTTATTTTTCTTTCCAGAAATGTATGTAACATACACCTATATTGTATCAGCAGGAACCGAGGCTTCAGAATCTATTCATCAAACAGGTATTAAAGGAGGAATATGGGTAATAAATATTTATAGCTGTATATCTGTAGTCTTGACTCTAGCTTCTTTGCAGGAGAAATGGTTGCTTTTGCTTTGGTATACAGAAAGCAGAGTTTCTGCAGTTTAGGTAAATGGTGGTCATAGATGGTTAACTAATCAAGGAATCTGCTAGTACCTTCAAATACAAGATTGATCAAATAAATATATTCTTTATCTAATATGAAAAAGATGAATCTTGAATTGCTTTCATGTCAGGATAAAAATTATTAACCTGTAAGTGTTCCCAGACTTCTTTCCCCCTCCCTCCCTCTCTCCCTTAAAATGGACTACACTGCCTCTTCCATTTGGGGCTCTTTTCTACCTGCTCTGTTGTATGCAAGAGCCTTTCTTATTAGACCGGGTATGCTCGCTTTTGTGAGAGAGAATTGGAGCAAGGTAAGAGGGTCGGAGGAAACTGGGAGGTGCCCAAAGGTGACAGTTGCAGAAAAATGTAGGAGCGGAGCATGCTGGGCATAGGAGCAGCTTTGGGGTGAGTCGGGTATATGGGAAAGGAAACAAAGGGGATTTAAAGTACTATTGGGGACTGCGTGTTCCCTTTATGCGTCATTTTGGAATTACTCTTGCTTTCCAAGACATTCTTCTTTCAGCAGTGGGGTTGAGTCACCCAGGTCAATGTTTTCAAGTGTTATATTTAATGGTGGTAATGGGAGTAAAATTGGAGTTTTGAAGCCAAGGTGTTTTACCCAGCTGGATTTCAGATTTAGATCATCACCTTTGATCTGAGCCACATGTGCATTTTCAGTAACTCTCCCTAGATCCTGCAGAGGGGAATAGAGGGAAAATCTGGGCCCAGCAAGAACAACAGTGGTTTTTGGACTACCACCAGAAAGTAAAAGGGATCTCGTGGAGACCACACTGAGATTGGAATTTCAATTTGGGGGAAATGCATGGGTTGGTACTGGATGTTCCAGGCAGAAAACCAGATTTGTGCAATGTTATGCCAGTTAACTAAATTGAGAAAATGTTTTAAACTTCCTGGTGAGTACTGACCAAGAACTGGACTCTTAAGTGGACACCAAATTTCTTACAGAGATGCCAGACCGACTGGGGCTGATACAAAGGTTTGGCTTGGCTCCACACAATACGACCTTGGGGACACAGCCTTGACTAGGGCCACCCAGTCTGGACCTCCTAAGACAACCTACTTGCCACCAGAAAATTAAAACATTCTTGGGAAATAATTGGCAGAATATAAAAAGAAAGACTTTGACATCAAGTTAAATGCTATCACAGAGACAGTGAAGAGATGAAAAATCACTATCATATAAAACTTTATAAAGCTTTGCACTAAAAGAATTTCTTTCTGGATTCAAAGCCACTGGGGTGGATGTTTCCATTAGGGTGTGCCCCAGAAAAGGCAATTGTGACACGGACAAAAACTGCAAAGGAGATTAAACTTAAAAGTAAACACCAGTGACCCAGGGAACAAGCAATACTCTGGCTTTATGTTCCACCAGGAAGAACCACTGTATGCTGCCTGCCAGGGCTTTGGATTAGGGTAAGATTTAATTACACATATCAAAAAAAATTAAGAATATAGTATTGGCTTATATAAGATCTAATTTTGTTTTTTTCTCATGTCAGGAAGTCTAAAGTTAGGCTAAAATTGGTTGTTCCATAGTAGCTTCAGCAATGGTCACCTTGGACTTCTAGTTGTTCAGGGCAGCAGAGGGAAGGACAGGAAATTGTCGCCATGCTAGTTCTATGATTTACCCTTTTACTTGACTCTCATATAACTGAAAGTTATTTCAAAGGCTGTTTCTAGCTGCAAAGAAATGCAAAAAAAGGGAAAAAGGAAGAAAGGGAGAAAGAAAATGTATGATTTGCTGGCACATTTGTACTTCATTATTGGAAATATATTAGCAAAGAAGGTGAGAAAGAATATTGGGGTATAAAAAAAAGTACTAGTAGTTTCTGCCTAAGGACTATAAAAATAGCATTATAATCCTAGTAGAATATGTGTGAAAACATTAGACATTAGTGTGAAATTCTGGTCTTTATTTAGGTGCTGAGGAGAAAAGGAAGGTGATTCTAAAAACTAAATGAGAGAAGAGTCAGCTCAGAGTCCCCTCGAGTCCCGGCCCCTCAGTTAGATAAGATAACAAGTGGTTACATCTTCCCATGTTCAAAAGTATGCAAGTACACTTACCAAGGATTCATTTCATTTCATTTGAGTTACGACAAACAAGATCATATTTATTGTTTGCAACTTGCTTCTTTATGCAGGAAAATTACAGTTCAAAAGATACAGATTCTACTTCATTTTTAATGCTTCAGAATATTTAATATAATGGCTAGAGCATAGATTTCAATATGGCTGAATATCTAGTTTCAAATCTTTGCCAGGGTTCTTTCTTATAATTTTGCGTTATTATTTTTATTTTTTAAAGATTTTATTTTATTTATTTTATTTTATTTATTTTATTTATTTCAGAGAGGGACAGAGAGAGAGAGCAAGGATGAGTGGGGTGAGGGGGAGAAGGAGAAGCAGACTCCTGCTGAGCTGGGAGTCTGATTCGGGGCTGGATGCCAGGATCCTGAGATCATGACCTGAGCCAATGGCAGATGCTTAACTGAGTGAACGTCTCAGATGCCCCTACTTTTATTTTTATAACATAGATTCTTAAAAATGTGATTGCTAAGCTGCAGAGGTGTCAAGAACTGTGCAGACTCTGAGATTTTTACCCTACTTCCAAGTTAACAAAGTAGTCTGACACATTTTCATGAATCCTGACAAAGGACAACAGACTTGTAGGTAAGAGACGAAGGACACTTTATTACTTGTAGTAATAGTAGTAGCCTTATGACCAATATTCACACCAGTGTCCTAAGTTCCAATTCCCATTGAGTAATGGAAAGAGGGTCAAGCACCCACAACGTTACAATAGAGGTACCTAAACTTAAGGAACTCGAATATCTTATAACGGGCAGTAAATACATCTGCTCTTTGCTCCAGAGGAAGGCATGGCCTTTATCTTCCCAGGTTCTTTACCATGCAAGTCATCCTTGAAAAGATGGTTTGAATATGACACTGAAAGCACAAGCAACAAAATCAAAAATAAGCAAGAGGGATTACATCAAACTAAAAGCTTCAGCACAGCTAAAAAGAAAAAAAATCAACGAAGTAAAAAGACAACCTACAAAATGGGAAAAAATATTTGCAAACCATCTATCTGATAAGGAGTTAACATCCAAAAATATATGAAGAAAGTATTTAACTCAATAACAAAAAATAAAAAAATAATAATAATAACCCAATTTAAAAATGGACAAAGGGCTTGAATAGACATTTCTCCAAAGAAGATATACAGAAGGCTCATGAAAAAAAAAATCGCACTTCTGGGAATATATCCAAAAGAAACAAAACACTGATGTCAAGAGATATCTGCACCTCCCCCCCCCCCCGCCGTTATTATTATTTACAACCGCCAGGACATGGAAACAACCTAAGTGCCCATTGCTGGATGAATGGATAAAGAAGTTGTGGTATATGTGTGTGTGTGTGTATATATATACACACGCACAATGGAATATGGTTCAGCCATAAAAAAGGCATGAAATCTTGCCATTTGTGACATAATGGATGGACCTTGAAGGCATTATGTTAAGTGCAATAAGTCAGACAGAGGAAGACAAATACTGTATGATCTCACTTATATGTGAAATCTAAATTTAAAAAGGAGAAGGAAGAAAAGAAAAGAAAAGAAAAATCTCCTAGAAAAAGAGATCAGACTTGTTACTAGAGGTCGGGGATGGGGGCGGAACTGGAGGACGGGGGTCAAAAGGTACAAACGTCCAGTTATAAAATAAAGAAGTACTAAGGATGTAAGGTACTGCATCGTGACTGTAACTAAGCCTGCTGTGTGATATATAGGAAAGTTGTTAAGGTGGTAAACACTAAGAGTTCATATCAAAAGGAGAAAGTATTTTCCCTTCTTTTTCTTTCTCTTCTTTCTCATGGATCTAGATGAGAAAAAGGATGTTAGCTGAACCTACTGTGGTAATCATTTCACAATATACGTGCTCTGTGCCTTAAACTTATACAGTGATGTATGTCGATTATTTCTCCATAAAACTGGGGGTGGGGGCGGAGATAGTTTGGAGGAAAGGCAATCAGTGTCTCTGCTTTCAAAAACTTCAGAAATACAAAAGGCCCTTGGAAAACTGTCTCTCCATAAAAAGGCATGTGTATATTCACATTTAGTAACTATTGTCAAATTAGCTTTCAAAAAAAGCTGGAGACATTTACCTCCCAGGATATTTGCCGAAACTAGTTTCCCCACATCCCATTAGCCTTGACATTTTAAGTCCCTTCAATTTTGGTTGAAAGTTTGAAAATGATATTTAAGAGTTACTTGAATTGTATTTCTTTGACTGAATTTGAATTATGCACATTTTCAAGACCTTACTGGATATTTGTATTTTTTTCTTTTCTTACCTGCTGATTTATATGACTTACTCACTTTTTACTGTAGGATTGGGTTTATCTTTTATTTATAAGTGTCTGGGAGGTGTTTACGCTAAGGATAACAAGGCTTTGTGTTACAAATATTTTTTCTAAGTTATCCTTTTTCTTAACTTTGCTTAGCTGACTTTTGCCATACAAATTTAAAAATTTGAGGTAGTCAAAACTTTTCTCTTTGAATTCTTTTCCTCATCCAACCAAATCACATACAAATATTCTTAAAATTTCTCTAACATTTTTACCACTTTATTTTGTACTTGTAAACTTTTAATCTAAGTTGGATTTATTTCTGTGGTATAAAATTGGAGTCATTCTCTGATTTTGCTGAAGAATGGCCATTATGTTAATGTCACCTATTTAATATGCCATTTTTTGCAACTGATTTGCAATCCCAACTTTTTCATGTTTTAGTTTCTCGCATACGTTTATATTATATTCCCAGCTGTAATTTCTCATATACATTTTTATTTACCACTGGTCTCTGTATTCTTTGCCATTGATCTACTTGTTAATTTGCATGTGAATATCATAGTGTTTTGATTATAATAAAATCATAGTAAGAAAAGTCCTACCACCTGGTGGAATGTTGGAAGTAATTAGTAACCCACTGACTTCAAAGCCCTGATTTGTAATATTTGCTTACAGCTATCAGTACAATATCACTTTTCTTAGAATTGCAGTTTTTTAAGATCAAAAGTATCTATTCCTTGAGATTTGGGAGTAATTAATCTGTAAAGCTGTCTTTGCCATGTGTTGTCTTTGTCTTGTTTCTCCATATGAGTATGTGCGTGAATGTAAAGATTTTAATTAATAATTTAGTTTCTTTTATGACATAAGATAATTCAGCTTTCTATATCCTCCTGATTCAATTTTGGTAGAAATTCAATTACCCTAAGTTTTCAAATTTCAGCCAATGAAGTTATTATGACATTCTATATTATTCTTTCAGTATGCTCTCCATCTAAACTATGGCCCTTTTATCACTCTTAAAAAAATAATAATTATTATTTCTGACTTCTCTCTTGGTATTATGATCAATCTTGTCAAAAGCTTGTGAATGTGTTTTTCTTTGAAATATTCTTCTGTCTTTTTTGATTCTCAATTATAACTTTATCATCATTATTTCTTTTACATTTCTTATGTCTTTAAGAAGACTTTTTCTAAGGGCACTTGGGTGGCTCAGCCTGTTAAGCAGCCACTCCTGATTTTTGCTCAGGTCATGATCTGAGGGTCCTGGGATTGAACCTGCATCGAGTTCTGTGCTCAGCCAGGGAGTCTGCTTGGGGATTCTCTCTCTCCTCTCTGTCTGCCCCTCCCCCAGCTCATGCATGTTCTCTCTCTCTCTTTCTCTAGCTCTAAAATAAATAAATAAATCTTTTTTAAAAGAACAAGAAGACTTTTTCTAAAATAAATATTTTAAGACTATAAATTTCCCTATAGGTGCTGCTTTAGCTGCATCAATAAGCTTTGATACATAATATTTTTGCTTTCATTTAGTTCAAAATATTTTCTAAATTCTGAAATTATTTTTGATGTATGATTTGTTCTCTTTTGTCAACTTCCAAGCACATGGCAGTTAAAAGTATTTTTTTGTTTAATTCATTCAGTAAACTACAAAAGAAATATAAATTTAGATGATGGATATACAATTTAAAATAAAGTATGAATGATCATGTTAAGTATTTTTTTCCTATTTTAGTAAATTTTAACTCATATATCTCTTGTTTTCTTATTTTGATCTGTTAAAATGAAATTTATTAATAGATTTCTGATGTTGCACTGTCTTATCAGTTCTATAACAGATGTATTCATGTATAATATCCTTACAATATGTTGATACATATGCTTGCAAATATTTAGGATTTTTACATCAATATTTATAATTAAATTGGACTATAGTTTTATTTTGTGTTGCCTTTTTGTTAGGTGTTGGTATCAATGTTTTGAAATCTTATAGAAAGATTTTTTTAAAAGTTCATTGTTTTTTCCATGTTGAGAATAATTTTTAAAACATTGCAATCATCAGCTTTACTGCTCTTTTGTAAAAATAATTTTTCTATAACAAGAAGTCTCTTTATACTTCCTGTATCTGGCCAGTTTGCTCATTTCTATTGCAAAATGCAGTGCTAAATCAACAAATCCATATAGTTTAACATAGTTTTTACTAATTGATAAATCAAACAGTCAAGTTCTAAATATTTGAAGACCACAATTATCAACATTTGCTAGTTTTCAACATAAAGCCTGCTAACGCTTAGATTATGACCACAGTAGTGGATGAAAAAGATCCTTGCCCACTTTCCTTATCCTCTTATTGGTATCTCAGCATCCCCATGAAAAATGGTAAAGGGTAGAGTCTGCCTCTTCCTGAAAACACATAACATCAGGCAAATGTTTCCATCAGAAGAGATTGTATGAACTTGCAAGAATATCCCAGGGAAGAGTGGCCTGAGAGGGCACCAAGCCCTAAATACAAGTCTACAAACACTATAAGGCTGCACCATTTTACCCCAACACCCCAGTTTCCACAGTGCAAACAGCAAAGCATGTAAAAGCTGAGGTTGAGGACATGAGAATGGGCTTGGAGTGAGAAAACAGAAAATCCTCACTGCAGACACAGCACCTCAGTGAAAAGTGTCTCACCTCTGCCTGGCAACTTACGGCCACTTTCTCAGGAGTTGGGCTCTGGTGACCACCCACCTCCTCTTCTGGTCACATTTCCCCTCTAAGCAGTGCTGTATACTGAGACCCCTTTTAGATAAATCCATGCTATCTTCCTGTCACAGGTCCACATCTGGTCCCCAGACACTCATATCTTTGTGCTGTTATCTACAGAAGAGCACATGGCTCTGAATGCAGGCCTCTTTACCTCACTATTGAGCAGGGCAGCTCCAGCCATAGCCTCTCAATTTTATTTTTCTCCTAACAAGAGTCAGTCACAAGTCCTTAAGCTTCCTCATCTCCAAAAAGAATAAACATCTAAAGTAGTCTATAAAGCAAAAGCGATTTCAAAAATAACATGCTTTCAACTTGAAACATATTCTTGGAACTAGAGAAGAAAATAAGCAAAAATAGAAAGGAAAATCTGAAAAAAAGAATAATAAGGGAAGACAAACTGTAGCATATATTAAAATATATTATGTAGCTACAATAACAAAATTCCTAATTCCATCTATCAATGGGGTCAAGAGAAGGGCTGGGGCAATGGCTACAAGCACTGCTGAGTGTGAAGGAGAACCCACAGGAAGAAGGCACAGGTGTTCACAGTCTCTCTCCCTACCTCATGGGACTGGGGCTGGGCACAGGTCGACTTTCTCATGGAATGTGCCCCAGCAGTGGGATTCTGCCACCCTGCTGCTCTCCATCATTATAGGGTTAATGTAGAAGCCATCTGCCCAGAGAGATGTGCATTAATACTAGAAGCACCTGGAGACCTTGTGGGAGGTTGAAACCATACTGAACCTTCTCTCTAGGAGGAAGAGAAGCCATAAGTTCTAACTAGAGTGTCATGAGGCAATGTGGAGAGAGCTACTAGGGACAATCAAGGACAGTCCTCTCTCAGCCAATGGGCAGAACAGAAACATAAGAAGATCCAAATGAGTATGGGAATTTAGTAAATGGTAAAGATAAGGTTTCAAATAATGGAGGAAAGAGAGATTACTCAAAACACAGTATTGGGACATTGAGATCACAACCTGGAAATGAATTCCAAATGTATCAAAGATTTAAATATTTGTAAATAATAAGAGCATGGCAAATTATATTTATACATATATGTGTGTATATTACATTTTTTAAGTACAGTGGAAACATACCATGCACACTGCTCTGTCTTCTGCTTGTTTGCACTTAGTTATACACAAATACACACACACGTACATATATATAAATACACACATGCATACACATCCATATATACATATAAATATATAGACTACCTCTCTGGAAAAATAAGCAATTGATAACAGTGACAGCTTCTGGAGATGAGTAATGATTGACTGTGATAGAGAAAAACTAGATATTTTGTGCCTTTTCAAATTTTATCCCTTTTATTCGTACTGCCCATTATAAAAACATAAGTAAACTCTTAAGGAAGTTAAAAAAAATCAAGCTAAGTAAATTTTAAGGAAATATATGTTATAAGCTGAATTGTTGCCCCTCTCCAAATTCACGAGTTGGAGTCTTAACACCCAGTACCTCAAAATATGACTATATTTGGAGATAGGTTCTTTAAAGAGATAATTAAGTTAAAAGGAGGTCATTAGGGGATGGGATAGATGGGCGAAGGGTATTAAGGAGGGCACTTGTTGTGATGAGTACTGGGTGTTGTATGTAAGTGATGAATCACTGAATTCTACTCCAGAAACAAATATTGTATGTATGCTAAGTAAGTAAAATTTAAATAAAAAAATAAAAAATAAAAATAAACAAAATAAAATGAGGTCATTAGTTTGAACCCTAATCCAGTATGACTGATGTCCCTATAAGAAGAGATTAGGACACAGACATGTGTAGAGGGAAGACAATGTGAACGACTAGGGAGAAGACAGCCATCCATGAGCCAAGGAGGAATGTCGCAGAAGAAACCAACCCTGCTGACACTTTGATCTCAAACTTCCAGCTTCCAAACTGTGAAAAAATAAATTTCTGTTGTTTGAGCCACCTCATCTGTGGTACTTTTTTAGGGCAGTCCTAGCAAACTAATACATATTATATATTATTATGTGTATAATATATAATATATATACATCTGTGTGTATTTATGTTTATACATATATGTATATATGTAATAGTGTAAAATTGAAAGCAGGGTTTAATTGGATTTTGTGGCTTTCCTCTACAGTAATAATTGGAAATGGAGACTTTCTTTACTATAAGATTTGTGTGAATCCACTTGGTTCCTAAAATTCTTTACTTTTTAAATAAAATTCAGGTTATTGTCGTTGATTTTTTCTTACACAAATGCTGAGTTTTAAAGGTCAATTACCCTTAATTACCTGAGCAAAGCAGATTTAAAAAAATAAGATAACAGCCTCTTCAGGTCGTTCACAAAATTATTTGGTGGTCTCATTGTATTTCTTATGGAAAAGGCTTTTTATAAATTACCCTCAGAATTCTTAAGTGGAGTAGCAGTTACCATTCATTTTCACTTCTTTGATTAACCCTAAACTGAGAACCAACAGCTAGCTTCCGAAGCTCAGGTGCACCTGCTAATCTGAGGAAGTCACCTCCAAACTGCAGAATTGTTGAGGGAAACAGCACACAATTCCAACATGCAGAGGATGGGAGATGGAAACCTGGAGTGGGTTACTAAATATTAAAAAAGTGGATATGAGTTCATTTAAAAATGCTTTATTTCTGTTTTTACTTTTCACCCCTGGCTCACATTCACAATTTAAAATAAACAACATATGGTCAATTTTATAATATACAGTGAAAATGAACCAGACAGGAATAAACAGCAAACCAATAAATTCCGATTGGGAATACTCAACTTCTGGATTGCTGAACAGGAGAATCATTTCAAAGGAAACAATGACAGGAGCCACAGGGTCTTTGATGCTTGCCCCTCCCTCTGGAGCATTACCCTTTTCCAGAATCAGCACGTTTGCAGAAGCAGCTGTACTCATTGCTAAACACCAGATTCCTTCCTCTATTTTCCTCACTTTGTATCTGCAAAATATTTAAACTTTTTCCAAGTAATGTTGGACATGATAATATAACGGATATCAATTTTAAAAGAAGAGACGCTCCTTCTGCTCTAGCGCAGAGCTCCACTCTCCCACCCAAGAGCAGCAAGAACAAGCGGGGTGATTTGTTTCTTAACTTTTGTGTTGCAGAAGCTGATAATGAATGTAACCACTTAGGTGCCTAATCCCTGCCCTTTAGAAGTTTGCAATCTATGATAGATCCTCTTCTTCCATTTATAAAGAACAACAGAATGAGAACATAATACCAGAAGAGCAATAACATATTCACGTCAGAGACCGTTTTAGCGACAGGAAGGAACAAGTTACGGTCAGACAGAGATCCACAGAGGGACTAGGGGTTGAGGACTAGGGGACAGATGGAGTTGGCATGCTCACTGCCTGGATTTCCAACAGATCTGGGCAAGTTTTGCAATGAGAGTAAGATTTCAGAAGCTCTTGAAATGATGGGATGGAGCCATGTTTTTCTAGAGCAGGTGATTTCTCAAATGTTCTAGAACCTAGCTGTATCCTATACAGGACTCAAGAGCATGACCCAGACTGTGTGCTTAGCCTGTATCTATCCTTTTCCCCGGGGAGGAGATGTGGTCTATGCAGGTAACAGGGATAAGGGCAAACTTCAGAAACTGGAAGGTGAAATTTAATCATCAAGATGGGGGTGCCTGGGTGGCTCGGTTGGTTAACCGTCTGCCTTCGGCTCAGGTCATGATCCCAGGGTCTTGGGATCGAGTCCTGCTTCAGGATCCCTGGTTGGCGGGGAGCCCGCTTCTCCCTCTGCTTGCCATTCCCCTTTTTGTGCAATCTCTCTCTCTCTAACAAATAAATAAATAATATCTTTTAAAAATCATCAGGATGTATTAGTTGTATATGTATAGTATGTATTGATTTAAATAAATGGTAACATCATTTCTAGTATATTGTTAAAACCACTTTCCCACCTTTATTTGTTACATAAATAACTCAAAAGTCAGGTATATGCACAGCGCTATCCTAGATCCCCTTCCAGATGCATTTTGAGTTTTTTTCAGGCTTTAAATATTTTTTTAAAGATTTTATTTATTTATTTGAAAGAGATAGTGGGGAGGGCAGAGGTGGAGGGAGAGGGACAAGCAGACTTCATGCAGAGCACAGAGCCTGATGCAGGGCTCGATCTCAGGACCCTGAGATCATGACCTGAGCCGAAACCAAAAGTCAGGTGCTTAACCAACTGAGCCACCCAGGCGACCCTAAATTTTTTTAAAATACAAAAAAGATACTTTTGTCTATTTTACCTTCAATGGGTTAAAAAGTGGCAACATAGCTAGAAATATTGTGGAATAAGAATGAACAAAATAATACCAGTGTGGTCCATCCAGAGCACTCTGTCCAATACCCTAACCACTAGCTACATGTCACTAGTTAAATTTAAATTAGTTAAAATTAAGTAAAATTTAACATTCACTTCCTCAGTCACACTGGCCACATTACAAATGCTTAATAGCAACCAATGGTTAGCAGCTATCCTATGGGGTAGTACTGTAAGTGAACAAATATTACATCACTGCAGAAAGTTATATTTGCTACAGAGCTAGACACATTTTAAGGTTGGAGCTGAAAGGGTTATTGGGTGGTTGTTTCCTCCACAGCATCTTGAGTTTCCACTCAATAAAAGAGTAATTGCAGCTTTTTGTCTAATATTATATATGCACAAAGGAGAGCTTTAAATGACTTGCAATCATTAATTTCTCTAACTATCCCATACTTTGTAAAAATTACTTAAAAAGGAACAAAACTGATGTTTTGTCAGAAAATATATGATGGAAAAGAGAGACTTAAACTTCACTGGCAATGTTGGAGGAGTAGGGGAGGAGATAAGTTACTCTTAGGTGACCCCCTGCTATACAGGCAAAAAGGAAAATGAGAAGGTAGAGTGGAGGAAAAAGTTCTTTTGATAGAACTCTATGTAGGAAGTCCAAGGTGAAACTATTTTCCTATAGAACTACCGAAAGGCTAGCTACAGGCACACTTTGGTGATTTCCTTCCATTCATTCAGACAGGCACTTGAGAGTGCTTGGCAACACATTCATTTTGACTTCCTTTAGTAAGAGACATAACAGAAGGAAAAGAAGGTTAAGAAACAAAATGTCCATTTGACATTTCTGAGTTTCTTAATCATTTTTTTCATTCATAGAAAACTCAAAAGCCCCTGTTTTAAACAGTCACTTTAGACATCTTTGTTACCATCATCAGGGTACCTTTAGAGAGAAAGAGAAGAGCAATAGCCTCCTTTTTAAAAGCACAAGCTTCACTAATTATCTTAAATAATTTGTTTTTATGTTATTTCACGTCACCGTAATTTTTCTTTCCACTCCAACTTTGCCACTTTGGCTTTTGTTCACCTAGCAATTAAAGTCCTTCAGGGAAGCCAAATTGTAAGTAAAGCAGCTGCTTGGAGCTGAGATAGTGGCAGGAATTTGTGAAGTGGTTTCCTTAGCAATGGGAATGATTCGAACGTTTTCAGAAGCTAATCTGTTCGCTTCTCCTGTCTCCTCTTGCCCTCCCTTGCCATCCTCACAGCCTCATTCACAAACCTATTTTTCCTCTGGCTTCATGCACATCTTTGCTGTTTACCTTAGGACATATTTAAATTTATCTGTTCTTGTTTTCATATGCACTATCTTTAAAATCCTGAGTGTTCTATTTATCATTATTTAACAATGCTACTTACCAAGTGTAGGTGGCCAAACAGTGGCCCCAAAAGATATCAGGTCCTACTCCCCAGGACCTGAAATTGATGGTACCACATTTGGAAAAGCAGACTTCACAGATGTGATTAAGTTGAGGGTGTTGAGATGGGGAAGCTACCCTGGGTTACAGGGGTGAGCCCTAAATATCATCACGCCTGTCTATAAAAGAGGCATAGATGGGGCACCTGGGTGGTTCAGTCTGGCTCTTGATTTTGGCTCAGGTCATGATCTCAGGGTCGTGGGATGGAGCCCTACATCTGGCTCCGCACTGGGTGTGGAGCCTGCTTGAGATTCGTTCTCTCCCTCTCTATCTCTCTGCCCCTCCCACTTCCCCTCTCTCTCTCAAAAAAAAAAAAAAAAAAGAGGCATAGGAAGAACACACACACACACACACACACACACACGGACATGTGAAGATGGAAACAGAATCCAGTGATGCAGCCACAAGCTAAGGAATGCCAGAAGCCACCGGAAGCAAGGGGAGACAAGAAAGGACCCTCCCCTAGAGCCTCCGAAAGGAGTACAACCCTGCTGACACCTTGATTTCAGACTCTGCCTTCCAAAACGGTGAAAGAATCCACTTCTGTGGTTTTAAGCACCAAGCCCATGGGAATTGGTTATAACCTCCCCCAGGAAACTAATACACCAAGGACAATTAAAAAGTAAAAATATCCTCATTTTTCAAACAGGCATAAAATATACATTTTATTATATGTCAGAAGTCCAAAAATAAGAGCATGGGCACATCATAACTCATAGGAATCTCTTTTTGATTACTATCTACAGACATTGTCAGAAAGGTGGATTGCTCATTCTTAAAGCTCGAGATCATCCCACACACCTGCTCCATAAAGCAATGATGGTCCTACCGATATCATTAGCATATTCCCTCTAGGGCCACGATTGGAGCAAGTACCTACTTCCGAAGCAGGAATGGAAGAATATTGACAAAGAAGGAATTTTTTGTCTATGGTGGAATGAAGCCACTTTGCCTTTCATCTCTGGTTTGCAGATAAGCAGTCTTGTCTAGGGCAAGAAAAAAAGGAAGACAGCCCCAGTCCTGCACTGGGTGGAGGACAGGGCTGTGTGGCCCTGGAGCCAGCTGGGTTGGCGATGACAGAGGGAGCAGCTGGGCAGGAGAGGCTCTCCCAGGTGCCAACTGATAATATGCAAGGACAACATACAGGTGTCTCTCTAGGCTTGTGAGTTGTCAAGTGTTTATGAAGCCTACGGGATTTGGGATAAATTAGCTTGCCTAAAAAGAATGAAAAGAAAATTTGGATTTCCCGGAAATGTACTCTGTGAGGATTTGGATACAGAACATTCTGTAAATGATGCCATGGCAGAGTCCCCTTGAGGAAAATGCAAAACAGAGCTTCCTTTCCTAGTGCAATCTTGAAGATTGTTCTACTCGAGTGAGTGTCTTAAAGAGATGTCCTAGTGTTGCCTGGGGTGTCAAAGGTATTTCCTACCCCACCAGTTTAAGGACTAGGATTAAGTTGTAGACTTTCTGTGTACAGTGTAAAAGTCTGGCTCTTCCCAGACATCACTTGGCCACTTGGGAAAGGAGAAATGAAAATCAAAGGGGGCAAAAAAAGAGAAAAAGCCTGGAGACTTTTCAAGTCCTCTGAATGAGGTCTATCATAATCCTATAGGAGTACAGCACTTGCCTCTGGAGACACACAGCCAGGAAAAAAAGTGAAATAATGTTGATGTAGTAATTATTATGCAACTAGCCCTGTGCTAGTTACCTTATATCTGTTATTCATGTAATCCCTTACAAACACCCTTTAAGGTGTAATTCTCCCACAATCTATATGATTTACCTAATTCTACAAACAGAGACAGAGATGAAATAACTTTACTTGGATCATACAGACAGGAAGTGGAGAAATCCAATTTTGAACCCAGTTCTGCATGACTCCAAAAACTACCTTCCATCATCACACCTCACCAAGATCCTTACGAGAACTCAGTGAACCCTGAAAAGCCCATCAGATTGATGGTTCTTCTATTTCTTTGCCATCAATGAGAAGAGAGAAACCAGCAATGGCCATGGCCTTCAAAATGGGAGAGATGAGAAACAATTTTTATGAGACTTTGGAAGAGGTGAATGTTTCAGAAAGGGACAGACTTAGCCTACTATTAGGAGAAAATAAGCTAAAAATTCCCCAACTCTTTTTCTCTACCCTGTCCCCAGCCCTACATATGCATATACCATTCCTTTATTAGGAAAGAAGACATATGATCCAGAAGGAAACTTTCCTTTGTTGCAGTGATGTCTTCATTGATTAAGGTTATAAGCCTTTTTAATGAAAATCAAGCCAGGAAAAGAAAAATGTGTATGTACAGAGTAAGGTCAGCTTTATCATCTTTGTAGGAAACCTATATTACCAGAAAGAATATGCTTCCCTCACATAAATTGGATTTGGTAGTCTTTGAAAGAAAATGAATTCTTGTGTTGACAAAGTATGCTGCCTGTATGTATCTTAGGAAGAAACACTGCTGCCAAACAACTGAAAGCGGAAAACCAAAGAAAGAGGAAGCATCCATTGCTTTATACTCTTTCCCTCTTTCCAAGAGTATAGAACTCAAGGTACCCCAGGCCTCTGAATCAGTAAAAGGCTAAGCATAGGAAGACCCTATTATATCTAGCCCACAATGTTAGCAAAAAGAGGGGCCTACCATACTGATTTCATTTCAAAGAAGACAGTTCCCTTTAATAATAACAAGATACTGGTGGTTATGAAGAAAACAAAACTTGGAGTATTTTGAACATAAGACATCTCAGCTTCTATGGACCTCAACTCTACCCCATCCAGAGCCATGTGAGTTTCAAGTTGGAATTTAGTTTTTAACTGAAAAATAGGGAAATGGGGGAGAATCCTTAAGCACTAACTCCTTTGGAGGTCAAACTGTGGATGTTAAATCCTCTTCAGTGGAGAAGAGCCCTAGGAAAGAGGAGAGTTACCTACATGGTGGCATTTAAGGACTCTTGGATTGCCTGAGACTGGATAGAACTAGTAAGGTTTTTAAGACAGGACTGAAGGGATATTGATGAGCGTATTGGGCATTGTTGGTTAGTCATCTGCATTAATTTCATGCCTCCTCCATTGGCAGTCACCATATGGTTTGAATAGTCTTAGATCCCAGTCCAATCTTCGAGACTGAGAATGGACATATTTTTCATGGCGTGTTTTGCTGTGAAAGGTAACAGAGAATTAGGTAACAAGGAAATACAATGTTTAATTAAGGGAGTCTAAGGTTAAGGAAGGATTTTTTAGAAGAAACATACCATGTTTACATGTTGATAGGAATGACCCAGAATATAGGAAGAAATTTATGATGAAAGAAAGAGACATTTGTAGGGACAAGTCTGTGTGTCCTTTAAAGGGATGATTATTAGCTTTTAAGGAGATGGGCAATCCCTCACTATGACAAGAAAGAAGACAGGGGCCATAGCAGGTGGTTTGGCAGACATGATGGAGGAAGAATGTGGAAACTATTCTGATTGTCTCTATTTTCTCAGTAAAAATCAGCTGAGAAGGAAAAAGTAGGTATTAAAGAATTAAAGAAAGAGGAATAAATGTTGCATGGTTGAAAGCTGACTGTATAGCAATTATCCTTATGTATGCACGTAAAATCACGGCTTAAACTGATAAAATTTCAATGAAAGTTTAACAACTTCCACAATCGTTATCAGGAGGTAGGCACAACATCCTCAGAAACGGATAGAGCAATCAGACAAAAGTAGTGAGAGTAAGGAAGATTTGAGCAACAAATTAATAACTAATGATCAATATCTATTAACCCAATAGATATAGAGAGACTCCTATGCCATCACCCCCCAAATAGTACTTCAAATCATCTACATGCAAGGTTGCTAATAATGTCTCAACAAGGCCCAATAATTATTATCATATAGATTGTCCTCTGACGCATCTTAAGAATATTAGAAGTCGGGCGCCTGGGTGGCTCAGTTGGTTAAGCGACTGCCTTCGGCTCAGGTCATGATCCTGGAGTCCCTGGATCGAGTCCCGCATCGGGCTCCCTGCTCAGCAGGGGGTCTGCTTCTCCCTCTGACCCTCCTCCCTCTCGTGCTCTCTGTCTCTCATTCTCTCTCTCTCAAATAAATAAATAAAATCTTTAAAAAAAAGAAAGAAAGAAAATTAGAAGTCAAAAATAAGTCACTTCCTCCTCCAAAAAACACCCCAAACTAAAAAAAAAAAAAGAAAAGACTCCTAAATAATGTGTGGGTTAAGGAGAAAATAGCAGTATACAATACAAAATGTTTACAACTGAACAGTGAAAGTGGTACATATGTAGCAAAAAGCAAAACATGCTCCCTATAAAACAATTTAGAAATACAGAGTGATGTGAGGAAAAATACTGTTAATCCCATCATCCAGAAATAATCGGTTATCATTTGTTTTATAACCTTCCAGGATTCCTCCATCCTCAGGAGCCTATTGGTTGGTCTCAATGTGCAGGCTGAATGGAGAAAGGGGTTCAGAGCATCCTCCAAAACAAAGGTAAGTGTTTTTCTAAGGAGTTTTACAGAGTAAAAGATTTTTCTTTTTCTTTTTTTTAAGATTTTATTTATTTGAGAGAGAGAGAGAGAGTGAGAGAGCACAAGCAGGCGGAGCAGCAGAAGGAGAGGGAGAAGCAGGCTCCCTGCTGGGCAAGGGCACTACAGACAGATGTGGGGCTCCATCCCGGGATCCTGAATCATGACCTGAGCTGAAGGCAGATGCTTAACTGACTGAGCCACGCAGGCACCCCTAGAGTAATTACTTAGTCAAGCATTATCTGTTTCATTATACTACTGTATAATTTACTTTTATTCACTATCCCACTGTAAAGTTGTGCTTACAAAGAATGCTCTTTGTAGTTCCAACATCTTTGCTTGAGCTCAAATTTAATATGGTTTCAGATGGGAGATGTGCTTCCAATTTGATTGGCTTGCCTGTTTATTTTTAACATCATCAACCATTATCACATATTAGATAATCAATCTTTCCCCCCAAAACCTATAGTTGTGTCTTTTCTACCTATTAATCCATGTTTAAAGTAGCCCTTGCTGTATAAGAAAACACCCCAAATTCAGTGACCTATAACACTAAGAAATTATTATTCCTTACAAGTCTTCGGAGTTGCTTTCTCATTGTGACTGAGCTCAGTCATGCATCCACAGTTAGCTTGAGTGGTAGGAGACTGGGGTCATGGCTGGGTACTCTCATGTATTTTGAGGTCACACGGTTCTAGAATGGTCTGGCATGACCTTGTTGGGACAATTGCTCTGTTTTCCAGTTGTCTCTCACACCATTCATGTTGCCTGAAGCATGTATTCGTGGTAATCACAGAAAAACAAGAGAGAACAAGAGTGTGATTCAAGAGAGCAAGTCCTCATGTGTAAGAGCCTCCTGGGTCTGTATTAATGCATCACATTGACTAACTTCCTGCTGGTCAAAGCAAGACACATGACCGAGGCAAGAATCAGGTACCAAATTATGGTGCAAAACACAATGTGGATACAGGGAGGCCATTGATAGGAGCCCATCATGAAATCAGTCTACCATGACCTGTGTTCAGTGATGAAAGTTCAGTGAGCTGTTTAATATAGACAAAATTCAACCTAGTACAAACTTTAAAAAAAAATTTATTTCTGGGAAATATATAAGGCAGATTTTATTGTGAATACTATCTCTTTTTTCATTCCACTTTTTTACTATTTAATGCTGTCTACAGTTGACCCTTGAACAACATGGGTTTGAACTGTATGGGTCCACTTATACATAGATTTTTTCCAATAAATACAGTACAGTATTTTCTCTGCCTTATGACTTTTCTTATTAACATTTTCTTTAGCTTACTTTAAGGATACAGTATATAAGACATATAACATACAAAATATGTGTTAGTGGACTGTTAATGTTATCAACAAGGCTTTCTGTCAATAGTTGTCTATTAGTTAAGTTTTGGGGGAGTTAAAAGTTATACATAGATTTTTGCCTGTGCTGGAGCAGGTGGGTTGGTGTCCCTAACTCCCATGTTGTTCAAGAGTCAACTATATTCTCATTTGTATATTTTTTTCAATCAAACAAATATTTTTTTGGCTTGGGTATTTTGTACTTTCCATCTATGTTATTATGCTGTCTGAAACTAACCACATTCATTCTCATCGTTTCTATTCTTGTTTTGTTTCCTTGTCTAAGCCAATGTACTATAATTTGTAAAACATTTCTTGTTCCAAAATTGAATGTAAATGCTTTTAGTTATTCTACATTAATTATAAGTCTATCCATTAGTCAATATAGTTATTTCTTTAAATGTGGAAAATTTGTCAGTCCATATAATAAAGTTTTTTTGCTCATTCAGAATGCAATTGTATTTGATATAGCTAAGTTTATCAAGATGATTGAAAATTTTCCCTTGGATATGAGTGTGATGAACTATGTCAAAAGCTTTTAGTGTGGAATTACTGAAAAAAAATCCACTAGAAGTGTTGAATTATTCTTATAGTGCTTTATTTACTAGTATTTAATACTTTTGCCTATATTCAGAAGAGGGATTCTCTTGTACTATGGTATACATTTGGGGAAAACTGCAGAAGTTTTGGTATTAAATTGAATTGGGAAGATTTCTATTTCCCTGAAGAATTTAAATAGTTTCTATAGTTTCTGTTTCTTTAAAATTTGGAGGATCTCACCTATCAAATTTTTTCAGCTTACTTCTATCATAAAACCCAATCTAAATTAGATTAAACATAAACATATAAACAGTGTTGGCTTGTAGAACTGACAAGATCATGGTTCCACATTGGCTTCAGACTCAGGTGCTCAAATGTCTGGAAGACTCTACACCATTTTTGTCTTCAGCTTTACTTTCTCTTGTGATTGCTTTTAGGTAGATTTAATTCACGTACTAGAAAATATGGCCAACAGAAGCTCTACACTTTGATCTTACAGTCATAGAGAAAAAAATGACCGTCTTTAACTTCATGTGTATACTTGTACACATGTGGCTGATCTTGTTTGAATAACACACCAATGTCCTGGACAATCACTGTGGAAAAGGGAGTGGGGTATTGTAATTGGCCAGACTCAAGTCAAAAACCCAGCAGTGGACAGGGCTGTTAATATATTATGAAAGTTTATTAATTTAAAAAAAAAAGAAAGTTTATTAATTTAGAGAATGATCCTCTGCATTGTCCTCTTGATGAAATATTTTAGTTGCCACTTTATAGACTATTATATCTCTATTTTTCATATTATTTTTTGTCTCCTAGGCCATTAGGTATTTTTAGGGGAAAAAAACAAACAAATATATTCAAAAGAAAACAAACCACTATGGTGAAACTAATATAGAAAATTTTAAAATTAGAATATAATAAACACCGAGGATCATCAAATGTATTTTTAAATCTAACAATTATTAATGTTTTTATTTCTCAGCTAATTCTATCAAGCCCCCAGTCTGTAATGCATTATGCATATTTTATATTAGGCTAACATTATATTTTATATTATCCTCAAGAATAATCAGAATACTAGAAAATTCATTTTACTTCATAACCATTTACAGCATGAAAATTCATATGAATGTATATGTTTTCAATAAAATAAACTTACAGACTTAGAATATAATTTCTTAGAATATAAAATCTTCTGATTTTCTAAAATTCAGCCATCATAAAACTCAACCAGTGACAGAAACAATTTTAGAAACCTAACAATGCTATTTTCTTATGGAAAATTATATAAATAGTACATATATACATATCCTAAACTGTCACTTCAAAAACTACATTCTAGAGGGAAGGGGGGTAGGGGGATGGGTTAGCCTGGTGATGGGTATTAAAGAGGGCACGATATGAATGGAGCACTGGGTGTTACACGCAAACAATGAATCATGGAACACTACATCAAAAACTAATGATGTAATGTATGGTGATTAAAAACATAAAATAAACTAAACTAAACTACGTAGTCTATTGGCTTAATTTATGTCTGTGTCTGAGTAATCCAATTTAACATTTTTATACATAAAAATATGTGATGATTTTTAATTTGACAATTTAAATGAAACATAAGCTGCTATAAACTTTAGATGGGGGATAACTGCTAATTTCCATTTCTTTTTTTATAATTTTGTCCACTTTTCAAACTTCACACATGAACCTGTGTTTCAGTAGCATCAGAAAAAATAATACAAATTATTTTTTAGCTCTATACACCTACTAATAATGAAAATGTTCCCTTTCTTTTATATTCAAATTTAAAATGTAAAAATGTTAAATTATATTCTCATTTAAAAATATTGTATAATTCTGACTGCATATGGAATGTGTTAGCACTGAGTTTATCCTAAATATAAATTTCTTCATTTGCCTATCCTTGATCAGAATTCCCTAATGAATATTCATTTTTGAATACAGAAGTTGTTTTTTAGCATAAACTGGATGTTGGAAAAAGCCCAAGAGAAATTAGCTTCATGGTCATTTAATTAATTTTAATTGGTCAGGGATTTAGAATTAATTGCTAGGACTTTTAATCACTTTTGAATTTTCATATTTCAGGGCTTTTTCCCACAATTATATGGTAATTGGCCCAGGTTCTTAAAATGTTCTTTACCCAAAGTGTTTTCTTATGGTCATGCTGTTTGCCTGGTTAACTCTCTCGTATCCTTCAGGGTCCCGCTTAGACACCATGGTGCAGAAGATCTTGAACTGCTGGCTTAGCTTACATCTCCTGATATTATGTTGTCCTTGGAGAGTGTAATTTTTCTTCTAGTATGTGTCTGTGTTTGTAATTTTATATCAACTAGATTCAATCTTGAGACAGAGATATTACTGATTTTTTCTTTCACTGCTTTATCATTGGCACCTAAACAGTGATGGATACATAGTAAATATTCAATGAATATTTACTGAATTGGTTTAAAAAACTGATGTGAACATTCAATTACTGTTTCTACCCACTAAGCTGTGAGTTCAACGAGGGCAGCATGGTGTCTGCCTTACCACCACCATGTTCTCTGTTCCACGTACAATAATATCTGGCACAGAACAGGCATTCGTTGAACATTTGCTTAACAAAGGATGAGAAACATCAGCAAAAGGAATTCAGTCCTGAGATGGTGTGCCGCAGAAGGTCTCAGTAGCATACTTTATGGGCATGGTGGGTACAGAGGACAGTTGTTACTCTGTGGCTGCCCTGGAGTTTGGATCTACCATGGTGAAGAGAAGAGATGACATTTCCACTTGACTGGAGCTTAAAAGCACAAGATTTGGGAAGTCCTTGAAAAGCAAAAGTCTGAATATAGGGCAAGTTCACTTTCCATGCCTCTTATTCCAGCACAGAAAAAAAAGGATCAGTGGCTACAGATGAGAATATTTGCCTTGAAATTTTTAGTGTCTGTGTGTAAATAACACAATAAGCATTTAATATAGGGTTTAGCTTACCATATTTTATATAAAAGGTGCTACGAAAATATATAAAATCCCTAGTGGCAGTCTGTATACTTAATTACCTGAAGAAATCCATTTAAAAATGAATTAATTCTGGGGAGCCTGGCTGGCTCAGTCGGTAGAGCATGTGACTCTTGATCTCAGCGTTGTGAGTTCAAGCCCCACGTTAATTTCTACATCCAACCTGGGGCTTGAACTCACAACCCTGAGATCAAGAGTCACATGCTCTAGAAAGGGAAAAATGAAGGGGGGGATGTCAGAGGGGGAGATGAACCATGAGAGACTATGGACTCTGAGAAACAAACTGAGGGTTCTAGAAGGGAAGGGGTTGGGGGGATGGGTTAGCCTGGTGATGGGTATTAAAGAGGGCACGTTCTGCATGGAGCACTGGGTGTTATACGAAAACAATGAATCATGGAACACTACATCAAAAACTAATGATGTAATATATGGTGATTAACATAACATAATAAAATTAAAAAAATAAAATCCTTTTTTAAAAAAAGTAATTTGATTCTATTTGAATTGATTTTGTGGAATTTTGGTCCCTACAAACTGTTAGATAGAAGAAAACATTTCCTCATCATTTGTTTCTGATAACTGAAGTGACCTCAAGGCCTTGTAGCTAGAGACCAGCAAAGACTACAATCACTTATTGAGCAATCCAAATTTCTTCTGAATAGACTCTGTCCGATTTGGTCAAGTATTCAAACTTAGTTCAAGCTATCATGGTCAAGGGAGTAGAATGATATATCATCATACTGGACTTTTAAGTGATAAACTTTTGACTTTGTGGATGGGTGAAAGAGGTGCGTCCCCAGAGAGAAATGAACTGGGGAGATATCATCCAATGTACTAACTTTAATTTACTACTTTATTTTCTTACATATTTGTTAAACTGCAACCTCAGGAGTTCCCTGGGTGAAATTAGAAACTGGCCCCCATACATTGAGGGCAAAAATAGACAAAGAAAGAGGTGGACTACTTCAGATTAGTAGGTGGCAGTTTTGTTTTGTTTTGTTTTGTTTGTTTGTTTTTTAAAGATTTTATTTATTTATTTGAGAGAGAGAGAATGAGACAGAGCGAGTACATGAGAGGGGGGAGGGTCAGAGGGAGAAGCAGACTCCCCGCCGAGCAGGGAGCCTGATGCGGGACTCGATCCAGGGACTGCAGGATCATGACCTGAGCCGAAGGCAGTCGCTCAACCAACTGAGCCACCCAGGCGCCCAGTAGGTGGCAGTTTTAACAAGCAAGAGAACTTACATTATGAGGGCTGTCTTGGTTAGCCATGAGATGAGTAGATCTTCATACTTGCCCACCAGAATCTTAAAATGTATATAGAGGCTTTATCAAGGTTCAGTCACATACACAGTCCAGACAGTCTCAACAACACATTACTCTCTCAAGGCTGCATCCTTGAAACAAATTCTAGTGTGGGAACAGTGGGCAGGATGTACATTCCAAGGACAGAGGAGCGGGTGAGGATCTTCCAATTGCCTGGGTCCAACTCACAGGTCAACCAGTGGTCACATCCTTTTGATGATGTCTTCACAGTATTAAGCTCTGACTCTTCATGAAAGAATATCAAAAGCGATTAATTGAAATCCCCTGATGTTTCCTTAGAGAGCATCAATAAGTGTTATGGACTCTGCCAAACTAATCATCATAGGGAGATGTGATCCAAATATTCACTTGTCCAATTTATCTTAGTCTTCTTTAGCTAAATTCCATAACCAAACTCCTTATGCTTTAATGCTGAAGGGTCTGTGTAAGGGTCCTTTGTTTAATGCCTGAAAACTACGTATGTTAACTCTTAGTGAATTCTTGCCAAATACTCCAGATATAGGGATTAATATCATTCCCATTGAATTGCATGCTAAGAGCTGTAGTATTCTCCCAAGTCTATAGTCAAAAAACTTTTTGCCAGCCCTTCCCTTATTCAGAAGGAATCATTTAGAAGGACAGAAATTCTTTCTGCACAAGGATTTAATAAAATACAGTGTCTTAGTATAGATGAACCAGGTTTACTGAATTCCAGTGATCTACACAAATCGGAAACCATGTAAATATAGTATCCAGAATGAAAGGTAAATACCTTCATTGACCATGACTCTTACAACACTTTGGAACAACTCCATAGGTAATTTTTTTTTCTTGAAATACAGCAAGAAAGACACAAATTCATGAACTTTTTTTATGGTTAAAAATCACTTACTTAGGGGCACCGTAGTGGCTCAGTCAGTTGAGTATCTGACTTCGGCTCAGGTCATGGTCTCAGGGCCCTGAGATGGAGCCCCACGTAGGAATCCCTGCTCAGTGGGGAGTTTGCTTGTCTCTCTCCCTCTGCGCCTAGCCCTGCTTATGCTCACTCTCTCTCTCTCTAATAAATAAATAAAATATTTTTTTTAAAAATCACTTCCTTACAAGAAACTTGGATTGCAGATATCCCTTCATATCTAATTGTTTAAGTCTGATTCAGTCACCATGAAGCATCATGTTGGCACTTTTAAGCTCACAGGGCATGGTGGAATATTTTAAAAATTTTTTAAAGATTTTTTTAAAGATTTATCTACTAATTTATTTGAGAAAGAAAGAGAGAGAGAGAATGCATGGGAACCCACAAGAGGGGGAGGGGCAGAGGGAGAGGGAGAGGGAGAGAGAGAATCCTCAAGCAGACTTCCTGCTGAGTGTGGAACCCCAAGCAGGGGCTCAGTCTCACGATCCTGAGATCATGACCTGAGCCAAAATCAAGAGTCAAATGCTTAACTGACAGCCATCCAGGCATCCCAGGATATTTTAAATATTTAAATGCTTAGCTGTTTTAACAAGCACTTCAGTGTAATCTGTTAAATGACTTCTTTGTAATCAAAGAAAATTGTGTGAAAGAACAAGCCTGTAACTTTTCTTCAGAATTTCTGATGAGAAATTCTTGTACATGGTTGACATTAGATCAGTCCATTTTACATGAATACATGTATCTATATCTATTCCTTAATTAGAAAGAAAGAAACTTTAGGAACAATGGCTCAACTCTGGAGCTCAGCAGGAGACCCATTTTGATGTAGCCCTGCAATTTACTAGAAAAAATTCACTTTTTACCCTAGACTTATGAGTGTTTGATCCAGGAACAATTTAGATTGTTTGAGAGTATCCTTCCAGTACCTTTGGCTTTTTGCCCAGTTTCAACCAAAGTAACATTTTTATTATCAGGTGATTTCCTTCTGTCCCTTTGATGTCACTTTAACTTGTTAAATGGATGCTCAGTTCATTCTTTTTCATCAAACTTTTTTTCAAGTTGATTTCTAAAGGTAGAGAGTATTTTTAGGTTCTACACCAGCTCTTCTACTTGCCTTATCAAATCCCATAGTTATAAGCAGACATTCAGGTAATCAGGAGGGATCAGGAGGGAAAAGGGGCCTGCAAGTGTTGATCAAAATCCAACACATTGATTCTGAAATCTGACCAGAGTGAACAATGACCACATTTCTATTTTCTCAGTTGGAAGTAAAATGAAGTTTATGTGCCCCACCAAAACTCCTTGGTACCATTAAGGCTTCAAAAATTAACCACAGATTCTCTTTGCAAAATTTGGAGAACCTACATTATTTGTACCTGAATAGTGCTGAGAATAGTATGTTACTGAATTAAATTTTTTTTAAGATTTTAATTTATTTTAGAGAGAGAGAGTGCATGTGCACAGTGGGGAGGGGCAGAGAGAGAATCTCAAGCAGACTCCCCACTGAGTACAGAGCTAGATGAGATCATGACCTGAGCAAAATTAAGAGTCAGACGCTTAACCTGCTGAGCCACATAGGCACCTGTGAATTAATTTCTAATTGATGGTTAACACTGACCATACTCTAATGTATTTATTTCATTAATGCCAATATTTGTGTTTTAAAAATCTTGTAAATTACTTAACTCTAATTGGCATGGATGAGAATGTTAGTGATGGCAAAACTGTTAACCCACCTTGATTGGCTTGGGCTTTAACTAAATTTTTGAAAAACTATTGCCTTTTAGTTGCTGGGATCTACATTAGATCTTAATATTTCTATGAACAGAACCTAATTCTGAATTTTCCCCCACTAGATCCCCTGAATTTTCAGTGTAAGCAGCCTAATAGTTACTCAATAAATACTTGTGGAATTAATAAATGGATTATTAGGTAAATTAACAAGTCGACTCTCAAGGAATGATTTTCAGTTTTTGACCCAAACCTCCACATTTTGTGGAAACATGAAATCTGTTGTTAGTTTATTCAATAATGACTACATTCCTGAACCTCCATCTGTTTTGCACCTAAGAGTCCTTCCCTAATTTCTTTCTTTCTTTCTTTCTTTTTTTTTTTTAGAAATATTTGATCTCATGCTTATTTTAAACCTTGTGCTTGGGCGCCTGGGTGGCTCAGTTGGTTAAGCGACTGACTTCGGCTCGGGTCATGATCCTGGAGTCCCTGGATCGAGTCAAGTATCAGGCTCCCTGCTCGGCGGGGAGTCTGCTTCTCCCTCTGACCCTCCCCCCTCTCATGTGCTCTCTCTCTCTGTCTCTCTCTCTCAAATAAATAAATAAAATCTTTAAAAAAAAATAAACCTTGTGCTGCTGAAGCCTTGCTCCCTGCTTTCTCCTCCTTACCACATAAACTGAGGTGGTAGCCTGGGCTCTATTCTCAACTCATAAGTCACATGACTCCTCTCTAAGACATATCCACATCTCAAAATCAGCCAGTAAGGAAACAGAAGAAATTGAGTTTTAAAGATTTCCAGTAAAATATTTTCTTCAAGGCTTACTTTAAGGTTTTGAATTTTTTTGAGTTTTCTCAATTCTCTTTCCCGCACAGACAAAACTATCAAGCAAACAAACACAACCTCGGATTTGCCCATGGGAAATATCAGAATTTACTGTAGGATCCACATGTCCCCCTTAGTCTGATTTTCCAGAAACTTGCAGGGATTCACTTGACAGAGAAAACTGATGCCTCGCTTACATCAGGTTAGGATCTTGCTCTATATCCTTGATGAATAATATTAAAAATGTAAGTAACTTCATGCATATTTCAAAAACACTATAAATATCGCAACCTAATTTCATTTCTTTTTAATTTGAGGAGAGTTTGTGAGATCTTTCCAAAGAGGTGCCAAAAAAGTCATTGTTGGTTTCCTGATTCAAGAATGCAGACCTAACTCCAGTGTTTATCTCCACCCCTTCGATATCCCCAATGAAATGATAATACATAAATAAACCCATTACATCAGAGAAAATGGTCCATCCAAAGATAAGAGATTTTTAACAAATTTCCAAAAGACAGAAACAGAATGGAAACCTGTTGACAGATTAAAAACAGCACTGCAAAATATGCAGAGGAGGGTGACAGCAAAGGAGGGAATTTATCTTTCAAGCCAGACTTCAGAGAGCTTCCAGACTCAAGATTGGCCAGGACAAGACAGAGAAAGGAGTAGGATATGGAAATATCTTCAGAACTGATGTCTTTTTTCTCTTTCAGTTATATTGAGGTAAAATTGACAAAATTATAAGATATTTAAAGTGTTCAGTGTGATGATTTGATACACATATATATATTTTGAAATGATCCTTCCATGGAGTTAATTGATACAACCATCACTTCAATATTTACTCTGTGTGTGTGTGTGTGTGTGTGTGTTGGTGAGAACATTTAAGTTTTACCATCTTAGCAAATTTTAGTTAGACAACCTATAGTCACTATGCTACATTTGCTCCTCAGACCTTACTCATTTTGTAACTGAGAATTTGTACCCCTTTTCCAACCTCTTCCTATTTCCCCTGCCACCCTCCCCCAGCAACCACTTTTCTACTTTCTGTTTTTATAAAAGAAGAAGATCTTGAGCAATGTCCTTCCTTCTCTATTCCCAGGAAGCATGGGTTTTATGCTGACAAACACCTGAGAACTTTGAATAAATTTACCAAACTAGTAAGGAAATACAAGGTTGACAGGGTGACTCCTGGAACTCCATTCTGTCATGTTGGGGACACCGTTCTAAAAACTAGCTTCTCTCCTTCTTATCCTCAAGTTGGTAAGAGCAATTGGTAAGCTCTTTCCATACAGAGAACACAGAGTAATATTTCCTACCGAGTGAAAAGACTGAGTGGGGAAAATGCCTTACAGAACAACAGGAGAGAAACACAGACAGGTTTCCTTCAAATTCAACCATGTCCTCAATTCATAAACATGAACAAACAGCTCAAGATCACCAGACACGCGTAGAAAAATGGCAGATTAAAGAAAACCTCTAAAGGAACAAACAGAACCGACTTGCTGGTACGTTTTAAACTTTTTTGAATCGACCTACATACACATACGAACTCTTTCTTGTGGTTGCGGCACACGATATAAATGTTAGGACCTTACTAATATGAAAATGAAGGTGGAGCAGACACGAGGTGGGAGGGGTGAAAAATAGAGATGAGGACTAAGGTCAAGGTACCAAGAGCAGCATCTGTCAAGGTGGAAGAGGCTGTCAGAAGAATGTGCTTACATTGGATGGAGAAAGAAAGAACATATTCCTTAAAAGCATAAAGAAGAACGATATCAAAATTTAAGATAAAAGGATAGGAAAAGAGAGTATAGTGCCAACTAAATCCTATTCTTTTAAATCTCTAAGTAGATATATCAGTAAATCAAGTGATATAAATAATCACAGAACACACAAATACAGAAACCATTTATATTCATTTCCTCCGGCAAATGAAACTGGGCATGTTGACAGTGTACAGGGAACTATTGTTTTTCATTATAAGCCTTTCTGTTTTGTTTCATTTTTTACCTTGTACGTAAATTAATTTTAAAATCAAAGCTGGAGATGAGTGCAAAAGAGAATTCTTTTCTCTGATTTCCAAGGTTTAGAGGTCATAACTTACTGAATTAGTTTCTCAGTTAGGGCAGATGTCATTGTGTTGGCTAAGTGGTCTTTAAGCACACAAAAAGGTTGGATTCATCTACCCAGAAACTCCTGGTCAGAATCTCACAGGTTTTGTCACAGAGTAATGTGAGATCCAAGGTGGAGAATCACCGTCTTTGGCATCCAGGCACTGAGAAAGCCCAGACACACACCCCACTGCTTCTGCTCTTGTCTCTATCCGCTTCTCTCCCCAAATCCTCCTGCCTTTCATCTTCCACATTTCTCATTTTTTTCTTGACATAAGACTGTGGCCTCCTTCATTCCTGACTTTACATCAACTGTGGCTGGTGTCTCTGGCTTAATAATTCAATTTTAATTCCTACTTACTCCCTGAATTTATGGTTTGGTTTGGCATTTTGGGTCCCAAACAGCTTTGATAACCCCATCATCATCATCCAAGCCTACAGACCAAATCCTTTCTACAAGATCCTATACAATCCTGAAGAAATTATAATGTCACTCTCTGAGGTTCATGAATTGACACAATAACTTCAGTAGTTCAGATTAAAGAAATATCCCAGAGTCAGGAACCTGGGGAACTAAATTCATAGCATTCATCATTCTCTGAAGGGTGTTTCAATAGTTCGCCTCTGTTTATGCTGTATTCTGTAACAATTCTCTCTAGAGCTTCCTGTTAAGTATTTAAATCATAGCTTATTTTTGTCACTTAGCTAAATCAATACCATAAAGTACCATCATTTATACTTCACCACTTAATCCTAATTGTACACATTATAAAGTAGTTCAAACATATTTGTTTTACATTAAGCTTTGCACAACAGCGAGTACTCCAGATGAACAATGACAGACATTGAGATCATATTAGGCAGAGCATTTACCAATGAGAATCCCCCAAAATAAAGTGTCATTAAATATTTCAGTATTCAACTGGTAATTGCCTATATTGTTCAAAAATTTTTTAAATCTTCCTCTTAAGTACCAAAAAACCCATATAACCATTTATTTTTAAAAATGTATTGATCATTTAATAGAAGATTTAATGAAGCCATAGAGGAAGGATGTTCTAGAATTCCTTTTCTACTACTCACTAGCTTTCAGAACTTGAGCAAGATTCATAATCCTTCTGAATCTTTTCCCTAAATATCCAAATGGGGACATGCTAGTCAGAGTTTTGGTCTACAAACAACAAAGACAAACTCAGACTAACTTACACAGAAAGAGAATATATTCAAAGGGTATTGGATTGCTCAAACCCCAAAGAGTAGCCCAGTACAGGCTCTTAAAATGATCAAAAATTAGGAGAGGTGAAATAATGTGCAGGAACATTCTGCTCAAGACACCACTGGAAACAGCATCGCAAACATTCCAGATGCAGGGAATCGTTTCAGACAAATCTCCTGCATCACTGAATCCCTCCCCAGGCAGAAATATCTGATCCACCTGGCCCCTCCACCTACCTTGGGAGTCCCTGAATATAAAAATAAGAACTAATATTTTTATAGCATTTAGTTATGACTGGTACTATTCTGAACCCCACAGACATAATAACACATTTACTCCTCACAACAAACACATGGGTTGTTTTGTGTGTGTGTGTGTGTTTTATCAATTAACTAATAAGGTTGTCCATTTTGTCAACCAACTAATGAGATACATATGATAATTATTCCTTATTTCACAGATTAGGAAACTGAGGCACAGAGATGTTAAGTAACTTGTCAAGATTACACACCTGGTGAGTAATACTAGTAATTCTAGTAATTCTAAAACTATTAAATTCTAGTAATACTAGAATTTAAACCTCTTTATGCTAATTTGTGTGTCCTCTGTGGTGATTAATATGTCAACCCCACAGATCATCAGGAGCCTAAAACGTAATGTATGTTCACTAATTATGTGATAATTATGTAATGTGTGATTGTGTGATAATTCTTCTCAAGTCTTCCTGAAGCAGGAATCACTAAGAATGAGGTATTTTATAATGGTTTGCTAAAGTACATATGCTTTAGAAGTACAAGCTGGCTTTCTAGATTGAGTGGGTATAGTCCTCTTGAGTAGAAGACACTTTGGTATCTGTAGATCAAAATTGCACAGATAATGGGGAGAACCACTGACAATAAAGTCAAGGTAAGCATAGGGCTTCTCATTCATTTCCCATCATGACATTCAGAGACAATGATAGTATTTGTATAGTGCAACACTGTGTGTACACTACAGACCAGGATGTTTGCAGCTGGAGCTGCCCCACATCCCACCTGGTCTCTCCTGGGAACGGAATTGGGTATCTCAGGACACCAATAATCCATTCACAGCACATCAGTATGAGTAATGGGCACTGCCTGTCTTCCAGAGAATGTTCTTGGGTCTTGGGTATCAATAATGAATATTTGAGATTATGTTTTAATAAAATATCTCCCTTTTTAAAAAAATCACCAAAAAATTACTAACCAAACTTAAGTCTTCTTACTTGATTTGCACAGACTTTCAAGTTTATGCAAGTAGGAATAAGCCAAAACTAACAGGGTTTAAAAAAAAAAAGGCACAGGGGTGGGGGTTGGGGGGGACTGCTCAGTTACTGCTGACGCATTGGGGTGTTGATATCTGTGGTCAGGTGTCTACCTCTGCCTCCTGGGAAACATCTTTACACATGTGAAGGGGCACAGTATTTCACAGAAGGCAGCGTGGCAAATGCTGATTTACATAAAATAGTCCTCTCTCTTCTTCTCCTTACCTCTACATCCCACACATACTAACGTATTTCTATTCCCCCAAATGTGCCTACTTTCTTCACCTCTGGCCTTTGTATGTGATATTCACATAACCTAAAATGCCCTTCCCTCCTTTTCCCCCATCCCTTTACCTAGTTAGCAATCACCTTCAGCAAGACTTCCTGGGGCTGCCAGAGATCTTTCTTTGTCAACTCCTATCATCACCGCCATCACAGCACTCCTCATTCCATATCATAATGGACTATTTTCTTGGTGGCCACCCTGTAAGAAAAAGTAGGGTTAGGGTCTTGTTCACAGCTCCCTATATCCCTAGCACCAAACTGATTATTTAGCACCAAATGCGGATGCTTTTTCTTCCTTCCTAAGTGGTTCATTGTTAATTTTTTTTCATTGTTAATTTCATATCACTCTATGTCACCCTGTATTCGAGGAATTAGCTATTTTCAAATATTGTAATGAATAATTTCCTTTTACATTAATATCACCAATAGAGAATAAAGGAGTGTGGTAACTGCATGACTTATTCTTCCCTCACATTTTTACTCAAAGGTCACCTTCCCAGTGAGACCTTGTATAAATAGCATACTTAAAATTGCACCTTCCACAAGAACATTCCTCATTTTTCTCCATAGTACTTACTACTGCCTGAAACACCATATGTCTTGTTTATTAATGTGTTTATTATCCATTTATGACCACTGGAATACAAATCCCACAAGGGCAGTAATTTTTGTCTGTTTTATACATTGCTGTGTCCCAGATCTTAGAGCAATGCCTGGCCCATAGAGATGCTCCGTAAGTATTTGTGGACTATACAAGAATTGAGCAAGCAGAACTGTAAGATCAGCTCTATATTATTGATTTGAGCATACAGCTGGCAACTGTAATGAGCATATTCCTGGGTTTCTGTGGGATAAACGGAATCTGTACAGCATAACACCAAAGAAAATATGGACTTCCAAGTCACGTGGAATTGTTTTTTGTATTTGTGTTGTTTTGTTTCTTCTTATTATTTTACTGCCATGAGCATAGCAGGAAAGTAGGCACTATAATTAGTTCCCCATAGTCAGCAAATGAGACATTACAGACAATGTACTTAATTGATCTAAGGTCACTTGGTGAATGTAGCTGTCCTAACATAAATCCAGACCTCTTGGAAATAATGTTGCTTACTTTTTTTTTTCTATGATCCCCCCACCTCCTTAAGCATTTCCTAATTTCTCCACCAAAATTATAACAAAATAAATTGAACACAGCTTATTTCCATGGGCATCCAACAGATTTCATGAGTTAGATGACAGTCATCTTAGGGTGAGATTCATTATTCCATCCATCATCATCTCATCTGTTCATTTCTGCACAACCTTGTTTAAGAAACACTGCACCAGGGGCACCTGGGTAGACAGGTTTAGTCGATTGAGTATCTGCTAAGGTCGTGATCTCTGGGTCCTGGGATGGAGAGGCCCCAGTCTGGCTCCCTGCTCAGCAGGGAGTCTGCTTCTCCATCTCCCTCTGCCCCTCTCTCTCTCAAATGAATAAATAAAATCTTAAAAGAAACAAACAAACAAACAAAACCACACCAGGGGTGCCTGGGTGGTTCAGTCGGTTAAGCATCTGATTCTTGATTTTGGCTCAGGTTATGATCTCAGGGTCATGAGATTGAGCCCCATGTGGGCTCAGCATTGGACTCTACTCTGAGCTCAGAGTCTGCTTGTCCCTGTCCCTCCCCTTCTGCCCTCCCCCCGCTCCTCCCCCCGCCACGTCTTTCTCTGAAAGAAAGAAAGAGAGAAAAAAAGAAAAAAAGAAAGAGAGAAAAAAAGAAAAAAAGAAAGAAAGAAAGAAAGAAAGAAAGAAAGAAAGAAAGAAAGAAAGAAAGAAAGAAAGACTATACCAGAGTGTGCCGTCTTTCCATATATAAAAGGTGTGTGTGATATTCTATATGGGACTGGTTTTGAATCCCAGTTCTACACACAGCCATTGTGCAATTTTTAGAAAAATCGCCCAACCCGCTTGAGTCTCAGATCTCTCTTATGTGAAATGGAATAATGGTAACAGTAACAATAATAATAGTAATACCTATTTTCCAAGGCTGTTGTACAGAGTAGAGATAATGCAGGTCAGGGATCTAGCACAGAGCCTGGTATACAATAAATGCTCACTAAGTGGGAGCTCTTGCAATGAGTGTTATCGCTCTTATTTTGCAGGGTGGAGTGAATGAGAAGAAACATCTTGATGGTGGCTTCTTTTTTTAAAAAAAAAAAAGATTTTATTTATTTGACACAGAGAGAGACAGCCAGAGAGGGAACACAAGCAGGGGGAGCGGGAGAGGGAGAAGCAAGCTTCTCACAGGGCAGGGAGCCTGACTTGGGGCTTGATCTCAGGACCCTGGGATCATGACTTGAGTCGAAGGCAGCAGCTTAACGACTGAGCCACCCAGGTGCCCCTTGATGGTGGTTTCTATTTAGAAGCTTATTCTTAACCACTTGGGAACAGAATAATTTGTCCCCAACTTATTTTGTGTGAATTGGGAAAATGTACTCTCTAGAAGAATTTTTAATGTTTTGTGACCCAACAACAATGTTGAAGGTAGAGAGCCAGAAGAACTTCACTTTTATGTTAGGTTCCATGATGTGAACGGCAAGGACAGTAATGGACGATTGTTGACAATTTCTGTCTTTCTTTGTCACCTGGGTAACAAAAATCACCTAAAAACCTCACCCCTGGGAACCTAACCCCACTGAGACTCTGGCACGTTCCTGCCCACATCTCCCTACTGGACATTTTAGGGCTCTTTATAATGGTAGTGCACTCCCATGACTGAATGAAGTAAGTGGAGGCCAGGAGAATTAAGCCATACATTTTAAAGGATAAACTGCTCTTAACGAGACTATGGCATGCCAAAATCAAATCATTTCATAACAATGTAAAATATTGCAAAGACAAAAACAAGCCTGATGGCTTCAGAAATAAGTATCTGCCCTTCGTTTGGATATTTTGAGCAAAACATTTAACCGACCTCTTTCAGAAGCTTCTTTTCATGAAAAACTGAAAACCACTGGGGTAAATAACTATTATCTAAGCTTGAGTGCTTTTCAACACTAAGGGAGGGAGAGGATAGATGTATAATATGAAGTCAGCCATGTCTGAGGAGTCCTAAAATCACTTATACATGCAGAGGGCGCCTGGGTGGCTCAGTCGGTTAAGCGACTGCCTTCGGCTCAGGTCATGATCCTGGAGTCCCGGGATCGAGTCCCGCATTGGGCTCCCTGCTCGGCGGGGAGTCTGCTTTTCCCTCTGACCCTCTTCCCTCTCGTGCTCTCTGTCTCTCATTCTCTCTGTCTCAAATAAATAAATAAAATCTTTAAAAAAAAAAAAATCACTTATACATGCAGATTAAAGTGCAGCGGGCTCCGAAGCAAAATGCACCGCTTTACTAGAGCCTCAAATGATTCAAGCACAATACTGATGAAATTACAGTGAGATGTTTCTTTACCAAAGTAAGAGAATATTATTCATAATTCATTAAGCAACATCCTCTGGACAGCCCAGGTTTCCAAAATAAAGTTCCTATACTCGGCTGTGCTTGGAACACTTCGGATTTACATTTTAGCACATCAGCAAGCTTGGGCTACCTGATAGATCACAGGTATGGCTACTCCACAGAGGTGGTCCAGAGTCAGTGACTGGGAGTCAGTCATCTGGGAGGCATCTGGGAGAGAAGCTCATCCTCCACCCATTAAGTGCTGAGAGGGAAACTTGCACTTAGTATGAGAGAAGATGTGAATAAACAGTATTGATTTTGTGTGTTCCTGTCATTATCGTTCATTGTTACACCTTTTCTTACACCTTTAAGAGGTCCTTTTGGTGATTCAACTCTGATAAAAAAAAAATCATTAATTTAAGGAAGAAATGTGTACTAGCAATGGTCAAAATTCTCAGTTGTTAGAACATTCTCCATTCTGGACTATCTCTATCAAAATCCCTAATTCCTCTGCCCCAACTTCACCATTAGGGTCCCCAGTCTTGTTCAACATCTCCCCTGCTGCAGCCACAGCCTCGGCCTCCCCCTCTGTGTGTTTCTATAGATGTTAATTTCACATGCTTCTTCTGCATGTGTGTATACGAGCATAGATACATATATGTGTATATATGTGGACTCTACTCTCCTCACTGTCAATTCCCTAGCAATTCCAACCATACTCATGGTTTCCATTATCGCCTACAAAGGTGACTCACAGGTGTGTGTCTCCAGCCCAGACATCTCCCTGAGCTCTGCTCCTTTCTATTTGATATCTCCTCAATCTGAATACACATCATTTTATCATCTTGCTTCCTCCTTTCGTGAAGCAAGGTGGGGTGAAGGAGAGCCTTCGTCCTTTTCGTGTTTTTTCTCTCACCACCATGCACTGAGCAGCATAAAGCAGAAATTCCTTCTTCATCTTGAATGTCCAATCTATCACCAAGTCCTGTGCATTTTATCCTGTATTTTTCTGGCCCATCACCTTTCACACCATCATCCAAGCCAAAGAGGAGTCCAAGTATGGTTTCCCTTTGCAATAGATCAAAGCAGGAACTACATTAGGAATATAAAGTAAAGCCTACCTTACATTCCAAAGGCACCAGAAAACATGTGGGGTCCAGATACCTCCTCGGGGCTTATTATGAAGCATTCGAACCTACTGGAGCCTCCAGCCATGATCCTACTGTCTTCCCCCAGTCTATAAAAGCTGTTAGATGGCCATGAAGGAAGAAGATTCAGGAGAATAGTAGAAGTTATGATTAGAGGAGAGTCCTGTAGTTTGGGGAACCATAGATCACCAGCCCCTGACACAGTCACTACCCCCAGATAGTCAGGTGAAGAGACCAAAGGATGGCTTCTCAATGGCTTCTTTTTTTTTTTTTTTTTTCTGGTAGACTTGTTTATCTGTTGCTTGTGACTATTTGAGTGAAGAGGGAAAAAAAACAGAAAGAGGTGTCACTTCAGAGATGCAACCACATTTGTTTTGAATTCCCACATTTGTTTGAGTAAGGATGAGTAAGTGTCGCATGGGTCCAGGAAACACTATGGAAGTTACTTGGGCATGAGTCATCCAGCCAGCACCTGATACAGGGGGCACTGGCAGCAGGGTGAGGAAGAGCCAGCAGCAAGAATGTATGGGTGGGGCATGGGAGGTGGGGTAAGGGCAGTGAAGCAACTAGGCATGGGGAGGCCCTCCAGATGCCATGTAAAGAACCCATGTGTGTCCCTCCAATGAGAGTGGCAGTTAGAAACCTGCCATAAAGGCAATGTCTTCAGCCCACTGCAACTCACCAGAGAAACAATAATGGTCAAGAGAGAAGGTCACAGTCATCAGCTAAAAGAAAAAGCATTCGATCCCTTTTCTCTTATCTCCTCCCCAGATCTCAATAGATCAAAGGAAGAAGGGATAGCAGAAAGGACAGAAGGAGTGAAAGCACAGGCCACACCTGTCATTACTGAATGTTCTTCAGGCCAAAGCCTGGACGATGCTGAGAGGAAGTGGAGAGAGTCTGAAAGTGGCATAAGATGGAGGTTTTAAACGGGCCCATCGTGAACTGGACCAGCTGACTGAAGTGGCCAATGGATATAGGTCTGTTCAGATGTCACCAAAAGGTGGAAAAACAAGAACTGACAGGGGGCACTTGAAGGGAGTAAGAGGAGAAAACAAAAACTGCTATAGTTTGTATCTGTGCTTAATGGAGCATAGACCTTCCATCAATTAGATGTAAAAGCTACCAATATCTTTCAACTAGACCAACATATTAAGTCACTAATGGGTCTGCCAGCATCCACTCTGATCTCTCTCAAATGGGATCTTGTAAAAAGAAAAAAAAAATTGTATCTAACCATGTCACTCTCGCATATCTAATTAAAACCCTTCCATTTAGTATCTATTATTTTAAAGGCCAGAACAAAATACTTTAACTTGAACTAGGAAGACTTGCAATATGTGGATCCTACCTAAAATCCCATTATCATGTTGTTCCAGACTCTCTTCATAGCTATTTACTTCAGCTTTCTTTCAATTCCTCCTACTTGCCATGCTCCTTCATGCTACAGGATCTTTGCACATGTTCATCTCTTTGAATCTGTCCCATATTTTGCCCAATTAACTCATAATCTTCCTATAGATCTCATTATCTATACATTATCAAACATTATCTCCTCAAAGCATCCCTGCTAACTAGGTTACATCCCATGATTAAAATTCTCCTAGTACTGTGAATAACTCCTTCTGGTATTTGTCAGAGATGCACTTTTATATTAGTAAGTGTGGTTATTTCAATTATGTCTCTTTCTGTGCTCGTCATCCTCCCCAACCCACAATATTATGTTGTGTAATGGCAGAGACCATGTCTGTTAATGCCTATTTTTGTCTCACACAGTGTTGGACACCATAGTATAAAATAAGTCAATGTTTGATGAATTATAGAATTTATGTATTATAGTCATAAAATAATAGCTACTAAATTTAAAATCCTGCAGTTCAGCAGTAACTTTTTTCTTAGTTAATCCGGACTGATGTTTTTAATATGCCAGTGGCCACCATTATTTTGGTCAGTTGGTCAAAAGCCATAACAATTTGAAAAGTTGACACCAAAACCCAAAATGTAAATAAGATCTCAGGTGTTAAGCCTATGATCCATGTGTCCCATGTGTCCCACATCACGGAGATGCTGCTTCCTGAGCATCCTCAGGTTAGAACCAGGAAACACTTGGATAAATCTACTAGGGAACAAAAAATAAAGAACAGAAGATAAAACTACACAGATCCACTGACAGAATCTACCTTCTGACACTAATTAAAAGGGAAATTACACCAGCAAAAGCACGATAGCAGTGAGTAGTAAGTCCCCATAATGCTAGAAAATTACTATAATAATTACATATGCATAATATTTTTATTTACCAATAAAGTATGATCATGTGCCAAATTCAGCTGCAAGTTCTTTCATGTTTAATTTTTTAATATATTACAATTTTCAAAATTCTGACCAAGCTAATGCTTTTGTACTTTTAATAGCAGACTTGTCAAAGGTTCAACTTTTCTCACATTTTTAATTCTCTTTTTCTTATATTTTTAAGGAATTAATAATACACCATTTTATTAGAATTCAGAGAGTATTAAGTCAGCATAATACATGAACATTTCAATCTGGACACAGTTAAATTTTACGGACATTCAGCAGGCAACCTTCCTGGCATCAGACAATACATAGAAAACTACTTAGATTAGTCCAAAATCATTGGTTAATAGAAACTGTCATGGCTCAGTAGTACTTTGTGTTTCTGATACTGAGGCAATGTTAATCCTAGAATGGTTATTCTTAGTGTGAAATTGGCTGCTTACTTCTGGGAATATCATTTGAAAAATAACCTTATGTTTTTAAGGATATTCTTAGAGTGATTAAATAATTTCCAAGTGGCTGCTCCAGGCTGGAGAATTTTTTTTCTTTCTAGAAAAAAACTCCACCATTTTCAACCCCAGAATGTCATCTTCAATCTACAAAATGGATCATAAACTAAAACATTAAAGTGAAAACGAAACCTTATATGTGCATCAAAGGTTCAGTCTGTGCCAAATAGTGACAAGCCTTAACAAAAAATGAAAAAAAAAAATCCAACGTTCTTTGTAATATAAGTGCTGTAATCCTTTACTAGAAACTCTTTGATTTAAACATGTGGTCTGAGCACTGTAAGCCCAGGAGTGCCACATAATTAAAAGCATATTTAAGACAAGAGTTTCTAAAAGATATATTTATACAGTCTTTTATTTTACTTAATCCAAAAAGAATGCATATAATCTTATTTTGAATATTAATCATCATTATGAAAACTATGGCTTAGATATGGTAGCGATAGTTTTTCACTTATTTTTGTTGAGATGAACAAGGTTAATGATTAGGATTTAGTTTAAATGAAGATGCCTGATTGCTTCTCAGTTTTTTTCTTGAATCTCTGGGGTAAGCAATAATCCAAAAGGACTATTCCATGTTCTTATTCATGATTTTCTTATCTCATGACTTTATCAGTATCATCTGTAAAAAGAAAAATATGTTCTGTGGTTACTACTGTATAAAGTCATTAAACATTAATGTAAGTGAAAAAAAAACATGATAAAAATGGCGTATTTTTTTTTTTACAAGTGAAACCTGTGAACTAATCCAAAAAATATGGGGAGGGCTGGGACTCAGTGGGTGGGCGAAGCAGTAGAGACATGGTTGAGACCCCTGTCCTTTGTGTAAGAATATGATGCTCATGACTCATTGTCAGGAAACCAAGCTCTTTAAATTTCAATAATGGTGATGAGTTTGTCCTGAGTCATCCATGCTCTTGCCCAGATGTTTCTGTGACTAAGTGCTTAATTTTCAACAAGTGCATATCAGCAAAACAAACATATAACACAAGATATTTATATTAATTTATGTTTATAAAAATCAACAATGTATTAAATTGCTATAATTTCTAAACCACCTCCTATAAATATGCACAGATTTGCTGCACAAAATTATTGAGGCCATCAGTATTTTTCAGCACTAGTCACTGAAGACTCTTCAGCCACTTAGCAGGGACACTAAGTCACCAGCAGCCTTAAAAGACAATTTCATATTACCAGTCACTGGGGTCATTTTACTGCTATTCCCAATCTACTCAGGGACATAACAGGATTTTTTTCCCCTTCATTCCACAGGTAGGAAGCAAAAAGGATTTTTCAACTCTGCTGTGCACTTAGAGAGAGAATGGACATATACAGCTTTTTTCACATTTGGTTGCTGGTTTCCTGTCAAAGGCAGTCTGTTCAAGGAGTGGGTCATGATCATGAGTACCTTTTCACTAGTTAACAGTATGTTCTAAACCAGCAAGGCCAAGAGACCATGGATTAATTTTTTAAGTCATCCAAAAATTACAATACTTATCTACATAAGTCATAAATACAAATATTATAGATAAAATACTACTTGAGAACGAAGACCAATCCTGTTTCCTTAAGGTGGCATGCAAAAGAATATAAAGTGAAGAAACAGAGCCCTTTTGGGGGAACTGAGGCTTAAGAAGAAAGAACGCAATCAGTGCCACATTATAATAGGATTCTGACCCTCGAATAATGTGGGAGTTAGAGGTCAAAAACCTGTGTATAACTTGACTTCCCCAATACTTAACCACTAATAGCCTATTATTGACAGAAAGCCTTACCTATGATATGAACACTTGGTTAACACATATTGTGTATATTATATGTATTATATACTGTATTCTTACAATAAAGTAGAGAAAAAAAATGTTATTAGGAAAATCATAGGGGCATCTGCTTGGCTCAGTGTCTAATTTCAGCTCAGGTCATGATCTCAGGATCCTGGCATCAAGCCGCACATCAGGCTCCCCACTAAGCAGAGAGTCTGCTTGTCCCTCTCCCTCTGCCTCTGCCCCTCCCCCTGCTTGTGCTCTCTCTGTCTCTCTCTCAAATAAATAAATAAAATCTTTTTTTAAAAAGGAAAATCATAAAGAAGAGAAATACATTTACAGTGTTGCACTGTATTTATTGAAAAAAAAAATCTACACATAAGTGGACCTGCTACGATCAAACCAATGTTGTTCAAGGATCAACAGTATTAGGCCACATATTTTTTGTTACAACCAAAAGAGGCTGCCTCTTTTCTAAAATGTACACTAGGGAAACCCTAGCAGCCTTCAATCTCTCTGCAGATCTCATAATTAGTAGAAGAGATCTATGGAAACTCTAGAAGGAAAAAATTAAAAATGGCAACAGATGTTGAAAACCAAGTGAATCATTTCGGAAATCTTTATGTCACAAAAAGGCTTGTATACATTTTAGTAGCCTTATTTAAGACTTCTCTAGAAGACATACAGTGATGTGAAAGTTGAAAGCGTAATGTATGGTGATTAACATAACAATAAAAAATAAAAAATAAAAAAAAATCATTAGTTTTTGATGTAGTGTTCCATGGTTCACTGTTTGTGTATAACACCCAGTGCTCCATGCAGAACATGCCCTCTTTAATACCCATCACCAGGCTAACCCATCCCCTCACCCCCCTCCCTTCTAGAACCCTCAGTTTGTTTCTCAGAGTCCATAGCCTCTCATGGTTTGTCTCCCCCCTCCAATTCCCCCCACCTTCATTTTTCCCTTCCTACTATCTTCTTTTTTTTTTTTTAACATATAATGTATTATTTGTTTCAGAGGTACAGGTCTGTGATTCAACAGTCCTACATAATTCACAGCGCTCACCATAGCACATACCCTCCCTGATGTCCATCACCCAGCCGCCCCATCCCTCCCACCCACCCCCACTCCAGCAACCCTGTTTGTTTTCTGAGATTAAGAATTCCTCATATCAGTGAGGCCATATGATACATGTCTTTCTCTGTTTGACTTATTTCACTCAGCATAATACCCTCCAGTTCCATCCACGTCATTGCAAATGGCAAGATCTCATTCCTTTTGATGGCTGCATAATATTCCATTGTATATATATACCACATCTTCTTTATCCATTCATCTGTCGATGGACATCTTGGTTCTTTCCACAGTTTGGCTATGGTGGACATTGCTGCTATAATTAAACAGAGGGCATTATCACATCTGCATTTTGAGCAATCCTTTGTGGGACAATATTGAGTGTGGTTTCAAGTGGGAAGAGCACAAAGTTAATTAGAAAGCTATTCATGAGTGCAGTTACTTAGGAGCTTAAGATCGGAGGTCCAGCTGTTTCATTTGTGCCTCAACCCACCACCAGTCCTCACTCTTCCAACACTCTTGGTAAAAATTGAAATGAAATTCAAACAGATAATCAATGGAGCTGATGTCATCACCCAAAATGAGTGGTTAGAGTCAAATCTTCTGAACTAGATAAGGTGGCGAGCAGAGGGAAGACCAGCCCAAAGCAATATTGTAGGGAAAAAAAAGGTCAAAGAACTGAAGCTCTGGACCATTGCAGTGAGCATTTTTTATCAGGGCCACGATAATCGCAACTTCAGCTGTTGGTGGAGAAGCACTCAAGAAAGGAAGACCAGAAAGACTAGAAGATAGAAAGCAATAAAAGAATAGAAAGTGATGTGGGCTGAAAGACTCATTGTAAGGCACTGCAAATTGGAGTAACTGATGTACTGTTCACGGCAAAGCTAAGCAAAAGATGGTTCTGTACACAGGTGTGGAATGGGAAGGCTGGGTGACATTCCTCCACTTGGTTCCATTACTTTATTTGAAAGGTTGAACATTCCCAGACCACCAAACCCACTTGTGTTCAAAGGGAAATTCAAAACCATGACTAATATTAAAGATAATTGATTTCTGTATTATCATCCATTTAAAATTATCTTTTATTACCTACTCTGATTATGCAGATAATTTGGAAGAAACTTTTCTTTCAACTCTTCCCTGTTCTTATATTTCATGAATTTTCAAGTACTCCAAAGCATTGAATAATTAGGATTTCATTGCAACATAAATATTCTAATTTTTAAAGTTGCTAAAACTAGTCTTTACTGGTGTTAAGTGCTCACTATGGTTTATTTTCTATGTTGTGAGAATAATTTGGAAGGGGTGGCAGGAATTAAGAACACCATGAGCACAGCTTTGGAGACACATACTTTAGCTTCATGCATAGACTATATTCAGCTAGAATCCGGCTAAACATCTCAAAGGAACTTTAGTGCTATCTGTGAGAATAGCACAGGAAAGCATTATCACATATAAAGAAGAATAGCATCTTTATAGAAATGAAATCTCAACCCTTCGTTTTCAGCCCTACATTCTCATGTTGTTTCCTTCTTTAAAAATTAACATTTACAAAAACATTCTAAACATAAAAATAGTCAATTTATTTTTCAGTATTTTATTGTAATAAAAGATAGCATAATATTTTTCATTTTAACCATTTTTAAATGTACAATTCAGTGGCATTAGTTATATTCACACTGTTGTGTAACTATCACCCCTGTTTCCAAAACTTTTCTGTCACTCCAAATAGTACTTATTAAACAGTAATCCCAACTCCTCCCTCCTCCAGCCCCTGGTCACCTCTAAACTACTTTCTGTCTCTATGAAGTTGCCTAATCTAGATATTTCATAGGAGTGGAATCATACAATATTTTGTCATTTGTGTCTGGTTTATTTCACTTAGTATAATGTTTCCAAAATTCATCCATGTTGTAGAATGTATCCATATTTCATTCATTTTTATAACTGAATAATATTCCACCTTATGTGTTTTGTCTATCCATTCATCCGTTGATAGACACTTGGCTTGTTTCCACCTTTTGGCTTTTGCGAATAATGCTGCAAAGAATATTGTCATACAAATATCTGAGCCCCTGTTTTCAATTCTTTGGGGTGTATACACACAAGTGGAATTTCTGGGTCATTTGATAATTTTATTTATTTATTTATTTATTTATTTATTTATTTATTTACTTACTTACTTACTTACTTACTTACTTACTTACTTACTTACTTATTTAAAGGAGAGAGAGCGCGGGAAGAGGGGAGCAGAGGAAGAGGGACCAGCAGATTCCGTGCTGAGCACAAACCCAATGCAGGGCTTGATCTCAGGACCCTGAGAACATAACCTGAGCCGAAATCAAGAGTCAGACACTTAACCGACTGAGCCACCCACGCACCCTCATTTGATGATTCTATATTTAATAGAATATTAATCGTTTTTGACGAACCATCAAATGTTTCCACAGTGGCTGCATCACTTTATATTCCCACTAACAGTGTATGTGGGTTCCAATTTCTTTAAATCCTTACCACTATTTACTATTTTCTTTCTTCTTATTATTATTTGGCCATTCTAGTTGGTGTGAGGTTTCATTATGATTTTGATTTGTATTTCCCTAATAACTAACTCCAATTTATTTGTAAAAACCACATTAATTAAAATAGTTAATATTTATGTTTCTAAATGCTCATTTCTGGTCTTTTATTTTCTAAGGTGGTCTTTAAAACTTTGTATCCTTAAATCAATATTTTCAAATGTGTTTTATAGAAAAGAATAAATGTATTTCCATTTTTTCATTTGTAATATATTCTAGAGCCAAATTCAGCAACGTTTGGATGAAAATATATGGTTTTAATTTTTTAAGCGTGCAAATATTCATGGAACATTTCAAACCAAACTGACAGCAGCAGAGAATATATTCAGTGCCCTGGTATTGCTAAACTTCTTATTCACCTGACTTAAATTATATATAACACTCTTCTAATTCTATGAGAGCCTCTTTAAAAGATTAAATAAAGGGCTTTTTCTTTGTATTATGCTCTGGATCAAAGTACATGTCTGCTTATTAAAAATGTAGCTTTGTTTTAAAATACTTTAAGAATGTCATCTAATCCACATGAGTCTGTAAGATACAAATAAAACTATTTCTCTATCTTAGTACTTAGTCTTCTTTCAAACTCAAGCACATTTTCATATTCTTATTTTATTTTTCTCAAAGTATAAAAATTAGGATTTATTTTTTAAGAGCTGTTGGACATGACAACACAAGAATTAATTATCATACTTTAAACATAAGCGAATTGTTCTAAAAATATGATATGTATGTTACTTGGTAATTAATCTATAATTTAGACATCCAGTGGTTTTAAATCATTAAATTCTATACACTGTTTAGACATGCAGATTAGTATCAGATTATTATCCCTAATATTAAGATACAGTTTCTTCCAAAGAATTTTTTATTTTCATAATTTCAAATACTCCATAAAAGTATATATTAATTTGGTATTCCTTAATTTCATAACTTGTACCAGTATAGAGAGAAAAATAACCCATGTGTAAATATACTGTGACTCAATTATATTCCATACTTCAATGACTATTAAACAACTATTTCTCATTTCTTAACATCACTCCATTAAATGTTCTAAAAATAATGTAGGGAGTTGTGGAATCACTGCATAACTAATGTAACATTTTGTGTCAGCCATACTTCAATTTAAAAACTCTTCTAAAACAAGGAGTAATGGAAGCTTTTCCTTTTTCTCTTCTTAAAATGAGAGTCACTTAGACAAAGGATTGCCACTTTAAGTTTCTTCTCTTATCTGTTCCCAGCAGCCATGCTCACCAACAAACCTCTCCCACTCAGAAGTATTGAAATAGACAGGCCGAAGATGTGAAAAGGATGTATGTCTGCAATATGGAAACAGGAGTGGGTTGCTTCATTTCTGTCTCCTGGAGGATTAAACTGATACTAATCCTGCAAAATACACAGAGAACATCTCCTTTTCCAAAACACACACTCACACACAAGTCATTTGAGTAATGAGGGGGAGGAATGCTTGAACAACTCTAACTTTGAGAAGGGGGACACTGAGTCTTAATTGCTAACAGAATAGTTTAAAACATAATCAATTATCAGTAGGTTGGAAGAATTCATTGTCCAGGAGACACTAATAATGTCCTTTGCTAACAATTCTTTGAGTAATAGTGGGAAGTAATTGACAGAATATTCACCAAAAAGGTAAGAAAATTAGCAGAAATTGCTTACCTAAAAATTAAAATAAGGGCAAGCATCATAGTCTGGTGTCAACTAGACTTATTTCTACAAATGAGGAGAAAAGATGTCCTGACACTCTGTAAACATTTGAGTCCCTGGATAATATGTATGGTCTTATTAACAATGGTGAAAATAAACAACCACAAAAAAACATCAACTTCAAGTAATGTTTGCCTGAAAAAAATAGTTAAATCGTGTCTGAATCTGAGGGACTTAATCCACAAAACGGGATGATGGAGCACAATCTACAACAATTTCCTGGGTTCTTTTAAAGTCTGAGTGCATGAAGTACAGAGTAGAGTGCACCTAACTGTGCCCAGGAAGACTACAACACCTAATTGACCCCTACTTGATACTCAGGAAAGGGTGTTATCAGTCAGGAAGCTCCATCTCAATTCTTTCTGTTACATGTGACCACAAGTCCTGCAGAGCAAAAGCAAGAACCTCTCAAGCAAGAGCTCTTCATAATTTACTGCCTTTCAGTTGCAAAGAAGAAAGCATTTAAGTGATAAAGGGATTCTGCTCCTCAGCTGAGTGTGATAAGTATCTGAGAAATCCTAAGGAATATGTGGGTATATACACACATACACACACAAACACACACACACACACACACATCCTTCAAAAGCATATCTGAGAGCAAGTGGCTGTGATAAGAAGTCTACTGACTGCTAAATATCCAAAACATTCTCTGCAAAAAGAAGTGCTTGGATTTTTTGATCAATCATAGTACATCTCCTGGAATTCTCATTGGCCATAAATAAAGAAAATCAAAGTAATACCATTTGGAAGCATCCATCAGAAACAAATACTTCTATCTTCTTCATAAATGGGCATAGATATCATGAACAGGAATGTATCTAACTGTATTGTTGGTTTTGTTTTTGTTGTTGTTGTTGTTGTTTTTGGTTACAACATGTATGGTAATGAATGTGCTAAACTGTATCTTTTACTATTTCCTATTTAATTTTATTATTTAATATTTCATACAAATACCCCTGGACCTGATATTCAAGGATTTATTTTCATCCATCTTCTAGGAAAGAACTCGCCCTTAAATATGTAAATAAAAAATGTGTAAACCCCTTTTTCACATTAGGGCAGGAAATTTGATACTTCCACTAAGAATCCGGACTTCCTGGGACCCAAAAGAAAAATCTCACATTTGTCTTCATGGTCGGTTCCCACCTGAGATGGTGGCTTGTTCACAGTGGCAGGTTTCTCAGCTCTTCCCACTGTCTCAACATAACTTTTTCCGACTCTTGCTTCTCAATTGAGCATAAACAGCTCTCTTAATTCTTCAACACAGAGTTAAAATAAGGCTGAGGTTTTAATGAAACCTTATTAGGTCTGATTCTCTAACAAAGTCAGTGATCTCAAAACTCAGAGAAAAATGGCCCAGGGAACACTAAACAAATGCTTATTAATCATTAAAAATTGAATTAATACTGTACACCTGAAAATAATATAACACTGTATGTTAACTATACTGGATTTAAAAATTTTAAAACAGAGACTGTGTGTTCAGGTGCCTGGGCTTAAAAAGATTGAATTAAAAGTTGTGCATCCTCAGGCTTCCCTCTGGATTTAGGTCAGAAAAGGGAATTGTCCCAGATCTCTGTCCTTATTGAAGGCTGAATTAACATTAAACAGTAACAGCATCATGGCTGAGAAAATCACCATGGTTCAACTAGTTATGACATCATGCTGATGGGACCCAGTGAGGAGGAAGTAGCATGTACCCTCAATACCATGGAAAGAAATATGCATGTCAGACGGCGGATGATAAAGTCCAAGAAAATTTAGGGACCCACCACTGCAAGTTTCTAGGCATCTAATGTTTGCAATATTCCTTTCAAGTCTAAAGGAACACATGCAACACATCCTGCTTTTCTTATATATCTCCTACCATTAAGAGAGTCACAGCCATTGGTGGCCTCTTTGGACTCTGGAAGCAACATATACTGCAATTTGGCCACCTTCCCTGATAGGTTTACCAAGTAACCCGTAAGGCTGACAGTTTTGAGTGGGGTCAGTGCAGATGAAGACCACAGAACTGGATTCAGCTGGGTCAGGCTTCTGATCAGGCTTCTAACTGGTCTTTATGAGCCATTGTCCATTCATCTATTATGGCATAACCAACCACCCAAGTTGGATTTGTTAAAATCACAATGATCGTTTATTTAGCTCACACACATAAAAGTCAGGACTCGGTAGACATAATGCATTTCTTTTCTGCAATGTCCAGGGCTAAGCCAAGATAACTAAAATCACTGGAGGATAGAACAGCTGAGGACTAGCCAGATAGTCTCCCCACGTGGCCTCTTTCTATGGGCATTCCATGTAGCTCGAGCTTCCCCACAGCATGGTGGGTCTGGGGTGACCAAACTTCTTACACACCTGCTTGGAGTTCCAAGTAGGGAAAGTAGAATCTGTCGGGCCTTTAAGAGGCAAAGCTCAAAATTGGCTGTGTATCACTCCTGTCATACATTATTGATCAAGCACATTAGTAAGTTTGTTCCAGATTCAAGGGTAATGGATTAGAATACTTTCCAATAAGTGTAAAAAAATATGAAGCCATCTTTAACCGATGACAATCACTGGATCCAGGAGTTCTCACATTATCTGTGATTGAGCAAACTGCTGTACAATCTTGAGGTAGGCCTTAAATGTAAGAATCACAGTAGAAGCTGTGGAAGAAACCATGCCCATCCTAACAGGTAACTGTTCTCTTTCTGAGAAACAGTTTGGGGCTTGCTGTTAAGTGCTAATAGACACTGAACACACGACTGTGGGACACTAAGTAATTAAGTGACATGAGCAGAACATCATCAAGTGGGGGTCATCTGATGCACCAGCTAAAGAAAGGCATGCCCAACAGACATGCCAAGTGGAAGAAGTACATACATTCTTGGGCTTAGGCAGGTCCTAACTACACAGTTAGTAACATGGTGGGGTCTTCACATTACAGGATGCCGCTCCTGCTGCACTTGACTCAGCCCTCAGCTAACACCTGAGCCTCCTTCAGAATTCCCTGACTTGATGACAGGAGGAAAAGGCTTAAGCCTGGTTTACAGATGCTTCTTCATGATATCCTGACATCACAGAAAATTGGATTATCATGGCTCTACATTTTCCATTTAAGATGGTCTTGAATGACAATGGGAATAGAAACTCCTCCAAGTAGGAAGAATATCAAACAATATATTCATTATTGTGTTGTCTCAGGTATGTGATTCTTACTATCAAGGGGAGATAGGAGTGCTGATGTGAGGTTGGAGACAAGGAGGAGAATGCACATTATTTAGGAAACCCTGCTGGATCCCTCCTAGTGCCCCCATATGTGATTGTACAAGAGAAAGACATAATTCAGCAACCTAGTATAGGCAGGATAATCAAGAGTTCAAACGTCCCAGGAATATATTTCAAGTCACTTGTCAGCTAAAGAAACTGTCCAGTGAAGGTATTGGTTAAAAGCAAAGGAAATGTGGAAAAAAAAAAAAGGCAAAGGAAATGTGAAATGAGTAGTTAAGAAAGAAATTATTATATATCATATATGACTTTGTGAACAGCTTTATAAATGAGGATTATAATGATCACCTACATTTTTGCATCGTGCTGTTATATTCTTATTTTTATATGATTCTGTTTTTTTTCCGCTCTCCACTCTTACCAATGATATTATACAGGATGTGTGGGTAATGATGGTAATGATATCTTAGTGCAGAGATTACAGGATATCAAGAGGCTGCTGAGTTATGAACTAATAGAAGAATGAACATAAACCAGAAATTAATGCAGAATCTGATGAGACTTTGTGCTATTGCTTTCAGAGAGAAGGTTGTTTTTGTTTGTGCAGCAATGAATCCGTTATGTTAGGCAGTAGCATTTTGAAGTTACTATGAGGTTTTTGGAACTTTAAATATTGGAAGATGGGGAGAGGTGAATGTTGAAAAGCCAAAGGGGCAAACCAGGTAGAGAATGTACATCAGCTCACTCAACACCAATTCCAGCCCCTCCCCACCTGCTTGAGCTTATCTTCCTGTACTACAGTGTCTGGAAATGATATTTGTATATTAACATCCCAAAGGAAAAGAAACATAATTTCAATAGATGCAAAAGGAGGGGCACCTCAGAGGCTCAGTCGGTTAAGTGTCCAGCTCTTGGTTTCGGCTCAGGTCATGATCTCAAGGTCCTGAGATGTAGCCCCCCATCACATTGCACTGGGCTCTGCGCTCTGTGGGGAATCTGTTTCCCCCTCGTCCTCTTCCTCTCCTACTGCTCACACACACTCTCTCTATAAAATAAGTAAAATAAAATATTTTTAAAAAATAGATGCAAAAGTAACATTCCATGGAGTGGCTGGGTGGCTCAGTCAGTTAAGCAGCCGACTCTTGTTTCAGCTCAGGTCATGATCTCAGGGTCCTGGGATCAAGCCCAGAGTCAAGCTCCATGCTCAAAGGAGTCTGCTTGAGGATTCTCAAGGGTAGTCTGTTTCTGCTTGAGGATTCTCTCTCTCTCTCTCCCTCTGCTCCTCCCTGTGCTCTCTCTCTCTAAAATAAAATTTAAAAAATCTTTTAAAAAAACAAAGTAACATTCTATAAAATTCGACCTGGATTCATGATTATTTCAAAGCTCTTAACCAACAAGAAGTAGAAGATGACTACCTTAACCTGATAAAAGAATTTGCCAGCCATGGTAGCAAAAGTCACCTCATATTGAAATATATGCACATTTCTACTCATTTATGATACTCCAAAATAACACAATAAAACAGGAAAAAGAATGAAATATAAATATTAAACAAAACAGGAAAATGTGTCATTGTTTGCAGGTAATGCATTTGTGTACCAAAAAATAAAGAAGTAGTAATGAAATAAATTATAACACTAACATTTATTAAGCCCTTACCTTATCAGGCATTTTTCTAAACTGTTTCTTTACAAAAAGTAACTTACAAAGAAATTATTAGCAAAAATTATATTCTCTACCAAAAAATAAATACTTTGGATGAAATATTATAATTTTTAACAGTTTAGCAAGTAGTTAGATACATGCATACACAACATACACAATAAAATAATGGTCCTATAAATATTGGAAATCTAAAAAGAAAATATGAAATTAAAAAGTCTAGTCCCAATAGAAATAAATGTACAAGTAGCCTAGGAATAACCAAATTAATAATGAATAACACCTATAGGGAGAAAATTTGAAAATATTATCAAAAGACATAAAAATACAAATAGAAAGATATGCAAATGTCATAAAACAGAGGATTCAGTATGGTATATATTTCATGTCTCTCCAAATTTATCTATAAATCAGTGTAATTCAACTCGATGTAGCAATAAGACTTCTGCTAAAAATTGACGTTAATTGTAAAATACATATTTAAAATAAACATATGAGAATAACTAAGAAATTAAAGGATAAACAATGAAATGAGGAATTAGGGGTTATTTTGAAACTATGGCAACTAATTATTTTATTGCACAGGCATAGAGAAATATATCAGTGGAAATAACTTTGGAAACAATGAAAACAAACAAACAAATAAAAATTAAACCTGCACTGAAAGGAAAACTTACTATATGACAGAAGTGGCATCACAAATTAGGCCAGATAGAAAAATAAAATAAAATATGATCCTAGATGAATTTAAATAAGCAAATATAAAAAACAAGGTAAATAGTTTAAAACTCTTTGAAAGAAATATAGAATATCTTTAGGATGTCAAGACAAGAAGAAATTTCTTAAACAAGATATAGGATGCTCAAATCATTAAAAAAAAAAATACACTGCAAAATCAACATATCCCAAATGACAAAAGTAACTATAAGTTAAAAAGCAGGCTTTGGACAATGGAGATATTTGAAACATATATAACATACAAAAATTATTTATCAGAGTGTGTCAAGAATTTCTACATATAAAACAGTGAGCAAATAGTAAAGTGTTCAAGCAGAAATTCACTGAATGGAAAATCACGTGAGCAGCAAATGAATTTTCTAGCTCATTTGCATTTAAGTTGTGTCCATGTAACTGAATTTTGGCAAATAGGATTCGAACAGAAGTGATGAATGACACTTTCGATTGTGGAGGGGGGAAAGACCCTGAAATGGAGAAAGAGGAGGAAGAAGAAGAGGTGGAAGAAGAGGATAGCAGAGAGAGAGAAAGAAAAGAAGGAGAAGAAATAGCACCTGTCACCACCTGTGTGGTCCTCCAGCTCCCTCCCCACTACTCTGACAAAGTGAAGGTAAAATGCTCCTGATGGCAGGGCTACAAGATGAAGGAAGACCGCTTGCTGCCATATTATTCCTTATGCAAGAAATTGAGAGTTCATGGCTTATTACTGCAGCATAGCCTAACCCTAACCTGACTAATATGACACTCAGTCACTCAGTCTGGTGTAGCCAGTTTCTACATCCCAGTTAATGACAACTATGTCCCTTGAAATATTCCACCTCCTTTTTCTTTTCTTTTTTTTAATTTATTATGTTATGTTAGTCACCATACAATACATCATTAGTTTTTGATGTGATGATCCACGATCCATTGTTTTCGTATAACACCCAGTGCTCCATGCAGTACGTGCCCTCCTTAATACCCATCCCTGGGCTAACCTATCCCCCCTCCCCCCTCCCCTCTAAAACCCTGTTTGTTTCTCAGAGTCCATAGTCTCTCATGGTTCATCTCTCCCTCCAATCCCCTCCCCCATTTTTCCCTTCTTTCTCCTAATGTCCTCCATGCTATTCCTTATGTTCCACAAATAAGTGAAACACCTCCTTTTTTTAACATCCAACATCCAATCCATCAATGAATCTTACAGCTCTGCCTTCAAGAAACAGCCAGAATTGAACTTTGATAAACATCATCCAAGTGATCTTCATCTATCACTTGGGTTACTGCAGTGGTCCAGAAATTACTCTTCCTGCTTCCTTATCATTCTCCTATAGTCCAGTCTCAACACAGTAACTATAATGATTCTCTTGAAATGCATGTCAGCATTTCTGTAACATTGTGCTAGCAGTGCAGTTGCCTTAAACCTCTCAAATATCTCCAGAAAACAAGATAGAAAAACCAGTACAGGGGCATCTGGGTGGATCAGTTGGTTGGGAGGGCCGACTCTTGATTTTGGTTCAGGTCATGATCTTGGGATCCTGGAATCGAGCCCCAAAGTGAGCTCCGCATTGAGCTCTGAGCTCAGCAGGGAGTGTGCTTCTCACCCTCCCTCTCCCTCTGACCCTCCCCGGGCTCATGCTCCCAAGGATGCATACTCTCTCTCTCTTTCTTTCTCAAATAAATAAAATCTTAAAAAGAGAGAGAGAGAGACAGGTGGGCAGTAGGAAAATAATATTTTTGAGGGGCTCACAGAAAGGAACCCCCAAGAAATATGAAAGTACTTTGGAAGACAAGCCTTGTGAACCCCAGGGACAAGAAGCAGAAAATCTTTCTAAGCCAGACATAGCTTCGAGAACCAAACAAATGGCTACAGAGAAAGGGTATGTATTTAATCTTTATTGGTAAAAAGAGAAAAAGAAATTCTTACAGTGTGATTCAGAGAAAGCCTCCCAAGTCTGCATTTCTCCTAATATCCCAGGAAATATCATCGTATTTTGTTCCTCATTCAAATATGAGAGACAACAGGAAAAAACTCTTTCTAATGTCTTACAAAATCATTACAATGAAAAGATAAATGAGACCTTAATAAATTAAGACAAACAGTAAGAACTCATCAGAAAAATGAGCTCACAGAGCAGATGAAAACTGCAATATAATATTTCAGTATTAGACAACAATTAAAGCTTTGATAAAAACAGCACAAACAAGAAATAGAAAAACTCAGAAGAAATTAATAGGTACCAGTAAAGAGTTAAGAATAAAGAAAATAATATTTCATAAAAGAACACTAATTTAGAAAAACACAAGAGTAAAGAGACACTATAAAATGCAGAGTAAGGGAAATAGGAATAAGAAAGAAGAAAACTGAGGGGAAATCAAACAGACATAAAGAAAATGATTTGAAAAAAGAAGCAGGATTTGAAAAATGTGTGCGTAGTAGGCAGAATAATGCCCCCCACCAAAGATGTTTAACATCCTAATCCCCAGGACCTGTGAAAATTGCCTTGCATAGCCAAAGGATCCTGCAGTTGTGATTAAGTTAAAGATGTTGAAATGGGAGATCATCTTGGATTACTCAGATGGGTAGAGTATAATTATGAGGGTATTTATAGGACTGAGACAGGAGTGTCAAAGTCAGAGGATATGTGACAGCAGAAGTGGAGGTCACAGTGATGCGGGGCTGTGAGCCATAGAATGTGGGCAGCTGCAAACTGTGCAAAGAGCCAAGATGTCCATTGACCGATGAATGGATAGAGAAGATGTGAGATAGATATAGATATAGATATATAGATACATATGTAACAATGGAATATTATGCAGCCATCAAAAGGAATGAAATCTTGCCATTTGTAACGACATGGATGGAACTGGAGGGTATTATGTTGAGTGAAATAAGTCAAACAGAGAAAGATATGTATCATATGACCTCACTGATACAAGGAATTCTTAATCTCAGGAAACAAACTGAGGGTTGCTGGAGTGGGGGGTGGGATGGGAGGGATGGGGTGGCTGGGTGATTGACACTGGGGAGGGTATGTGCTCTGGTAAGCGCTGTGAATTGTGCAAGACTGTTGAATCTCAGATCTGTACCTCTGAAACAAATAATGCAATATATGTTAAGAAAAAAAAAAAAAAAGAAGAAGAAGAAGGTAGCAGGAGGGAAAGAATGAAGGGGGGGAAATCAGAGGGGGAGATGAACCATGAGAGACTATGGACTCTGAAAAACAAACTGAGGGTTCTAGAGGGGAGGTGGGTAGGTGGATGGGTTAGCCTGGTGATGGGTATTAAAAAGGGCATGTTCTGCATGGAGCACTGGGTGTTATACACAAGCAATGAATCATGGAACACTTCATCTAAAACTAATGATGTAATGTATGGGGATTAACATAACATAATAAAAAAAATAAAAAGAATGTGGGCAGCTTCTATCAGCTGAAAAAGATGGAAAGAGATTCTCCTTTATAACTTCCAGATGGAACATAAACCAGCCAACCTCAACTTCTGACCTCTACAACTCTAAGATAATAAATTTGTGTAGTTTTAACTCACAAAATTTGTGGTAATTTGTTGTAGCTACCATAGGAAATGGATATAGGAAATGTGATAGACATTGAGGACAGAAAGTAAGAAAACCACATATTTATAATTAAAGTCTTCAAAGAAAAAAACCAAACTAATGGAAAAAGAAATATTTAAAACCATGATTGGAAAGTATTTCCTGAAATGGAATAGTAAAGAGCAAAGCACACTGTGTACCTGAGAAACTGACCAGAAATGATCAGCCTCAGGCCATACTGTAAGCCAAAATAACTGGTTTTTTTAATAATGAGGAGGAACAATCCCTTTAGTTTCCAGACAATAAGTTAAAATCACTTATAAGGGAATAACATTCAAATTAATACGAGAATTTTCCAAAGTAACATTTATGTTAGAAAAAGAATGTAGCAACTTTTAAAAAACATTTTAAAGGAGAGAAAATGTGAGACAAAAATTTTATGTACAGCCAAACTTGTCTTCAACATAAAAGCCATAGGCAAGCAGCTATAAATATGGAAGACTTCAAGGAATATCATTCCCATAATCACTTCATGACAAGTCTACAAAAGAATGAGCTTCAAACATAAAATATTTGTAGAAGGTTTAGCAAATATTTAACTTAGTGGAACTAAGGTTGAAAGATAGGAATAAGGGTGAAAAAATAATACAAAGTTTTTACATACTTAGACATTAACATTAACAAAAATTACAAGGTAGAAATCATGGATAACGAAATAAACCTAAGGATTACCACAAATGACTTAATTAAAGGTAAAGTAATTTGGTAGAAGCTGCAGTATATTTAAGACCTGATATATATCTAAGACTTAACAGTATATTTTAGGATAATAAATAAAGTAGAAGAAGCTTAAGTAATTTAGGAAGTGGAGATTAACACTAAAATAATGCTAGAGATTAAATTTGGAAGGTGAAACAAAGCAGAGAGACTAACTTTAGTCTTATGGTAGTAAACCAACAAACAGTATCCAAAGAGAGAGATGATTAAGAGTAATATAAAAAATAGTATAAATAAAACTACTAAATTTAAACATCACAGCTTCCTAAATACTGAAAGATTTATCAACAGAAAAGATTTTAAAAAGACACTTAATTGAAATCATTTTAGTTGAAATGTTGAACCATATAGAAAATACATTATAAAACAAGATAACAAACTGAAACCAAAAATATCAATTACTAAGTAAATGTAAATGAGCTTAAATCACTTACTAAAAAATTTAGATTACTTACACAGAAAAACCCAATTCTTTGTCATACCTAAAACAAAGGGTTTTGGTAAAGTTAAAAATTTAAGAATAAGTAAAGATATGCAAGGCAATACAAAATAATGCTGTGAACAAGATCTCGAGGTAGAATGAAGTAAAGAAATTATTAAACAAGTCAAATAAAGGCCATTTTATAATGCTAAAAGCTACACTCAGAAAAGAGCATAACACTAATATCTATCTACCAAAAAAACACAATAGTCAAAATTTTCCAATTTGTAACAGAAGCAACCACTATTCTTGAAATTCGTAAAAATAGTATCACTTGAGTCTGGCTTCTTTCACTTGATATGTTTTTAGAGTTATGGAATCCATGTTGTATGTCTTGATATCTTGTACTTATTTTATTACTTATTTTATCAGTGTTTTAGTCTATGAATATACCATTTATCCACTCTTCTATTGAGGAAATATTTTTTCCAATTTGTGATTATTACACATAATCCTGCTACGGCATTCATGAACCTTCCCGTGAATATGTTTTCATTTCCGTTGGGTAAATATCCAATATGGAATTGTTGGGTCACAGGGGAGAAGAAACTGATGATACCATCTTATACACCAGCAATGTATACAAGTCCCTATTACTCAAAATCCTCTTCAAAACTGGATAATTTCAGAATTTTTAATTTTACCTTTTCTAGTGGTTGTATGGTAATTTACATTGTGGTTTGCAATTGTAAACCATCTCATTGTGGTTGCAATTTGCATTTCCCAGATGACTACTGACATTGAGTACATTTTCATGTGCTTTTTGACTATTTATAATATTTCTTTATAAAGATACTGTTCAAATAATTTGTCCATTTTAATTATGTTATTCTTATTATAGATTTTTAGGAGTTTCTGATAGATTCTAGATAGAAATCTATGTCAGATATGCATTGTGAATATTTTCTTCCCAACTATGGCTTGAATTTTCATTTTTTAAACTGTGACTTTGGATAAAAAGAAGTTTTGATGATGTCCAATTTATCATTTCTTTTTTTGGGCAAAAGATTACTAAGTTTTGTAGATTCATAAAACACTAGCAATTGTGTAATTTTAGCTTTTTTTAAAAAAAGATTTTACTTATTTGATAGAGAGAGACACAGTGAGAGAGGGAACACAAGCAGGGGGAGTGAGAGAGGGAGAAGCTGGCTTCCCGCCGAGCAGGGAGCCCGATGCGGGGCCCGATCCCAGAATCCTGGGATCATGACCTGAACCAAAGGCAGACGCTTAACGACTGAGCCACCCAGGTGCCCCTAATTTTAGCTTTTAAGATTATAATTTATTTCAAATAATTTTTTAAAAATATGGACTGACGTGGTGGTCAAGATTCTTTTTTTTTTTTTCAACATGAATACCTGGCACTGTACATTTAAAAATATTCCTCTGGGGCGCCTGGGTGGCTCAGTTGGTTAAGTGACTGCCTTCAGCTCAGGTCATGATCCCGGAGTCCTGGGATCGAGTCCCGCATCGGGCTCCCTACTCAGCGGGGAGTCTGCTTCTCCCTCTGACCCTACCCTCTCTTGTACTCTCTCTTTCTCACTCTCTCTCTCTCAAAGAAATAAAATAAAATAAAAATTCCTCTGCCCCACTGAATTGCATTGGCAATCTGTTGAAATTTATTTGACTGTAAAAGTGTGTATCTGTCTCTGGATTCTTCATCCTGTGTCATTGACTAATGATGATTCTTAAGCAAATAGCACAATGTCTTGATTATCATATTTTTAGAGTAAGTTTTAAATCAGGCATTGTAAATCTTGTAACTCTTCTTTTTCAAGATTGGTTTGTCTATTCTAGGTCCTTTGTATTTTCATATGAAATTTATAAAAATTGCATTCAAAATACAATTACTTTTCCAAAAATGACTTTGCATCCTCAGACCTTGCCAAATACACTTATTAATTCTAGTTGGTTTTTAAATTTTTTTCCTCTAAATTTACTATGTACACAATCATATCATCAGCAAATAAACATTTCCAATCCTCATGCCTTTAATTTTTTTAATCACTTATTACACTAAATAGAACCTCTAGTGTAATATTGAATAAAACTGGCAGGAGTGAATTTCTTTGCTTTGTTCCTAATCTTAAGGGAAAGCATTTAATATTTCATCATTATGTATAATATTCACAGTGTTTGTCATAGACTCTCCTTATCACATTTAGGAAGTACTTTCCTTTTTCCTGTTTGCTAAGAGCTTTTATCATGAACAGGTGTTATATTTTGCGAAATACTTTTTCCCAACTTATTTAGATGATTATTTGTTTTATTCTTCTTTATTCCGATAATATGATGAATTATGTTTACTTTGTTAATGCAAAATCAAACTTGCATTTCTGAAATAAACCCAGTATTTATGATGTGCACAATCTTTTTATGTATTGATGGATTAGATATATCAATTACATTGTTAAGAATCTTATTTATATTTAAATGAGTGCTATTGGTCTATACTTGTCTTTTTAAATATAATTTTCCTTTTGGGTCAAAAGTAGTGTTATTCTAGCCTCACAAATTTAGTTGAAAAGTGTTCTGTCTTCCTCCATTTTCTGATAGCATTCATACAAGTTTGGAATAATTTCTTTTTTAAGTGTTTATAAAATTCACCAATGAGCCACCTGGGAAGAGTTTTTTTCTTTTAGGGAATATTTTAATTACAAATTAAATTTCTTCATATAAAATAGGTAGATTCAGATGTTTTATTTCCTCTTATGGATGATTAGGTATTTTGTGTCTTTCAATGATTTTGTCCATTTCATTTAAGCTATAAATTTTACTGGAAAAATCTGGGGCGCCTGGGTGGCTCAGTCGTTAAGCATTTGCCTTCGGCTCAGGTCATGATCTCAGGATCCTGGGATCAAGCCCCGCATAGGGCTCCCTGCTCCGCGGGAAGCCTACTTCTCCCTCTCCCACTCCCCCTGCTTGTGTTCCCTCTCTCGCTGTGTCTCTCTCTGTCAAATAAATAAATAAAATCTTTTAAAAAAAATTTTACTGGAAAAAATCATTCGTAATATTTCTTCATTATCCTTTTAATTGCTGTAGGATCTGAAATGCTATCCCTGCTTTCCCTCTTAATTTTTGTTATGATGTTTTATCTCATTTTTCATTGTTAAGACTTGGTAGTGGAAGTTTATTGATATTACTGATGAATTCAAAATACTTGTTCTTGCCTTTGTAGGTCTTCTCTATTTGTTTTCTCTTTCCTAGATTTCCTCGCTAAACTTTATTATTTCTTTTGTTCTTAATTTTGGTTCATTTTACTCTTCTTTTTCTAGCTTTTAAGGTAGAAACTTATTTCATTGATTTGACATTATTTTTTTTTCTTAATAATTTTCTTAACCTGACAATTCTTCCTGACCCTAACTACTAATTTCGCGGAGAAAAGAGAAGGAAAGCTAGGCCTGAAATGCAGAAAGAACACGTGCAGCTTGACATTCTCACAAGGCCTGGGATCTCCAGCACTGCAGCACAAGAGCATGGCCCAAATGACTCTGGACTAGAACAAAATCAGCAAGGTTTGCCCTTGGTGGAGGCTAAGGATTGGCTAATGGAGATAATCCCAATGTTATTAAAGTCGGCTAGCCCCTCACTCGAGCTGCCAGACATAGGAAAGAGCTCTCACTGTCTGGAAAAGTAGTATCCAAAAAAGGTATAACTTCATCTCCACTATTATTTTATACATTTCTGATACGAAATTAAATATTATGAAAGATACAAAGATGCAAAGAAAAAGAACCCACAATTTCAAGATACTTATTAGCATTGAAAATGCTAATAATTTAGATGATTATTTGTTTTATTCTTCTTTATTCCGATAATATGATGAATTATGTTTACTTTGTTAATGCTAAACCAAACTTGCATTTCTGAAATAAACCCAGTATTTACGATGTGCACAATCCTTTTATGTATTGATGGATTAGATATATCAATTACATTGTTAAGAATTTTATTTATATTTAAATGAGTGCTATTGGTCTATACTTGTTTTTTTTTAAATATAATTTAAATTAGCATTGAAAATGCTAATACATATAAATTACAGTAAAAGACAAAGAATGGGTAAACAAATGGTAAATCTCAGCAAATAAATGGAAACTACAAGGAAAGATACACTGGAAATTCTGGAGCTGAAAAATACGTTACCTGAAATCAAAAGTACATTAGATAGGCTTAATAGCCTAATGAACACTGCAGAAAGAGATAGCAGTGAATCTACAGAAAAATGTAAATTATCCAAAATAATGATAGAGGAAATAAAGGATCAAAGAAACTGAATAGAAAATGTAAGCAATGTTCACTAACTTTTCATATATGAAATTGAGTTTCCAGGAGACATGGAAAAAAAAAATGAAGGAAGAAAAAGTTAAAGAAATAACAGCAGAAATTAATCTTTTGTGTGACTCAGCTGGTTAAGCGTCTGACTCTTGGTTTCAGCCCAGGTCATGATCTCAGGGTTCTGAGATCTAGCCTGGAGGAGGGCTCCGAGCTGGCCTGAGCGTGGAGCCTGCTTGAGATTCACTCACTCCTCTGCCCCTCACACCTCCTCACCTCCCCACCCTGCTCGTGCTTTCTCTCTCTCTTAAAAAATAAATAATCTTTTGTGATTTATACAACTTTCTTCTGTTTTGATGGTTCTTTCCTCATTGTTATTCCTTATTTTGAGTATTTGCAGCAGTTTATTCATTTTTATTTATTAATTTTACTGATGGTTTATTGATTTTTATCAGGTATTTTATTTATCTGTTTTACTTTTTTTTTATTCTGGCTCAATTTGTTCTGCTTACATCCTTAGTAATTTCTTTTTCTGCTTGTCTTCAGATTATCTTGTTGTTGTTTTTTTTTTCCTAATTTTTTGGAGGAAATAATTAACATAATTGTTTTTAGTCTTTCTCAGCTTCAAGAATCCAACAAATTCCAAGCATGTAAATAAAAGAAATCACCAACATTGTAGTGAAACTGCAGGAGAATAAAGACAAAAAGAAGGGCTTAAAAGAACTCAGAGAGAAAAGATAGGTAATATAAATGAAAAATGATTAATAGAGTGACAATTGACTTCTCAGGAACAAATATGGAAGATGAAATATATGAAATACCTTTAATTTCACATCTAAATATAACCCTAAAGAAGTATGTGCTCACAAAAATCAGCGGAAATATTTATAATATTCTTATCAGCAATGTTCTTAATAGCCAAAAACTTGAAACTACTGAAATGTCTATTAACAGTAAAACAGATATATAAATGGTACATTTATTCATTGTATCACGGTATCATATATTCACACAATAGAATACTGTGTAGTAATAAAAATAAACACAGCTCATGCATCAACATGGATAAACCCAAAATCAAATATTAAGTGAAAAAAGTAAGTCAAAGAAAGAATACATACTACTTAATTCTGTTTATGTAAAGTGTATAAACAAGCAAAACTATACAAAATATTTTTTAGTAATACATATATGTGGTAGGTAAAATAGTGTCCCCTTCAAAGATGTTCACCTCATAATCCTCAGACCCTTTGAATATGTTACCTTAGATGGTAAACACACACACTCACACACACACACACACACACACACCTTTGAGGATGTGATTAAGGACCTTGAGATGGGAAGATTATCCAGGTGGGTCCAATCTAATTACATGGATTCTTAAAGGCAGAGTCTCTTCTAGCTGTGGCCAGAGGGAAACTAACAAAGTCACATAGAAGGAGACAACGTGTGATTTAAAAAGGTCAGAGAATTGCAACATCATTGTGTTTTTTTTTAATTTTTTTTTAAGACTTTATTTATTTGTGAGAGAGAGAATGAGAGACAGAGAGCATGAGAGGGCGGAGGGTCAGAGGGAGAAGCAGACTCCCCGCTGAGCAGGGAGCCTGATGTGGGACTCGATCCCGGGACTCCAGGATCATGACCTGAGCCGAAGGCAGTCGCTTAACCAACTGAGCCACCCAGGTGCCCCAATATCATTGGTTTTAAAGATGGAAGATCATGAGCTGAGGAATGTAAGTAGCCTCTGGAAACTAGAAAGGCAAGAAATGTGTTCTCTCCTAGAACATCTAGAAAGGAATACAGCCCTGTCAACACCCTGATTTTATAGCACAGTGAGACCCACATCAGACTTCACACCCACACAATTATAAGATAATTCATTTGTATAGTTTTAAGCCACAAGATTGTGGCAATTTATTATGTTAGTAATTGAAAATGAATACTATATACATGTACTAAAATTATGGTTTTTTAATGTATATGAATGGATTAACACAAAATCCAGAGTAAGAGTATACTCAGGGAATTCTGAGGTACTGGGAAATGTTTTAATTCTCAAAAGGATAAACACATGGTTGTTAGTTCTTGGTGTTTATTAAACTTTATTATGAATGAAGTATTTTATTTATAAAATATTTTTAAGACAAAAGCAATAGACTAGGTGTGCTTGTCACAAAAGGCACATTTCCTTCAGTTCGCTGAATAGGCATGTGCTTGGCTTGTGAGTTTGCTCATCAGCGCCATGACTGGATGGATGGATGGGTGGCAAGGCAGTGAGCTATGGGTGGCAGGATAGTCTCTTGCATTTTCTACCCTCTGGGATAGCAAGGTTGTATGAATTTCTCATGACTGTATGGGCATCATGAAATCTAAGCTGTTTTTGAGCCAACTTGCTGGAGTCCCAGCCAAGAGGGCTGCGCACTTGGTGAGAAGCTTTTAGCAACAAGAGTCTGTGGGGAGACCGCCAGTGATGGGAACAGTGTGGCTACAGTGCTGGGGCAGCAGGTGGATCCCAGGTATAAGGGGCTGTATAGCGGGAGCCCCAGGACGGCCCTCCCAAGAACCCACGCACGTGCTCACAGATGGCCAGCATCTGGACATGTGGCATGCAAATGAAAACACCAGTCGTCCGTTAGCGTTTGCTTCCAAAGCACACACAGCCAACAAGGAGAGAGCTGTGGCCAAAACCAGTTAAATAAAGACATGTTTGCCCTTTTCTCTACATCTCTTCTCCCTGACTCCCTCTGACCCAGTGGAGCTGGGGCCTGGCTAGAGGAGGTGGGGGAGGGAGTAACAGAGCAGAGTGTGCCCAATCTTCATTCCAACTCCCTTGTGCCAAGAGCCTGTCCTGCAATGGGAAGAAAAAGAGTTTTGAAAAAAATATTAAAATTTTAAACTGGGCTAGAGTGAGTTTAATAATGGAAAGTGACCAGATAATTATGGAATCTGCCCAAGATATCATCAAGGAATGGGAAAAAGGCCTTTGACACAGAAAGGTTTAAAACTGTAACTGTAAAATGGAAACTATGTAATATTTTTAAAAGATTTTATTTATTTATTTAATTGACAGAAAGAGACAGCGAGAGAGGGAACACAGGCAGGGGGAGTTGGAGAGGGAGAAGCAAGCCGAGCAGGTACCCCGATGAGGGGCTCTATCCCAGAATCCCGGAACAATGACCTGAGCCGGAGGCAGCCGCTTAATCAACTGAGCCACCCAGGCGCCCCAAGAAACTATATAACTTAATATTCTATCAAATTGATACTGCTAAAAAAAAGTTACAGAGACATGGAAAGGTCACATGACCCTGTCTAAGCAGGGAAGTGTGATGTTCAAGTTCAAAAATACTGGGGATTGTAGCCCCTACATCAAGTGTCATAGCTCAGCCAGTCTTTAACCCGAGAAAATTTAAGCTTTGGTTTGTTCATCTACAAAATATAAAATAAGTCGAAAAATAAGAAAGGAAATCAGGGGGCGCCTGGGTGGCTCAGTCATTAAGCGTCTGCCTTCGGCTCAGTTCATGATCCCAGGGTCCTGGGATCAAGCCCCGCATCGGGCTCCCTGCTCAGCAGGAAACCTGCTTCTCCCTCTCCCAATCCCCCTGCTTTATATTCCCTCTCTCACTGTGTCTCTCTCTCTGTCAGATAAATAAATAAAATCTTTAAAAAAAAATAAAGGAAATCAGTTTGCTCAATTTAAAAAAGGCTAATAGTACCAGCTTTATAGAATTGTGGTAAGGATTAATTCAAATTATAGGCACAAAGTGAACAGGGTGCTTGACCCATAGTGACCGCTCATTGGATGTGAACTTTAATGACTGGGTGAGAGTCCCAAAACTCAGGAGACTTTTTGGAGCTGGTGACTCTTGGGCTGTGGAATGAATAATCATTAGGAGACAGGGGCCCATTGAGGGGTGTTGGTAATAAGGAAGGATGGGGACATTCCAGGCAGTGAAACAGCATAAGCAAAGAAACAAAGCAAGAAAACAGAAGCGCTATGATGTTAGAGGGGGGAGGGAGGGGGGAGGTGCAAACATTTTGGGGTTGCTGGAGCAGACATTATTAGTCAAGGAGAGAAGTCTGAAAAAGGAAGGTAAGGACCAGATCATGAAAAACCTTGAGTGCCCGACCGCATAGCATTCCGCGCTCTGCATCCCAGAGAAAGGTCTGAACGCTTTCATTATTTCGTTATTATACATACAGGGTCCTTTTTGATCTAGCTCCTGCCCACCTTTCAAAATTCAAATCTCATGTGGTGCATAGACAGGGAGATAGAGGACTCCAACGTGACCTGAAGTTTCCTGAATACATTAAAGGTCTCACTTCTCAGCACACTGCTCACACTCTCCTGAATGCTAGAAACACTCTTATTCCACCTTCATGTGATGAATTCCTCCTTTCAAATTTAATTTAATAGGAACCACCACTGGGAAACCCTGTCATTCTTTTTTTTTTTTTTTTCACATTTATTGGGCACTTTTTCCTATATGGCACTCTGTAAGATGCTGGGGCTGCAGTGTGAGCAAGCAATGTCCCTGCCCGCAAGAGGCAAGTCTTAGGAGGGAGATGATCCAATGCATAGGCAATTCCTAAAGAATGTTATGACTCAAATCCTTACAGGGCGCTCTGAGAGCCCTGGACTCCTGACCCCCCAGGCCCCGGGGATCAGAGAAGTTTCCCCTCATGCCAAGGATTCTCCTCCTGTGTTCCTGTCACACCCACTTAGACTGCCAGGAGGAAGGAGGAGAAAGAGAAGAAAATGAAGATATGCTAAAACATTATGCTTTGGTGTGTTTCAGCAGCAATGATAAAGTACTTGAGATGAGTATCTTATGTAATCCTCACAACAACCCTATAAGACATCTAGTTATTATTCCCATTTCAAAGACGAAGAAACTGAAGTAACAGAGGTAAATTAACTTGCCAGTGTCACTCAGCTAGTGAGTGGGAGAACCGAAACTCCAGCCTTGAAGAGATGAATTCCAATTCCAGGCTGTAAAGCACTCTACCAGGCTTTCTGTATAGCTGTAAAATGTCTCCATTTTAAAAACATGATTAGGGATTGAGAGCAATTATCACAATTCACTGTCAATATTGTTTACGTGTCTGTCTCCCTCATCAGCCCATGTCCTTCTAGATTCCAGGTGCTTCTCTAGGACACAGAGAATAGAGCCTACATATTATTCACCTTTTATCTACAGTCTCAGACAGATGACTCAAAATTAGCACTCAGTAAATGTTCCTTTGAATGCATTAATGCAGATATGAATGAATGAATCCTTCAATGAATGAATTCTCTTAAGAGCTGGAGAGAACTGAACACGTGGGAAAAGCCACAGAGCTCTAGGGGATGATGACATCAGGTAATGGGCAAAGGTTCAGGCCAGGATGGCAAGTTGTTAGCATTCAAGAGATCCAACCCAAGGCAACAAGCAGATGCCCTGGCAACCAGGCAGATCTCTGTGGCAGTGGATTTGGCAACAGGAAATAGATGGAAAACCAGACAGGCAGGTGGTTGGCATCGAGGATTTGGGAAGCAGGTATCAGGTGGTGCGGTGCTCAAGCAGAACCACATTGCACTCAAGCACTTGAGTAACAGAGTGATGCTCCTATCCCAGACAATGAAAGTGGGCATTCAGAGGCAAAGAGAGCAAAACAAAAGGATAAGTTCGGAAGCACAGATTCAGGATTCAAAGTCAGAGCTGTACCAGCATAAGAGGCTGATAGAGCCCTCTGCACTGCCCCTTTCTGAAATCCCTCTTGCTTTTTGGACCAAGAAGCCCTGCCAAAACTGTTGGTTAAGTCTGTTTATAGTAATTTATTGGTCTCAGCTGTGGGGATAGGAGGGCTCTGGAAACAGGAAGTCAAGCACATCATTATTAAAGGAAAGTTTCTGTGATCAGGCCAAAACCAGTGGAGTCATCCTTGATTTCTCAAATTCTTTTATACCGCACATCCAAACAGTCAGCAAATCCTGTAAACTCTACTTTGAAATTGTATCAGGTATTTGCCTTCTCCTGAATATTCTTAGTGCTGTGATTCTGATCCATACCTCCAGCATCCTGCCCCCTGGCCACCTGCAATAGCCACCCAAGTGCACTCCTGGCTTCTGGTCCATCCCCCTCAGTGTATCCTCAGCTCCTAGTAGTGAGCCTATTCTCATTTTGCCCCATTTCCTATTTGGTTGTTGTCTTTTTCTTATTGAGCTTTAGCAGTTTCTTTTAAGGTTGTGCTACATACACATTGCAAATAATCTCGAAGGCTGTGGCTTGTCTTCCATGGCACTCCATTTGAAACCTTCCAATGGCTCTCCAATTCACCCAGAGTATATGCCAACATCCTGAGCTACAAGGCAGTGCATGATTACCTTCTCTTCTCTCTCTAACGTCATCTCTTACAACTGCCTCCATTTGTTCACTGTTGTCCTGGGACTATGATTGACATACTCTCACCTAAGGGCCTTTGCACTAGTTGTTTCCTCTGCTGGAATGTTCTTTTTCCAGATAGCCACTAACTTAATCTCTTGCTTCCTTCACATCTTTTTTTTTTTAAGATTTTATTTATTTATTTGAGAGAGTGAGAGCAGGAGCAGGGGAAGGAGAAGAGGGAGGGTGACAAGCAGACTCCCCATTGAGCTGGCAGCCCAACGCGGGGCTCAATCCCCACATCTTGACTCATACCTTCTCAGTGAGGCCTTCTTTCCTACCACATGCATAATTTCAGAACCCCTTCCAACTCACAAGCACACATGCTATCCCCTTTTCCTGACTTAGTTTTTCCCTTTTGCTCTTATAATTATCTAATTTACTATATACTTTATTTATTTACCCTGATTTTTGTCTCCATCACTAGAATATAGGCCCCAAATGGGTAGGGATTTTTGTTCATTTTGTTTCTTGCTGAATCACCAGTGCCTGGAACAGTACCTGCCACATAGCCACATAATAGATGCCCAGGATACATTGCCCAAATGAATTTAAAAAAATAGAAATTAGGTACATTTATGTGTGAAGAAGATCCTGTTTATGACTTTATGACTAACTAGAACTAAAAGTAAACTTTATTTAAATTTTAGATCACAGAATCAATAAAATTGAGATTCTTGATACCACAGATATGTGTGCATATGTGTAAATAATGTGTGTGTGTGTGTGTGTGAAAAAGAAAGAGAATCTTCTCATGTGTTTAGTAGCCATTTTGGCTTTTTGTAATCAAGGAGCTCTTCAGAGGCTTTAATATGCCAGTGTATTTATCAAACCCCAAGAAGTTTACAGATCAATTTCCATTATCCCAGCTTATTTACCAAGTGAATTCATTGTTCTCAGAATACCAATTTTGGAGAAAAAAAATAACAGTTTGAGAGTTCCTCAAGAACTATCATCCTGAATATATACAACTCCCCTTTTTCAAAATCTTTTGACTCCCTATTGACTAGAATAGAGATTTCAAATACTAGACAAATGTACCAACAGCACATCAGACATTGTTAATAATCACAATCATCTTTCTTGCTTAATCTCAGATTTGGCCTCAGAATCCTGGGCAACACAGCAGTAGCAAGTGATTAGACTTGGGATGGAGATGAAACCAATTTGACATACCCAAGACTTTCCCCCCCACACACACCACAATGTCGCCTCAGTCTACATTTAAAACCTAATAACTTTATAGAACTAAACCATACTAATCAAGTTTTCCCATACATATCCTGTTATCCTGAACCAACACACCATCATGATACCATATTGTGATTTCCAACCCAAATGCCCTTCCACACATCTCAGCATATGCAAATGGCTCCCATTCTTTGCAGGTCATCCCAAGGGCCAGAGTCAGCTATAACCTATGAGCTGAGTGTGATCTCTCTAGATTCTACACTACTCACTACTGTAGTCCTTGTGTTATGATTCATTTTGCAATCTTCCCAGAGCCTTGCACAATGCCTTGCATATTGAAGATGCTTAATATTTTCTAAGTGGCTGTCAACTTAAAGTTTAACAAGTAACTTCCTATTTGAGTATTATATTTTAAATCCCTCCTTCCTTGAATTCCTATTACAAATCTGCAAAGCCATTCAAAACTAGTTCCATGGAATACAAAGAAAGTTCCCACTGTGTACTTCAATGGACCACTTTGATCATTTGCAATTTCTATGCTGTGCAGTTGAGAGTTCTGATTATAAAACATGCAATTTCCTTTTTCATCATTCTCTGCCTTACCTCCTGGAAAGAAAAAATAATACCACATTATCTCAAGTGTTCTCATTGATTTCTTCTGGTTACTTCATGTATGTAGAGCCTATCTCAGTTCGATTATAAATTCATGTCAAGGATAGGAACATTATTTTCCACGGTATTTCTATTTCCCACAATGCCAGGACAGATGCTTCCTAAGAGCTCTTTAAGTGAGTGGGTGAATGAATTAATGGACAGATGAGACTGGATGGGCAATCATGCACAATATTAGGTAAATTCTACTAAAATTCAAATGTGAAGACTTAGATGAGACTGTGAAAGGCTTGCATATACTACTTTAACATAGTCACACAGTGAAACTAGTTCACAGGAAATCAAGAAACCACAGAGCCTTTACCAAAACTTTGACAATGTGATTTTCTGATTTGTAACTTAAGCATTTTGCAACATGGAACTCAAAAATTATAGATTTATAGATTTTCTGATTTGTAACTTAAGTATTTTGCAACATGGAACTCAAAAATTCATCACCGGGCCCTTCTAGATCATATACACAGTACACATATACACGAAGGTATTCGTTAAATTTATGCATTTCTGAACTTGCTCTGCCATAAACCAAAACATAGTAAAGATGTGAGAAACTACTATGAAATCAAACCACTGCCCTTCTCCACCTTCCTTCCATCAAACCCAGGAGGTAGGTTTTACAAAGCAAATACCTGTTCCACAATCCAGCTACTATCATCTAGAAACCTTCAAAAATCTCAAGATAATATAACATAGACCGCTAAACTCTGGAATTTTTCTCCATCCACAAAGAATCTGACTGTAATAATTGAACATCATCATGTTCTCTAGCTGAGATAAACATTTTACTATTTTTCCACGGAGGAGCAGAATACTGTTGTCCAACATTATTCACCAAACAGAACGTAAATATGCATAGCCATCAAATGAGCACTTTTATAAAGTACTTGGGGTAACTGCGACTCGAGTCGATATTGTTGAGCCACTGCAGGAATTTATGATGTACAAAACTGAGCATAACTGATAAAAATCACATGAAGGTCTTTATATCTTCTTCCATGGACTCATGCAATTATGGTATAAATGTACTAATGCCTTTCTAACAGAATAATATTGAGCCTTTTAATACTGGTAAGTTAAACAATTAACAAAAAGAAACATTAATAACTCATGATTTATAAAAATGTACATATAAAATGTGAAACTCTAATTATATCTCATTTTATCTGAGAATCAGACTGTTTACGTCTAAATCAGTTCCCTGAGAAGAATCTGTCTCTAAGGTTTGATTAAAACCAATTGAAGAAACATGGAAAGTTCTGTTTACCAAAAGTAAAGAAAAAATTGTGTTTAAGCAGTCATATTTTAACTATCTTTCTGGCTCCCCTCCGGAGAAGTTTGCCTAGACAGAGCAGTCAGACTTTCCTAGATTGAAGCAAATTTCTTCCCTTTCCCTCTGCTTTTCAAAGGTAAAATTGTTGCTTTTTAAAAAATGAACATGTGGGAAAAGAGAAAATGAAATGTAAAGATGTTACATAATTTCTTCCTGAAATAACCTTCCAATGTTACCAAACTCTACTGAGGTAGATTTCAGGTCTCCTAATGATGAAAAAGACCCCTAATTATGAGTAAATGTACTGTAAACATTTTGATACTCTGTCCTTTTCCAATATTTTCTGTCCGCAAATATCTTGCCTACAAATCTCCTGTCTGCCTTACTATGAAGTCATTATACCAAAATCTGCTGCTGTATCCAGATTCTACTTGAAAATGCATTCGTAATGGTATGGAAATGATCATGATCAAACACTGCTCTTCATAGTTACCACACAGCTGCTTGATAACGATAAGCCCAAGTTGCTCCGAAATTCTGTACAAAGAGAAAGCATCTCCATGGCTAAAATGAACTGAAATCCATTTCTGACTCATATATAATAATTTTATATAACATTTACATTTTTTGCAAAAAACTTGAAGACATAATACCAGGCATATGGTAGACATTATTAATAAAGTTTATTGAATTGACTTACTCACCAAATCATTATTTGATGCATTGCTATTGCAAATATTTCCTAAGACCAGATGTACACATAGATTGCAAGTGATCAAACTCTATGAGGTGAAGGTCATTAAAGCTGTGGTCACTTCCACCCGTCTCTTCAACACTCAGTGTAAGTAATACATCCAGTTCTTACAACACTGTCATTGAAGATTCTAGTTAATGCATAAAGCATTTCACAACATATTTTAAGTGTGAAAGAAAGTCACCAAGAAGTTGCATTTGATTTCAGCAAGTAAATTATGGACAGAATAGCCAACTGTCATAGGGGCAAAACACAGCCCAAACAGCCATTATTACAGTTTAGAGAAGTCCATGGAAGTAAAAGATATCTTTTTTTGTTGATGATGCTTGTCATAAAGTTGGTTCTAAGAACACGACTCTAGCCACCTGGGTGGCTCAGTCAGTTAAGCGTCTGCCTTTGGCTCAGGTCATGATCCCAGGGTCCTGGGATCGAGTTCTGTATCGGGCTCCCTGTTCAGCGGGGAGTCTGCTTTTCCCTCTACACTTACCCCTGCTCCTGATCTCGCTCTCACTGTCTCTCTTTCTCAAATAAATAAAATCTTTAAAAAACAAACAAACAAAATAAATGTGTGACATTGCAAGGAGCCATCTTTGATAGAGTGGGCAGAGGAAACAATGTAGTCTATTTGCACTCTTCTGGGAAACAACAGATTCTGATATGCAGCAATGAGAACCCAAGAAGAAGAAGCATCAGAAAAAATAAAGAATGCTTAAAAAAATAAAGAATGCTTTTTCTAAGTATGTTATTTATTCATTCAATCATGAATTCATCCACTAAATCCTGAGTATATACAGTGTGCCGAATCTTGTTCTGAGCCCTAGAGATAAAAGTGAAAAGTGCAGGCAAAGCTCTTGAGATACTTTATTCTAGAGGGGGAGAAGGAGATAATAAACAAGTAAACAAATGCAAGCTGACTCAGTGAAAAGTATTTGGAAGAAAAACAAGCAAGTGGATGCAAGAGAGAACTCTGGGAAGATTACATTGAGTTGTTAGGTAAAGCCTGAGTAGGTGATACCCAAACAGAGACGGGTAGGATTTTAAGGAGCCTACTCTAAAGATCTGGAGGCAGAGGCCTCCAGGCGGAGGACTCAAGTACTGTAAGCTAGATTTATTCAAGAAAGTAAAAGAAATAGGCTGATGTGGCTACACTACACTTAGCTATGGTCTATGGGAACATGGTATAAGAAAAGTAGGTTGGGACAAGATTACGTAGAACCTTCTTGGCAGTGCTAAGGATTACAGGTTGTATTTAAAGTACAGTGAAAACTCGTTGGAGAGCTTTAAGCAGCAGCATAACATGATGTGATTTTGTTTTTAAATTTCTTTTTTAAGTACGCTCCACACCCAGCGTGGAGCCCAACACAGGACTTGATCTCACAACCCTGAAATGGAGACCTGAGCTGAAATCAAGAGTCTGACAGCCAAGGACTGAGCCACCCAGGCGCCCTGATGTGATTATGGTTTTGTTTTTTTTAAAAGATTTTATTTATTTATTTGACAGAGAGAGAAACAGCAAGAGAGGGAACACAAGCAGGGGGGAGTGGAAGAGGGAGAAGCAGGCTTCCCGCGGAGCAGAGAGCCAGATGCGGGGCTCCATCCCAGGGTACTGGGATCACAACCTGAGCCGAAGGCAGATGCTTAACAACTGAGCCACCCAGGCGCCCCTGTGATTATGTTTTTAAAAGATCACTCGGCTGTCATTTAGAGAATGTATTGTTTTGGGGTTGTGGGAGAGAGACTAATTGGTGGCTTTTGTGGTAGTTCCTGTGAGAGATGATAGAAGCTTGGACTATGGTTATAGCCAATGGAGAGGGAGAGATTTGGATGAACTGGGGATACATTTTGGAGGTTGAGACAAGGTGACTTGCTAATTAATTAGAAGAGGGGTAAAAAAAAAAAAGAGACAAAACAAAGATAACTTCTAAATTTTGACTAGAGTGAGTGGAACAATTTGAAGAGGAACAGGTTTGGAGGGGGTGGATATCCGCAGTTCTGCTTCTGAGATGTCTGTTAAACATAATAATAGCATCTACCTTGTAGAGAAAATAAGAAACATATGTAAAACATTTAGATCAGAACCTAACACACAGTAATGGTTCAATAAATATTAACCAGTATAATTATTCTTCAAATGGAGCCATAAAGGTAGTTGAGAACGTAAAACTGTTCCATGAGATCAGGACTGAAGATATAAATCTGGGAGTGATACAGAGTTTGGGGCTGCCCAAACCATAAAACTTAATTTTTTCAACTTTTGTTTTGAAAAAAACTTTCTTTTAATTTATATTTCTGCATAATGGACCAATACTTCTATAAAATCCAACAAAAATTAATTACTTTACAAATAAGACATACAAAGTACAACTGACTAATGTGCTTGGATACCAAGGCATGCTATGAAAGTTTCTAAATGTTACTCTCAGTTTCTGTACTTCTCTCTCATTACAGACCAGCAAGGAACAATTTACAGACCAACACCAGTCCAGGGGATACACTTTGAAGAACACTAGTACCCAAAGCCATGATGTGGCTAGAGAAAGAAGGCCCTGGAGCAAAACCTGAAACATATATTTAACTCAAGTAGATAGAGAAGGGGATGGGGGAAAGCCAGGAGGCCGTTCAGTAAGGGAGCCTGAAATGAGAATAACACTGTTTGAATGTAGGGACGCACACAAAGCAATGGGAAACCACATATATTTACAAGTAAACAGTTTTAAGGAGGTATAAGAAAAAAGCCTAATCATTCCAGCCAGGAACTCACTCCTCTTCCCACAGATGTCACATCTGAAGAGAGACACCCGCTTCCCTAATTCGCCCTCACAAACACTTCAATTTAATCATCGGAGATGCAATCTAGCGCTCATGATGCATTAAGCACCCAAAGCTTCTTCACTACCAAGCTGGGCTCCGCTAGCGAAGGGAACAATTACCAGACCTGATAGCTACCGAGCTGTCCCCAAAGGATGCTCCAGGCCCCCAGCATCAACACCTCTGTTAGTAATTCACGACGCTTGCCTTGTCATCGGCTTTTCTCGCTCAGAACTCTGGTTCCAGTGTCCCAGACGCCTGGGACAGAATACATGCCCCCAGACCAGATCTGAAATAATTCTTAAGGGAAAAGGGTCAGATTTCTGGGTGAGGACGTCAATAAAGTGAAGAACTCTTCGTACGGTCGAGTCCTTTGGTGAACAAAACTTGCTTAACTCCCGTCCCTTGACGCCCCACGCAGGAACTGCTTCCCTGGAAGCGCGCTGCGGCAGCTCCTCCCCAGCCCCCCACCCCCCCACCCCCCTTTAAAGACAAGCTTCTGGTTTCCAGCAGTCTCCTCGAGCGCACGAGAAAATAACGCGGGCTGCGGGCGAACGTGAAGCTGGGGGAGCCCAGCCGCCAGAGCCTCTCCCATCAAGGAAGGCTCCCAGGTCCCCGAGGCTCCCCGCGAAGCTCCGCGGGAGACCCCCGCACCGTGGGCGCCGAGCCGAGGCGGGCGCGCGGGGGCCGGGCCGCCGGCAGGGGCGGGGCCGTGACTCACGCGGCCGCGCGCCGGGGGAAGCAGCGGCACCTCGGGCCGAGCCGGGCGAGGGGCTGCGCCCGCCCGCGGAACGCATGCGCGCTGCCGAGCGGCTCCCGCTCCCTCCCCGCCCACCCTCCCTCCTCCCCTTCCCCTCTCCCCTCCATCCTAGCCTCTCTCCCTCTCTCCTCGCCCGCTGGGTGCTGAAGTTGGGCGGATGGCAGCAAACCCGCTCCGCTAGAGGACCGAGCAGCCCAGCCTCGCGCCCCCGGACCCCTCGGTGCGCTGCCCACACCTCCAGGCGACTGGGTAAGATGTTGCCTCTGAAACCGAGCGGTGCTAAGTAAATGACATCAAAATGTCTGCTTTGCGCCGGTGGGTGAATTTTGAAAAGGTGGTGGCTGGGGGAGGTGAAGGAAAGAGGGGGCGGAGAGTGCAACGCCGGAGCCCAGGCGGAGGTGGCGGCGGGCGCGGGGGTCCTGGCGCCCGCTGCGGCGCCGCGGGAGGGAGCGGGGGCCGCGCCGCAGGTTTGGGAAGTTGAATCCCGCGTTGCTTCCACCGCGCGGTCCGCTCGCCGCCCTCCAGCTGCTGCGGAGAGGCTGGGCGAGTGTCCTGCCCGCCCGGGGAGCCCCCGGTCGGGTCTGCAGCGGCGACCTGGGCGCCTTCGGGGAACCGGCAGAGAGGGCCGGGGGCGGCAGGGACCCCGCGGGGGCGCGGGGTCCTGCGGGATTTTCGTGGTGGTTTGTTAGAAACCCGAATGTGAAATTAACGGTGCCCAATCCACCGATCACCTCGGGGTGGTATTTTTTTTTTTTTTCTTTCATTACCTTTAGTTAAATGCACTAACCAGGTGGGGTATGTGTAAGTCAAAGGGATTGCAAAATGCATACCTGGAGCATCGGTGAGCTCTCTGAGTGTGTGTGTGTGTAGGGCGTGGGGGTCTCTTTTGTTCCTCCCCTCCCGTTAGTCGTAGGAAAGGGAGTTTAGGGTAGGTTTCACAGCCACCGGGGGGACCAGGAGGAGGAACGCCCACCAACCCCCTTAGCCACTGCCCCGGCGGGTGTATCCGGGACTCCCCTGCTGGGGGTGATGGGGATTCTTTTTATTATGGATGGAATCACGGTTTAATAGCTTCCTCTTCGCCAGCCTCCTTCCTCCTCTCCTCCTCTTGTGCTGCGGCGGAGTCTGGATGCAGACACTCGGCCGTTTCCTCTTCTCCCTACCTCCCTGTCTCCGTGAAAAATGTCGGAGGACTTGAGGATGGCGGAGGGACAGAGCTGGCCTCGGAAGCCGCGGGTGGGGAGATGCTCCTCGCGAGCGGGAGGCTGTTGGCGGCGCGTCCCGGGCAGCCCGCGCCAGCCTCGGGCGTCGCTGGGCTCCTGGAGACTGAGAAGGGTCGCCTGGCCAAAAAGATGCCCGCCGTGCGGGGACCCGCCCTGCGTCCTCCGCCTCCACCCGGAGCCCGGGACACTGCTCACCTGGGACAATCTTAGTCGCTCCAGGAAGACTGACCCTGGCTGCTGGCATAGTTTTCCTAACCTCCCTGACCCTTCGATAAATGGCTCCTCCTTTAAAAGAGTCTCTGGAAGGTTTGTCTGGAGAACTTTGAAAGCTTCCCATAGTTGTTTCTTTCTTTCTTTCTTTTTCTTTTTTTTTTTCTTTTCTTTCTTTTCTTTCTTTCTTTCTCTTTCTTTCTTTCTTTCTTTTTCGTTTTTTTCCTTTTCTTTCTTTTCTTTCTTTCTTTCTTTCTTTCTTTCTTTCTTTCTTTCTTTCCTTTCTTCCTTTCCTTCCTTCCTTCCTTCCTTCCTTCCTTCTTTCCTTCTTTCCTTCTTTCTTTTCTTTCTTTTCTTTCTTTTCTTTTCTTTCTTTTCTTTCCTTTCTTTCTTTCTTTCCTTTCTTTCTTTCTTTCTTTTTCTTTTTTTTCCTTTTCTTTCTTTCTTTCTTTCTTTCTTTCTTTCTTTCTTTCTTTCTTTCTTTCCTTTCTTTCTTCCTTTCCTTCCTTCCTTCCTTCCTTCCTTCCTTCCTTCTTTCCTTCTTTCCTTCCTTCTTTCCTTCTTTCTTTCTTTTCTTTCTTTTCTTTTCTTTCTTTTCTTTCCTTTCTTTCTTTCCTTTCTTTCTTTCTTTTCTTTCCTTCCTTCCCTTCCTTCCCTTCCTTCCCTTCCTTCCCTTCTCTCCTTCCTTTCTCTCTTTCTTTTCTTTCTCTCTTTCTCTCTTTCTTTCTTTCTTCCTGTTAGATTATTTTACAGGGAGATGATTTCCATCATGGGAAGGCTATCATAAATAATAGAAATCTTATAGTTTGGTTCCCATTTAGAATAAACACTCTGAGACTGGATGTTATCTGCATTTCCGGCGTTCATACATACCGGTTTTCCGGGTAATGAATCCTTCTGAAATCATTTAATTGGAAATACGAGGAACAGTTTTTACCGTTGTAGTAGAAAATAATGTTTTCCTCCTGGTCGCATAGCTCCCAGACACTAAGTGTATTAAATAATTTTGAAAACTGAAACACTTTAAATTGTATTTGTTTCTAAAGACTTTTGTAGTAATAGTAGCAGGTACCCGTGAAATATACATTATAGCACTAATATCAAATGCAAAGGTGATTTGTACTCATTAGTTTAAGTGAATGAGCAATTTGATCTCCTCCAGTTAAGTTACTGTTATTAAGCCATTTCTTCTGTTAGCATGAACTAAAACAGTAATTAGCACACTCACGGGAGAGTAGATTTACTGAGTATTTTTATAATCTTAAAAAAACTATATTTAGAGAAACCATGGGAGGGTAGTTTATGATATTCCGAGATGATAGAACAAGTGTTTATTATTATGAGAAGATTGGATGGTATAATTTATTAAATAAGATGAATCTCCATGGCAGTGACTCTGATCTCAGAACTATGAGCTCTCATCCTTCCTCCTAAATTTGTGGTCTGAAAGATGAAGAAAACCACCTAATTTACAAACAATGTAAGGTATCTATTATACCAACTTAGATGTTTTTTTGCTCTGGTTTCTCAATGATTCCTTGGTGTTTAGTCCAAATGGAAGAGAATTAACAAGGAGAGTTAATTTGCTGTCTGTGTTCAATTCTAAGGCATTCCAGGTTTTCCTTCTCAAATAGATATCTCTCTGCTTTTAGGGTCTCCCTACAAGGTCCAAATTTATTTGAACTCAATATTGAAAGTCTAAGTCATTGTCATCCATATGGACTTCTTATACTTTTTCTTAATAGTAATATTCCTTAACATTTCCTAACACTAGGGCCTGGGACTTTGTAGACAAAGAGAAATATATATTTATTTATAATATGTATTCTAACTTACTTGATCTTATTATAACAGCCAAGTAAAAGTAAATGATCTAAATCTAAATTGATAAAAATTTTGGTTGACTCATAAGCTAAAAAGTAAGAAAGCATTTACCTGTTAATCTACAGTTGTAGAGACAATGGCCTTCGTGTTAGAAGTCATTTGCTGAAAGACATGAGCTTTTCTGGAAAAGTGGAAGGTGGGCATGGACAAAGAGATATGGAGCCAAGAGGAATGGAAATCCATCCAACTGCATTTCTGCTAAGAATCCTTTTTCTGATAGTCCAGCTTTGCTTACTTAACAATGAAAATATTGTACCACCCAGGAAAGCAAATGTATAGCCTGTGCAGGAGAATAATACTATGTGATGTGTAAAAGCATTTTAGTTCATCTGACTAGTATAATTAGAGTAAAAGTATGAATGCATTGTAGAGGTTTCAAATTGTATGACATTAACAGGGCGTTGTCCTGGATCCTCAGAAATATTATAAGTTTTCATGGAAAGTTTAAAAAAAAGTCCTTAGATGTATGTAGCCAGGACTTTCAGTGTTAGACTGACAGTCTTATCTTCCCTATCTCTTTCCCTCTCCACTTATCCCCCAAAGACTTTCCTACTATCCAAAGAAAGTCATTTAGACTGGTTCTCCTGCTATTGTGCCAACATCTAGCACAATATCTGGCAAGAGACAGGTGTTAAATAAGTATTTCTTAAATGAATAAATGTTGCAGAATTGATGTGGCTCATGAAAGCCTTTGGGATTACATTTATTAAAAGGAGTGCTCATGCTCATTACTAAGTACACTAGTTTGAGATCCTAAAGATCCTATTCATGGTCCAACATCTTTGAAGGAAGCCATTTTTAGAATTGTCGCTCTGTGAATATGCATACTATTAATATAACATTTGTATTCTTGATTTGTTTACATATTATAAATGCGCTAAATGCTTATTTTAGATCCCCTAGAGCACGTAAAAATATATGAAACAGAAAATTAAGATTACATGGATATGATGAATAGGAACTTTGGGTCAAGCTGACCTTAGCTTATGTCCTGGCTTCTCCATGTAAGAGCTTTCTCAGGGTGGTCATGTTACTCACCTGTTCTGAGTCTCAGTTTCTTCGGATAGTCAACAGGGATAAAGACCCACCTCCTAAGATGTTTGTAAGCATAAAGGTAATGCAGTGTATATAAGGTGCTGAACATATGCCTGGCATATACTAAGAACTTATAATTATCCCAATGCCCAGAGAATTGCTATTGAAGTTACAAGGTAGTTTACCCCATTACGCATAATGTGTACTATTTTTTTAAATAAGTAGAATCATATTGTAAAATTTCATACTTTTTTAAAAATTAGCATTACTTTGTTGGCGTTTCCCAAGAAATTAAAACTGGTATTTAAAGCCAGTTTTGGTATTTTTAATACAATTAGTAACTGGAAAGTAATTCAATGTATGGACATCTTAATTTACTTAGCCATTGTTTTATTTTTAGATTTTTATGTTATTTCCCATATTTTACTATTGTAACTGATGTACATCCTTATGCCTGGCTTTTGTCTGCTTATCTGTTTAGCATTTTGTGTGTGTGTGTGTGTGTGTTTGTGTGTGTTTGTGTAGGCTTGATGCTTAGCCAGAACCTCCAGTTCTCACCAACATAATATCATCTTTTGAAAAATCTTTGCTAACTTGATAGGTGAAAATGGTATTTTTCAAACTTCTATTTCTTTTGTTACTAATGCTAATAACTTTTTTGACATGTCCATTTTTTTTTCTTCTGGTGTTTAAGGATGGCTTGTTCAAGTCTGCCCATTTTTCTCTTAGTGTTCTGGTGTATTTTTCTTATTTCTTTAAGTGCTAATGTGAATTTTTAAAAATGGCAGAAGCAAACAAAGAAAGGAAATGCTTAGTGACAAAGAGGGCATGTGGCAGAGACTCCAGAGATCTTTGTGGCCGAACCAGACTCCAGCTTAGCTGGAGTGGAGCAAACATCACCAAAGTCTGGAGATGGATTAGCCACAGGATTAGGACTGCTTTGCTGTCCATAACATAGTGCCACCTGTCACTGTACCTGGGCTTTCCCTTTCAGAAGCCCAGGGTCACTTAATAGTTAGGGTGTGCTGTTTTTCTGTTTGGGCACTCTGCTCACACACACTCACACCTTCCTACATGATCAGTTTCCAGATTTTCATGGATTGTTTCTGTCATTGCCAATGCTGTAGGAGAACTTGTGGGTTTTCCTGAGATTTAAAAGGAAATATAGGAGTAGCTGGAGGACCTGCAGGGCATTCATTGAAGTTTCTCATCAGAATGCAATCAATTAAGTTGAATTATAAAACCACATCAGATTGGAATTGTATCTTATCTCAGATTTTCAGCTGGAGGTAAAATTTAAATATTTAAAAGGTGAAAATCTAGTCTGTTAATGAATTCTGTATCTATAGTGTTTCACATGATTCAGCATCTTATAAGCTCCTGGTTTTGACTTTTTAAATTCCATAACTTTTGACAAATTTGGTTTCAAAAGCTTGAGTATTTAGCTGGAAAAATCTGCAAAGTCCCTTAGATAAGAAACTACCTAGAAAGGGTAAACAGTTATATGACTGCTGGTTCTGGTTTATCAAATATAGTAAAACCTCAGTAATTCAGCATTAGTGAACTTGGAATTTATAATGAATGGGAGGCCCAGTAGTAAAAGCAGTAAGTTGTGGTAGAACAAGAGATCTTGTTTCAAAGAGAACTGGATTTGAATTCTTGCTCTACTCTTTACTAGATGTGTAGGCTTTTTCATTAAATTATATAAATGCTTCATGCTTGGAATTCTAGCATGAGTAATAAGTATCTAAAAGCTCTCTGAATTTCTTAAACATTGTGTTTGAGATTTTTTAAAAAATCTGTGTCAATAAATATAATTTTATTATAGACAGTGAATGTGGTTCACAAAGCAAATACTTACTTCCTTGTATTAGGTTACAGGCTTTTCGTAGTACTGCTGATTGTCTATTGAAATACAAAGGTTATAATTCAAGAGCCATGACATTACAATAAAACAGACACAACCCAAGGGAAATTATGACATAAATGAAATGAGCAGGTAAGTGTTTATTTCATTTCTTCAATTATCTCAGGTCTTCCCAATGGCATAGTGAGTTAAATCCAGTGAAAACTCTTTTGTTAAAGTTGACAACACCGTCTCTATTCTAGTCTCAGTGAAAGGCAGGGGCTTGTTTTGGGTGTGTTATGAAAGACTATCTAATCTAGAGATTTTATGAGTCAGTTTTGGTTCTAGGAAGACAAACCCATGTCTTCACCCTGTTTCTCTCACCTCTTCCACTTAGTCAGGCTTCAGTTAATCAAAATCAACAAATATTTGAAAGTCTGCTATATGAAAAGTGGCAATCTATGTGATTTAATTTAGAAGATGTGAAAAAGCATGTGGAAAATTACCCTTGAAAGAAAGGCACTTTTTTAAAGCAGAGAATGGAATTCTGTAGAATGAGCCCAGATTTGGGATTCAAATAACCAGAAGTTTAGCCTTAACCTTGTGGAGCCTTGGTATCATCATCTATAAAATTGAAGACCTGATAGTGTATATCTCAAAAATGTGCAAGGATTAAATGAAATTATGTCTGCAAAAAGGTTTCAAATACTGGCAATCACTATGTGAGTGTTAGATACTGTGCTAGAGTTAAATAATTTAAATTAATCCAAGAAACCTCATGTAGATGGTAAGTGCTTGAAGAGATTTTAATTTCTTGCCAGTATTTGTCTTCACTAATGGGACTTTATTAATGTTGAAGGTGTTCTCTGTGTGTTTGCTGTCTTATCCTTTCCTGACCAGCTTGTTTAAACAACCAGTGAAATGAACATCCATTCATTCATAAACACCCTTAAGCACCTACTACGTGCTGGCCTCTGTGATAAGATTTTTTAATGCAAAAATTGATTAAACATGGCCCCTTTCTGCAAGGACTTCACAATAAATTCTTCAATTTATTATTTTGCTTCTATCTAATGAGCACTGATCATTCTGTTTACAAATCATAATGAGTAATCCTTAATGAGTAAGGATCTCCTTAGGATTCAGCAGTTTTAGGCTGATTGATCTCAGAGTGTAGACTTCTCTCCCCCAAATGAAAGCAATGAAGCAGAGACTCAGATAAGGGGAAGGGAAAGCAGGAAGTGGCTCTCACTGGTGGATGATTTAACAACCACCTCCACATCCAGACAACGAAAGACTGGAGGCTTAATGCTCTTTGTGAATCCACCCCAACTCCAGTTTCTCCCTCATTAAAGAACATGTCTCTATACATCTGTACTGTGCCCTTTTCCCCCTCACTTAAAAATTACCCTGGATGATCATTAAAATAGAATTTAAAGTATATGAAAATGTTGGGGGAGGGGTGAGCAAAGGGAATCAGAGGGAGTGATATCCCCACCTTCCTTAGGATTCACATTTCCTGTGTAATAAAAATATAAAATTTTCTCCTGACACTGTTGTAGTTCCTTCTTTGATAATAATCTTTTTGTAATGTAGTAAGTTGACCAGAAATCCAGAATACTCTTTTCAGATTTAAAAAAATAAAATTACATTTGATTTTGGAGAAGGAAAACCATCTTCAGTACCTACTTGTTGAAATCATTAGGGTAATCTCTTAACCTAGCAACTAAATGTATCTTAATCTAGGAAGATTTGATATCACTTATAATATCAGGGTAAAGACTTCAAATCCTCCCGAGAAAAACGTGAATAGATAGTTAATTTACCTATATGTAGTAATGAAAGACATTGACATTATGAATGAATTAACTTGAAGGTAAGCTACACCCTCATTTCAGCCACTAAATTTAACTTGCTTGTCATTAAGCCTTTAACTGGGCTGTTAATAAGTAACCATATGTGATAATTTGGGATTTGAACCTATTTCTTTCTCAGTTTATTTCTACTCAGCACTACCATACTATGCAGCATTTTCCTGTGCCCTGTGAGTTTAGTATGATCAAGACTTACATAGGGATGCCTGGGTGGCTCAGATGGTTAAGCATCTGCCTTCGGCTCAGGTCATGATCCCAGGGTCCTGGGATGGAGCCCCACATCGGGCTCTGTGCTCAGCAGGGAGCCTGCTTCTCCCTCTCCCTCTGCCTGCCTGTCTGCCTACTTGTGATCTCTCTCTCTCTCTCTGTCAAATAAATAAATAAAATCTTTAAAAAAAGAAAAAAGACTTACATAAAAACAAAGGAAAAACCAGTATCTTTTATGGGGGGCACTAAGTCATAGACATGCTATAAAGCAGTACAGTGACCTAGATAACTTCCTTACGACTAACTGAATGCTGTATTTTGGAGTATTAAATACTCTAATGTAAATTAGAGTATTAAATATTCCATTGTGAATTGGAGTAGTATCTTCACCTACTGTGTGGGTGAAACTTGACATTTGACTTACCTTTGATCTCTTTTTATTAGTAGTAGTATGATTGGTAATATAAGTATTATTTCTAAATGGATAAATTGAAAAGAAAGGAGTAGCAATTCTTTTTGTATATCTAACATTTTACAGAAAATAGGTGTTTGTTATTTTATATAATTTTTAGGATAGTTACATAATTTTTGCCTGAAATTTAAAACACATCGAGAACTCAAATATTAAATCTATCAGGAAAAGAAAATAAAACAAAACAACCCAGCTGTTTTATTCTCTTTTGGTAGTCAGGAATACACTGGCTTGATTTTCGTATCTCTGTTAGTTTATGAGTAAATAATATTGGCCATTTTGATTACGCTATCAGAGCCTGTGTTTTCTTACCCTGCTCATGTCCAGTAATCTGTTTTTGCTGTTGAAGAAATATTTTAGACTAAATTATCTTTAGTAAATCCAATGCCTAATGACCCACCCATATTTATATAAATGCTGGATTTAGTGGAAGGATATATTTATTTATCATTTTTAATGCTAAAAATCAAGAGATAGAGAATCCTTATTCACTGGTATAGTCTTCAAAGTTTAATATTTTGAAAAGGTAATTTTATGTGTCAGTGTCTGAGTGTATGTGTGCATTTCCCCTTTTTGTTCATTGGTTGATAGAGAGAAACAGACCTGGTGCCAAGTGTTTAGGAGGAAAAGATGCACAAGTTAGAGTACAAGGAGAAGAACCAATGAGATGAGAAGGAAAATCAAGTAGAAGGAAGACTGGGCTCAGAAAACAAGACCATTAGCTAAAAACTCATATCTTCAAGTATATCATTCAATATATTATTACATAATTCTGCTATATTATGTAACCACTTCCAATTTCATGAATTTGTGTGACCTAATCTTAAGAAGGTAATTTTTTTTCATTAATTCAGTAATTTCATTGACTGAACATCTGAGTAATGCAAGTGGTGTTTTATGATGTAGAATTTCATTAAATAAATGTTAATTCCAGGAAGCAAAAAATGTGAAGCACTTTTCTTGACCTGACATAGGTTTTGTTGAATAGTTAAAAATATTTGTGGGTAATACCAAAATTCACTCACATCTATTAAATATCTGCTCCAATTTTTTCTTTTTAAATGTAACTACTCCAAAGTCCATCTTATATAAAATCCATTTTATTTTCATGATATAAAGAGACTTTTACATTTTGATTTAAAATACCTGCAACGAATAAAGGCACATGCTAAGATTTGTTTTATTGAGCAGTGGGCAGTGCAGTGGTTTAATGGGGAAACTATTTATTAAGATTCCAGTTAGGGGTGGGGAGGAGTGACAAGTGTGCTTGGAGAAGATTATCTGCTCATTGTCATTGAGATTATTTTTAAGGGAATGTGGACTTATGGCTTAGTAGGATCACCGAATGTAGTTACTCAGTGATGCTGCTGGTTACAACCAAAATCAACTTTGGCATTTAGTGTGCTGACCTCTGACCCCTAGCCCTGGGAGTTCTAGCCTGGTTAGATCTCAGGGAAGAAGAAAGAGTTCATGTGTTTGAGGGTAGAGCCCACAATTTGAAAAATGAAATCAGAGGCAGGCAGAAATAACAGAGAAAGTGATCTTTTGATACACCTAAAAATACGGCCTGTGTGCGTCTGATTTTCCAAGTATTTGCATTAGATTGCCAAGTTTTCTTCAGGTTTAGCTTGTCATCAGTTTCACCTTTTTTGTTTCCTGGCTCCTTTCTTGTAATTAATGCAACTAATTAGAGCCCTGCTCTGTAGCTGGAAATAGTAAAATTAAATAAGCCATATTTAAGATGTAAGGGCCTAAAGCCCAGTTGAAGAAAGAAATATGTATGTAAATTGCAGTTGCTCTTCTATTCTAGGAGAGAAACAAAGTGCTGCGAGAACTCAGGTACTTTAGATTAATTTTTGATGGCCAGACCCAGGACCTGGCAAAAGTTTCACAGAGGTTGTGACATTTTTCTCAAGTTATTGAAAGAGAATTTTGACAGGCAAACAGGCAAACAAAGGCCTTTCGGGCTTAAAGACAATGTAAATAAAGGTGCAGAACTAGGAGCATTCGAAAAATACTCTGTGGCACAGTTTTCCAGAAGTATCTAATACTTGCAGGGAATCATAAGATGATAAGGTCAGAAAGAAGGCAGGTACTGATGAGCACTGAGATGCGTGTGAGAAGCCAGCCAGGCTCAGAGCACCACAGTACTGTTCAAGGAGGAGGTGCGGGTTAAGAACTGTCTTCATCAGGGCCATGGTGGGGAGCTGGAGGGAAGCAGTAACAGGATTTTAGCTGTCCAGGTGAGAGAAGCCAAGCCTGGACTGGGAAACAGAGAAAGGCCCAATCCACGGCAGTGGGAAGGTGACATTTTGAGAACATGTTCAACTCCGAGCCTCAGGACTTGATCACCAGTGAGACTTAGAAGACGTGAAAGGCACCTCGAAGCCGAGCTGGAGGTGTCTGGGTAATACAGTTGCCACTGAGATGTGAAAACAGCCCGATGAAGAGGGTAGGGAGGAAATAAGCTGAGTTTACTTGAAGAAGTAGTTTGATGTACCCATCAGAGTTAAAAGCCTAGTTGATTGTGTAGGAAGCGACAGGTCTGCCCTTGGGCTATGTCCGCAGAGATACATGGTGTCTAGAGTGAAGCTGGTGACAGTTCTGTTCTGCATATTCAAACCACAGCTGGAACGTTATTATTTTGAATTTCTTCCCTTCCGGACATCGTGGTTGGAGGTTTGCAATACAGATGGTAAAATTAACAAAATCCAGTAGTTGATGTAAGAAGTGATTGGACGAATTTGTACTTTCTGAACCTGGAATAGAGCGGTTCCCCTTAGAGAATATGTGTATTTCACCATTTGGAGAAGAGTCATGGGAATAATTAGATTAATTAAAAATTGCCCCAGTGATATAATGGGAATAATAAAATCACATGGCAGAGTTGTAAAGAGAGAATGTGTGCAGAGGCCCTGGCACACATTTGGTATTCAGTGCATCTTAGCTCTTAATGTTACTCTCAAGAATAGCATTAGGGGTGCCTGGGTGGCTCAGTCGATGAAGCATCTGGCTCTTGATTTCAGCTCAGGTCATGATCTCAGGAACCTGAGACTGAGACCTGCTTTGGGCTCCATGCTCAGCAGGGAGTCTGCTTGAGCTTCTGTCTCTCTGCCCCTCCTCCTGCCCTCAAATAAATAAATAAATCTTTTTAAAAAATAGCATTAGAACTGGGGGGCATGTGTCATAGAAATGGATTTTGCCATCCTATTGGAAATAACTTTTTAACGGTCAGAACTGGCTAGTTAGATGGGCTGCTTTGAAAGGGAGTAAGTTTGCTATCAAATGCCTGGTGGACACACATTTGGCAAAGATGTTATAGAGGAGATTTAAGGATTGGGCGGGTAAAAGAACTGCAGGACTTCATTCTGACTCTGAGGTTCAAATGGTTCCAAGGAATTTGGAATGTGAACTCAGGAGAGACGCTGGGGCTAGAAGTACAGTTCGAAAATCTTTTACTTAAAAGTGACAGTAGTAGGTGATTGCCAAGAATAAAAGTGTAGAGAGCAGGGAAAGCTTGGAACAGAATCCTAAAGTATATCTGCATTGAATGGGCATGAAGGAAAAGAAGGAAACTAAAATACACGTGTGCACACACGCACACACACATAACACACACGTGCATGCACACACATACAGAAGATGGTCGGAATGGAAAGAAAACGTGTTAAAAGGAGAATGAAGACACTGTAGTATGCCGTGAAACCAAGGAAGTGGAGTTGCTTTTAACCAACTTTATTTATATTTATAGTGATCTTCCCCAAAAGATTGGAAAAGGGAGACAGGTTTATGAAGGAAGAGCAGCTGAGTTATGTCATGTGGCAGAGAGGGTAAGACTAGGACCGAGGCAGCACATGGGATTTTGCAATGAGGAAGTTGCTTGTGATTGTCCAGAAGGCACTTGCGATTAATGATTTATACATCATCTATTTCCAAAAGGTCTGAGGCAGCTTAAATAAAAGCACTTCCACACAGGGCAATGAAAGTGAAACAAAATAGAGATAAGAGGCCACAAAGAGAAATGGGGGGAGAGGGTGGACATACCATAAAACATGGACAGGGCTGTTATTGTAACAGGAGCACTAGGTTTTACCTCGGAAGTTCCAGCAACCAAAATGAAAGGGTTGCAGGACAGGTTACCTATAACTCATTGTGCAATGAAAGAAAACAGTTTTCCAGAAGAAGTTTTATTTCCTGGCACTAAATTCCATGAAGGGTATATCCCATTGATTCTTAAATAAGGAAAAGTGACATATTAGACAATGTTTCTGCCTGCAGATGCAGACTTGATTTGAGTTGCTGTTTCTTTTTTAAACCCTTGAAGGTCAAGTATGTGGCCTTAAGTCTGTGAAAGACTAGCTGGGCATCTGAATACTCCTGAATCTGAAAAATCAGCATTTAGGACAGCATTATTTCTCCTAGAAGGGAGAAAGCAGAGTAGTTTGGGGAACACGAGGGAAGGAGGGCACTGAGCGCCTTACAACCTCCCTGTCCTCTGCATTTGCCACTCCCTCTGCCTAAAAAACTCTCCCCTGATCCTTCTCCTCATTCAAGTTTCAGTTCAGGTGTCACTTCTTCAAAGAGACCTTTTCTGGACTCTCTGCCTCATGTTGTTCCTCTCTAACAGTAATCTGCTTTGATGAATTCGTAGCATTTACTGCTCTCTTAAATTATGATCAGTCTCCTTCAGCCCATATGGCTGGATGTATACTAGTACACTGAGCAATGCCAAGAACAGAATAGGTGTGCAGTACGAGGAGGGGATGAATGTTTTGGGGATGGGGAAGAGCTCAGTTCAGCATTGATGCGGTCTCTAAACGAAGGTAGTGCTGGGAATGGTAAGTTCTCCCTAAAATGGTAGCTGAGAAGAGAATGATGATTATAATAACGACATATTTTTTACTGGGAATTTTAAGAACACTGAGGTTTAAAAGAAGAGCACAGATTCTCTGTACATTTTCCTTTCTTTTCTTTTCTTTTTTTTTACATTTTCCTTTCTACTCACAAGGAGCCATGGCACTAACAGGACTGGTAAGTTCATGAATATTCGTTGATCAGGTTTCTAAGGGGCGGAGTCTAAGTGGGAAGAGCACAAAGGGCCCTACATTGTGGCAAGTTCCCTTTTCTCTCTCTTTGGATAAGATTATTTAATATTACCCATTTACATTTTGAAGAGTATCTTTCAAAACTATCTTATGCTATTTTAGCATAAATAATGTGGCAAGACTCTAAGAGTAATTAGCTATGAGGTATGATTCCTTTTAGGATCCCTCCTGACAGCTAACAATAAAACCCCTATTGTGTTATATGTGTGTGTGAGCACATGTGGGTAAGGAATGCATGGTGTGTGTAGCAGAAAAGAATGCATCAAAGTTGCCTAAAATGTAAATCAAGTCACTGACATACAAAGAGAAAAGCAGAGGTGCCAGGTGAGGGAAGACCCTTAGTAATGAGGAACTAGGAAGCAGCTCTTGAGAGACTGGAACCGGAAAGGGAGGGGAGCAATAGAGATGAGTTTTTTGAAAGAACTAAGGAGAGGACTAAGTGGAGGAGGGCTAACAGCAGCAGCCTCAGGTGGGGAGCAGAGCCAAGGAAGACCTTTTTTAAACATTTATTTTGGATGTAGAGAGGACGAAGTTTGTTGGCAGTGAGAAGCAAAATTATCAATGGAGCAGTTTTGGAGAAAATGCCATAGACTTATCCAGAGCACTCGTTTTATTCATTCTTGAAAAATTTAAAATGTTTCTGTATCAAAATAAAAACAAATATATCATATTACTCATTCATTCATTCATTCATTCATTCAAGGTCAGGCCTGGTGCCTGGAAGAAATTTTGATTATTTAGCCCTATTTTGAGCTTTGCCTCCAGACTCCAGGGTAGTTAGCAGTGCCAAGGTAGTGGAATTTCCCCAAGGTTATGGGCAGGCAAGGGATTTTAGAACCATGGAGCATAATAAGCTCAAAAGGCACCTTGAAACTATCTGAGTCCACAGAAATAATGGGTTCTTTTTTCCCTCATCTCCTAATCACTAATATTTTAACTCATAGCTGGAAGAAAGATGTTGTGGGACAACTATTACAAATTGGGTTTTCTCTAATGGCTTTACTGGAGGCATCCAAAGTGACAAGAAGCAGCTTAGAAGATAGAATAAAACATTCTCAATCTAGTTTTCCTTGTATGCTGAATGAGAAGTTTTAATCATAATATTAACTGTATTAGTCAATTGATGAAATGTTTGGTTGTTAAAACAAACAAGTAAGCAGAGACTTTCCTAATTATAATTTGTTAAATCATTCCACATGGGGATGTCCGATCTAGAAAGTGTTGCCTTTGTGTAATGAGCAAAAGTAAAATATCATAGTGTCAACTGAGTAAGAATGCAAGTTGAGAAAATAGAAATTAGTGTTAAAAAGAAAAATACCTCAAAACTCGTTGGGAAGGCAGTCTTTTGAATGCAAAATGAAGTAAGGTAGATTTTCATACATGCTCATTCTCCCATTTGAAGACAGAACAGTGCCTGTCATTCAAAAGTAGGGGAATAAACAGGAAACTGAAGCTCAGATAATAACAATGAAAGGAAGAAATCAGTGTTTAACTGTAAACCTCTCAAACTACAAAGCAGAAGCTATATTCATAATCTGTGATATTTTGTTGTTGTTTGTTTTTAGTACTGCACTGCATTTGGCTTTTATAGGAGTAATCTGGGAATGAAGAATAAGTGATTTGGGGAAAAAGTTGTAAGTAAGATGGATCATGAATGATTGAGAGGGAGAATTTTTGTGCATCACTCATCCAGTAAAGTTTCTCTTTTTTTTTTTAACATTTTTTTATTTGGTTATGTTAATCACCATATATTACATCATTAGTTTTTGATGTAATGTTCCATGATTCATTGTTTGCATATAACACCCAGTGCTCCATTCAATACTTACTGAGCATTTACTATGTTCAGACACTGTTCTAGGAGATTCAAATTTATTAGAGAACAAAGCACACAAAAATGCCTGCCTCCATGAGCCATACATGTTTGATCTTTGATTTTTTTTTTAATAGACTTCAGAGGGAATCATACGTAAAGCACTTGGGATCCTTACAAAGCAGGACTATCAAAAAAATGTATATGTATATTCTCTCTCTCTCTCTCTCTCTCTATATATATATATACACACACACATATATATTCCTTATATATGTATATGTTCTTTATATATATGTTCTTTCACTCCTATATTAGGTGCAAATAAGTGATGCTAAATGGGGGTGTACCAAAGACACGGTAGCTATATCAGACTGGAATGGAATGGGAATTTTCTAGACCTTAATTCTTTTAAAAATTGACCTGACTTGATATCAGTTCATTTCAAACCAGTATGTTGTACTACTACAAATGTATTAATTGCAAGTCAGAAAATACTGGAATGAGAGGTCAGAGGAAGGAGACTGTATTCTCCTACCTTCTCTCATTCAGGGAAATATATGGCTAATAGCATTCAAAGTTTTGGGCACAAGGGGGAGAAGTGAGCTCATTTTTCTTAGGCTACAAATCTGACTTCCCTCCAGGAAGACAGAAACATAAAATCTGCCTGTTTTATGTTCATCCCTTAGTTGTTTCTTGCATTGGCCTGCCAAACTTGCTTCCTAGTATGCTATGCTCTGAGGTACATTTCAGAGAATTTAGAGCATAATTAACTGAAGTAGAAGAATTCTGAAGTACATCAGAAAATGTAGATCACATTTAACAAAGGTAGAAAACCAAAGGAATAAGTCCCTGAAATGCATATTTAGACGGTAAGATAGGAATGCAGTTTTATTGTGTCTAAGCTCTTGGAAAAATCATGTTTGGAAGTTGTATAATGTGCAGAGCCAGCATGGGAGTGAAATGAATAAAAATGAATAAAGTTGTAAAAGAGAAGAGGCAGAGGCAGCTTAAAATTGCAAGGAAGGATGTGGTACTTTTTTTTTCCCCTTTGGACATGTGTTTAGGAAATTGCCCTGTAACTGACATGTACTCACAGTTTCCAATTATATTATAAGAGAAGCAGTATTTCCTGGAAGAACTGGTTTGGGCAATCCGAGCACCCCTTTTACCTGTGATTTGTCTCGGTTCGTAATGACACATACAGAATCACAGGATGGCTTTGTTTTCAAGGATGGCACTGAAGCAAGAAATGATGAATTATCAAGAGCTGTTACGGATTTGATTGTTGCCAAGGGGAAATGAAGGAAAGACGTCTGAATGTGTTCCTGGAAAAAATAAGTAAGGGTAGCTACGCTCTGGTTGCTATTTTATTTGTGTTTCAATAATGGACTTGAGAAGACATTACGAGTATTCCACCACCACTTGCAATAATTTAAGGCTAAACAGAGCAAGTGATATTTTTTACAGCTGGGACTTTAAAATATTTTTTAAAGTGATGTGTTGTTTGGGTGGAATTCAAATATGATTATCCCTGTGCCTGATGATAGAAAAGATAGTATAGACTTTAAGAGGCTTTTATACAAATAGTATGAAAAATTCATCATAGAATTTATTTAGTTTAACTTCCAAGAACAATTAAAGGCTTCATGGTGAAATGAAATCAGCTCAAATGAAGTGTTAAATTTGTTTTTGACAAATTAGGTGTTGGGAGAAAACAGGGCGTCCGTGGCTATGCATACTGAACTGCCAGAATGTCCATTTAATCTTGACATGGGATTCAGGAGGGCCAAGTTCTAGCTCTAGCTGCAAAGGGGCTCAGTGATCTTGTGAATCCTAGCATGACAAAGAATTGTGATATTTAAGTGGGATCACCATCAGTATCACCAGGATGTTTCTGGTGGCTTCCATTCATCATCTAGGATTGCTGATCCGCAGTGGACCACCATGCCTCACTCAGTAGTAAATCCTCTCCCCCAAAAGGAAGATTTTAGAAGCAGACTCCAGGTCATTTGAGGACCAACCTGTTCCTCCCTTTTCTTCTCCCGCTCTTCCTACTCGCAAAGACCGATATACTTAATCTGCAGAAAATAGTTTCTCTGCTGCCACTTCCATGTCTTTCCTCGGACGTTTTTCTGTCTGGAATGCTCTAATGTTTCCCTTCCCTTTTCTAAATCTGACCATCTTTTAAGGTCTAAACTAACGTCCTGAGACCTTCTTCATGAATCCTTCTCTGGCCACCTCAAAGGGACCTGTCCCTCCACTGAAACTGCCTGCATCACAACAGTGAGCCTTCTGTTCTCGTCTCCACCAGGAGCAAACCCTTTTCATTACCGTATTCTCAGGAGAGGGTGGCATCTACTCAGTCACTCATGCTGGACCACCGGGAGTTGACCTTGAACCCCCTCTCACCCACACCCTGCTCCTAACTAATCTATCCCTAACCTGGGCTTTATTTACCTCTTGGGTACTTCTTACATCTGTCCCGTTTCTCCATTTCTGTTCTCCGCATTGACCACCACCGTCTTGCCTGCGCTCCTGCAGTAGCCTCCTGCCTACGTTCTCACGTCATTCCGCCTGTTTCGCCACGGGTGCTGGAATGGCCAACATATGACTTCTGTTGCTGCTTTACACTCAGGAAGCATGCCGTGCCACCCCATCCCCTACGATAAAATCTAAATATTCTGCATGGCCCTCTCCATGATTCCTCCCTGCCTGATTTCCTCCAGCTGCTGTTACTTCTCAGGCACCTTATGCCCCCATCACACTGAATGAATGAATGGGTGGATGGATAGATGAATGAATGGATCCTTAAAAAATAGGCCATGCTATTATAAGCCTCCTTGTTTGTGCTCATGCTGTTACCTCTAGATGAAATGTTTTACCTGCTTTTATCCACTTAGAAAACCTCACCTTACATATTGCTTTCAATAAAACTGTCTCTCGCTACCCCTGGCCTAATTCCATGCTTGCTCTTCCACAAGTGAACACTTGGTACAGACTTTTATGAACTCACAGCTAAGTTATAAGCTTATTGAAAGTGGGGACTAGGGGCGCCTGGGTGGCTCAGTTGTTAAGCGTCTGCCTTTGGCTTGGGTCATGATCCCAGGGTCCTGGGATCGAGCCCCGCATCGGGTTCCCTGCTCGGCGGGAGGCCTGCTTCTCCCTCTCCCACTCCCCCTGCTTCTGTTCCTGCTCTCCTTATCTCTCTCTCTTTCTCTGTCAAATAAATAAATAAATAAATCTTTAAAAAAAAAAAGAAGTGGGGACTAATTTTTGTTGGGGTTGGGGTGGCAGAGGTGAGGGGAGCTTTTTTTAAAATGCCCAGCATAGATAATAGGTGTCTAATAAATATTTATTAGCTGTCCATAAAGCTGGAATCTTACCTGTCAACACCCTCTAGAATAGGCAGTGCTTTATAATATAAGGTAGATATAGAGTGACATCTGTTTGCCAAGTAACCCAAGATTAAATTGGGCTGATGAAGTAGACATACTTGGGATGCCTCAGACAGATTCATTGAAGTTGACCAGATTTCAAATTCCTTGAGGCTTCTCTGCCTAAGGTTATCATTTGGCTCTGAGTAGAACCCAGAGTCCTTAAAATGCTCTACAGGCCCTATGTGATATGTCCGCGGCCTCCTCTCTATCTCCTGTCATCCATAGCCCTCTGAAGTCATCACCTCCGCTCCCCCACTGCTACTATGCCCCAGCCACATAGCTTCTTAGCTGTTCGTGCAATGGGCCAGAACATTCCTAGCTCAAGCCCTTTGTTCCTCCTGCCTGGAATGGGTTTCCCACAGATATCCATGTGGCTCACTTCCTTATCTCCTTTATCTTTGTTCAGATGTCACCTTTTCAGGGACGACTTCCTTGACTACTATTTAAAATTGCAAGTTCCCTCTCCCTTGCTACCCTCCACCTTGCTTCTCTCTATAGCACTTAGAAGTCCTGTGTGATTTTTATGTCTTTTACTCATTTCTGTATTCCAGGTACTAAAACAGAGCCTAGCTCAAAGTAGCCATTCAATGAATATTTGTTGAATAAATCATTGAATCCATCTGACATGTGCAACAGCTCTTCTTGGATATTTCTCTTTGAATAATCTTTATGTCCATGAACTAATTTCAGGTCCGGTAGTTGGTTAATGTCTGATCTTAGTCAAACATGTTCTGGCTTAAGAGTCATTTATCTTGGGTTTCACTCTTGGCTCTGCCACTTACTAATTATGTGACCTTGAGTGAGACATTCCATCTTTCTGGGTCTGGTTTTTCTCATTTATAAAACAGGGCTAATGATACCTAGTGAATTACCAGGAGTATGACAAATACTTCAACAAGCAAACATGTTGTTTGATAACTATTTTTATTTATTATCTGTACGAAGAACCGAAGGGGCAACATGGCATAATGAACAGTCAAACGGATATAGATTTGATGTCTGTCTCTACCGCTTATTAGCTGTATGATTCTGAGGAACTTTACCTCCTTTCCTTAAATAAAGAAGATGTTTTATCTCAGAATTGATTGAAATACCAAGTGAAGTAATATACCATGTTTCAACAGTTCTATATACAGGTGGGTTTTTTTTCATATTTTAGTATTTTCAGAACTCAGTATGTACTTGGACTTTACAATCAGTGATGTCTTATGTTCAGTGAAATGTGGCATCTACTTCAAAACTTTTATATGTTAAACAGGATGGTAATTATAGTTTAGACTCTTTGAGGTCACTCTGACAATTTTAAAATATTTGTCTCTCTCCCTTATTGGGAAAAAGTGGCTTTCAGTGAATAATGACAAAGAAGTGAATTTTTATCTTAAAATGTTTAATAGCCATTATTTTGCAGGTTGTCTTTAAAATTTGTTATTTCTTCTTCTGATTTTACACAAAAGAAAAGAAACCATATATTTATCTAATGTATTAACAAGAAGGTAATTTGCTTAGCTTAGTTCCTCATAATAAGAGGAGGGCCCTTTGTTTTTCTGGGTCCCTCTCCCTGTATCTCCACCTCGGGTTTGGTTTATGCTTTCTCTTCCCTTTGGTTTGGTCATGGAGAACAAGAATAGAAGAATATCCTGGCAACCTCAGCAACCGTACTTTAACAGAATACGGGTTGCTAGGAGAAGAGGGTAGTAGCCGCACTTGAGAGGACACGTGGTTCTGCTGGCCTGGAGGAGCCAGTGGGCTGTGGCAGAAACCACCAGACAGGGCAGCCCTTCTCCACCCTGCCTTCTGCAGGAAGGCATGGAAATAGAACTCTCCTGCCATGCCCTCCGTCAACGGGTGGTAATATTTTCTGGCTATTTTGAATAAAATATACACACAAAGGGAATAAAAACGTGATTACTACTAAAGATGTCATCGTAAAGAAATGGCATATTTCAGCCCATTAGTCTGAAAACCCTCTCCTGTTACACAGAAACTACCAATGCAGTGTTATAATCAACAGTAGGCCATTACTCAAATGCTGCATCCCCCTGTATGTTTTGTGGTTTGTTGTAGTGCCCTGGTTTTTAGTTAACAGAATTGGAGAAGAGTAAACGACGAGGACTATGTGTATGACTGCAAGAAATTCTATACACAGTAGCCATGCTCTTTGCTCACTGGACTATAACCATTCTGAGATGGATGTATACTTTCATAATGATTTGCAGGGAGAAGGCTCATTGCATAGTTCATTTTATTCATCCGACAATTATGGCTGAGGTTCCACCAAGTGCCAGCCATGGAGTATCAGGGCTGTGGCCCAAAAGAAATATTTTAGGATAGAATGCATAAAGCAAGACCCATACACAATGAAAATAGAATGCCTAATGTTTGCATTGTACTGTTCCTTTAGTTGATAAGGGCACAAAAATGTTTTGGGCTTAGCCCTTATTAGCATTTGAAAGAAAGCAATATTCAGACAAATAAACATTTTTGGATCCATCCACATAGGCTAGCCCTCATTTGGCGACTGTGATTAGATTCCTCCCCATGCACAGGGGGCCTGAGGGGACCCTGAGTGACCACCACTGTCTATGACATTGTCTGTGAGGGAGTGAGATAGGCCCACAAAAGTCAATGAACGATCCCCGGAGAATTTTAAGAAAACTCAGATAGTCATCGGTCCTACTGGTTTTCATTATCTGCTTGATGGCTTCTGGACAAAGTCTGACTGCAGTATACACCTATTACATTCCGTAGCTGCGTTTCTTAGACTAAGGAACACGTGATTCCGTTCATCCAGTTGCAAGGCCTGTTTTCCCTTCTCTGAAGAACTGATTAACCAGATGGACGTGGAAGAAATTCCTCGAACTCGTGAGCCTATGCTAACTAATTCTTTGATTATTTTTTCCCTTTGATCTGAACATTAAATAACGTTAGCTTCCATTTGGGTATGCTTCAATCCAAAATAAAAATGGAAAGAGGTTACAGAGTGGTGCGGATATGACTTCAGCATGGAACTTAGAAACATTGTTTTTCTTTGGGAAAGACTAGAAATTTATATCCAAAAAGAAAGTTCTAGTACAACGAATTATTCTATTCCTTCTTAGTCCCAGATGACATTTTTGGGAACATAACAACTCTAGAACTAGTCTTTCTGCATGTTCGCATATGTTTGTATACATATACACGTATTATATTCATGATTTTACTTAACTTGAAAGATGTGTGAGTTTTGCCAGTTTGACCCCTAGGGAAAAAATCAGGGACAGACTATGTCTCTGGCAGTCTGCATTTCCTCTCCTCCCTACTGATGTCCCATCTGACTCTCCCAGCATCATCTGGTATCTGCTGTTAGGACTTATGGAAGGAGTGAGGTGATAAGGCTTATCACTTCCCTTAATAGAAGGCTGTGAAGGAGCAAAATGCCTTTGAAGGTACAAAGACAGGTCACGGCGTCTGGTGGGATGTCAGGCATTGAATCTGGTATCTTGCTGGTAGGTACCACTTCTTAACCACCTAACATAGTCACCCAGGGGGCCCTAAGGCCACTCTTACCAGCCTCTATTTTCCTTTTATGAAGGGATTCTGCTGTAGATAGAAAAGATGTCTGCCATCACTTTTAAATCAATAGCATATAATATGGTCACTAATAGAATATGTAGCAATAGAGTGGGTGTGAACTTTGAAGTCTGTCAGACTAGGTTCAAATCTTAATTCAAGTGCTTGTAAAGTGGAGAGTATTTACCCGTCAGGATTATAAAGAATACATTAGGTAAATTAAAATATCTAGCAATCATGTCTAGTATCTCTTAGTACTTAAACTTTTATTCCCAGACTTCAGCAATCCTTTGACCACACAGGGACCTAAACTCCATTAATGAATTGTCCTTCATCCCCTTGATGTCCTCTCGCTCCTGGATGTGAAAACTTTTGTAAAAGTTTGTCTCCAGATTGCTATTGTCTAAACGCTATTGGGCACATAATAGTTGTTCAATAAGTGTTGGATTAAAAGAAGAAGAAATCGGGGCGCCTGGGTGGCTCAGTCGTTAAGCGTCTGCCTTCGGCTCAGGTCATGATCCCAGGGTCCTGGGATCGAGCCCCGCATCGGGCTCCCTGCTCTGCGGGAAACCTGCTTCTTCCTCTCCCACTCCCCCTGCTTGTGCTCCTGCTCTCGCTGTGTCTCTCTCTGTCACATAAATAAATAAAATCTTTACAAAAATAAAAAAATTTAAAAATTTAAAAATAAAAATAAAAGAAGAAGAAATGAATGTAATGAATGTTTAAACCCACAGGTCATTTTCTTTGCTTTCATTCTTAAGAAATATTTGACCATTTTCTCATGCAGTAACAGCACATATTTTATCAGGAGCTACACGTAATAGCTGACTAGTTCACTGCTTGTTCCATTATTTGTCAAGGAACAAATAAGTCAAAGTGCCCATTAAGCTATTACACTTCATTCTTAAGTTACAGTCCAACGAGACACTGAGTTGAAACAGCCAGAAAACAAAGAGGTTCTGGATGGTTCTGCTATCACCAATGTTATTTTTAGAGGAAGAGGCCCTGTGATAAAGAAGGCCAGTCTCTACCTTTGGCCATGTTTTTCACATGCTTTCTACCATCTTCCTAAAACCCTTCAAGAAAAGTCCATCTGAGATAAACATGAAAGAGATTGTCAGTTTTAAATGAAGCATTCAACCTAAAGACATGAAGGCCAGTGCTGTGACCCTTTTGTCCATCAAGTTCGACAGCTCAAATTTTGTAATGGGATATTTTCCCTCCAGACAAACGAAATACCCTATATTTTGGAGGTTAATGGGAACTATTATTTACATGGCAATGGCCGCAATGGCCATAGAGCTGTAATAGAATCATCTGCAAGCTGAAAGAGACGAGATTGTCATCTAGTTTGATCCTCCTCCTGTTAGGGAAAAGGCAGGGGAAACCTAGTGAGAAGAAGTGGTTGACTTACTGTGATAAGGAAGTGAACCCAGCTTGACACCCATGATCTCAGTTTTGCAGTTGCTCTTGCTTACTGAGCGTTTAAGTGCAGAGCAAACAGTTTGCCGGGCCTTTTTACGTGCATCACAAAGTCCTCACAATAAGGTAGTGAGGTTAAGTCTTCTTATCATTCCTTTTTTTTTTTTTTTTTCAAATGAGGAAACAGCCCAGAGAGGCTAAGTAACATTTCTATATTACACAGCAAGTAAGTGTCAGAGCCTGTCTTCAGACTCATTGAATGCATTTTCCCCCAACCCTTTATGTCCTTTCCTACCCTATGCCTTCGCATATGATGTCTCTCCTACCTGGCAGGCCTGTTAGCCCTCTTCTCTCATTCTTTTCTTTTTTAAAAATTGTATTTATTTATGAGACAGAGAGAGAGAGGGCAGGGAGAGGAGCAGAGGAAGAGGGACGAGCAGAGGGAGAGGGACAAGCAGACTCTGTGCTGAGCGCCGAGCCAACACTGGGTTCGATCCCAGGACCCTGAGATCATGACCTGAGCCCAAACCAAGAGTCAGATGCTTAACCAACTGAGCCACCCAGGTGCCCCCCCACTTCCCTCATTCTTAACACCCAACTGAAATGTCACTACTTTGGGAAGCCACTCCAGCCCTCTCCTCTGGATTCCAGTAACACTTTGTTCATACCTCTGTCAAAGCCCATATATTGTGGCATTATGAATCCTCTGCTTGTGTCTTTCTTCCCACAACACTGTTACCCGCCTGAAGACTCTGTCTTACTTTTCCCGTACATTTCTTGGACATAGCATTCATCCAGGACATAGAAGATGCCTAACGAGTGTTAGCTGGATGACTATATTATAAGACAAACTCTGTGTTTTCAAGAACTGGAAAGCTGATATATTCAGATTTTCAGAGCTGAAAACAGTTTGGATCCTAAGTATTATTTGTACTTATTTGCAAATCAAGCTACAAATATTTCTTATAGACTCTAAATAAATCAAGTGCCTTCCCATATGGAGAATTATGCATCCCTTTTACGATTCAGCCAATATGAATAATATATAATTAGATCATTTTTTCATAATCTGCCAAAAATTGGAGAAATGGCATTCTGGTAACCAATTTGAGATCCTTCCTCTTAAAATACTTATTTGAGAATCATTTGGAGTAGTTTTAGAAATTTTGAATTCTGTATCTCTATAGAATAGCATATATAATTCAAAACCCTGCTGTACTACAGATTCAATTATTAAATGGATAGATTTTCCTAGAGTAAATACATCTGGTATGCAATTTCAAAATAATTTATCAAATTGCAGCATTTTACCAGAACACAAAGTAGAAATATTTAAAATCATGAACATAACAATACTACTTCAAAAATGTTTCTCCTGTTTTATTCATGTTGTATTCTTTTTGCTGCTTCTGTTTTGATTTTTTTTAAGATATCTATCACATGGTGGCCAAGATGTACACCCTTAAGTCACTTTTAATAGAGTCTCTTTAATATCAAAGTACTCATTATGGAACATAATGATTCTCTCTCTGCTACTCAGAATCTTTGAATTATTTGCCAGTAGCTGAACAAAACTGAATTTCAAAAATATTGTGTATGTGCCCTCAGAGAATAAGTCACTTAAATTTGTATTTTCCCCAAATTATATGAATTTTTTCCTCAAAAAAAAATAAGATTACTGGTAGCCAGAATCACTGAGACAGAAAATACGATAGTGGTTGTCACAGGCTGGGGCGGGGAGGGAAGAATGGGGAGTTACTATATAATGGGTTTACAAGGCAGAAATAGTTCTACAGGTGGATGGTGGTGAGGGTAGCACATTCTGAATGTATTTAATACCACTAAACTGTACACCTAAAAATGGTTTAGATGGTAAATTTTATGTTTGTATATTTTACCACAATAAAATTTTAGGGGAAAAAAGTTACAATAGTCACTTCAAAGTCTTTTTATGCTGGAAAAAAGTGCTAATGAGAAATAAGAGTTGGTCAGTGATATTTTACCAAAATTTTGTCACAACTCCATTGAAAAGAATTTAAGAGCATGGTGCTCTGATTTCAACACTGGCATCATTAACTCAATATATTTATTGAATAATTGATCCCAGCTCTCTGCTTAGATCTTCAGTGATAGTTTAATCAAAAATCAGGCTATTTATCTCATTATTTTCACACCCCATGACAGGCATATTAATGCAAACACAGGAATCCATACACAAAAATAAATAGCATACCCATGATGGATTAATAAAAATGATATGCATATTCTAGAAATATATAATGACTCTTTCAGAAATTCCCACAAAAACATACAAAACAAATATTAAACTCTTAATGGACATGCCTGAGATTTTGCATTATTATTAAAATTGTTTTTGGGAGATAAATGTTTATCTTATTTAATTTATGAAGATTATGTTGGCCACAACATTATATTTGAATGTGGTAACTCTAAAAACTACCTGTTGACTGTGGTAATATTTTTAAAGGTTTTATTTATTTATTTGACAGAGACACAGCAAGAGAGGGAACACAAGCAGGGGGTGTAGGAGAGGGAGAAGCAGGCTCCCTGCTGAGCAGCGAGCCTGACACGGGGCTTGATCCCAGGACTCTGGGATCAAGACCTGAGCCAAAGGCAGACACTTAACGACTGAGGCACCCAGGCACCCCTGTGGTAATTTTTTTAAAAGATTTATTTATTTATTTGAGAGAGAGAGAATGTGCATGTGCACATGGTGGGGGGTGGGGGGTGGGGAAGAGTAGAGGGGAAGGAAGAGGGACAAGCAGACTCCTCACGGAGTGCAGAGTCCATTGTGGGGCTAGATCTCATGACTCTGAGATCATGACCTGAGCTGAAACCAAGAATCGGATGTTTAACCAACTGAGCTACCCATGTGCCCCTGAATGTGGTAATTATAAAAAAGAGTAAAAACTTTTTTAAATTGAACATCCTGACTCAATGTTTTATGGAGATTTAACTGACAACAAAACGGATATTCTGTTTGGAAGAAGGTATAAAACCCCCTGCACTGAAAATATATGCCTGGGGATGGATGAGAAGGGGAAAAGAAAGAAAGGGGGCTGGAAAATTATTGTGAGACTTTTGCCCTTCTCCCGTTGATTGCTTGTGCAATTTTCAATTTATTGATACATTGAAAACATCGCAAAGAACTACAAGGGAAACAAACCGAAAAAGAATTAAAATTACTCCCCCTAAAAAAATAAAAAATAAAATTACTGGGGCACCTGGGTGGCTCAGTTGTTGGGCGTCTGCCTTCGGCTCAGGTCGTGATCTCAGGGTCCTGGGATCGAGCCCCGCATCAGGCTCCCTGCTCGGCGGGAAGCCTGCTTCTCCCTCTCCCACTCCCCCTAAAAAAAATAATAATAATAAAATTACTGGGGCTCCTGGGTGGCTCAGTCAGTTAAGCGCCTGCCTTGGGCTCAGGTCATGATTTCAGGGTCCTGGGATCAAGACCCACATCAGGCTCTCTGCTCAGCAGGAAGCCTGCTTCTCCCTTTTACTCTCCTTCTGTGCACTCTCTCTCTCTCTCAAATAAATAAATAAAATCTTTTAAAAAAGAATTAAAATTACTCAGTGGAAACTCATCTATTTCCTAGTGACACAGAACCAGACTTCCTAAAGTTGTTCAGTGCTCTGAATTTTCTGTATTTGATGTTCAGAGTAAGTGTCATGATGAAAACATAGAAATTAGATGGAGAAAAGCAGAGGACTAGCACTTGTTCTCAAATAAAGGGGATTTTTTTTCCTCTAGTCACCAATTTTAAATGCGTATCACTTGAATATTATAGTCATCCTACCTTGGATCATGGATGTGTGTAACAGAGTGTAGAAGACTACATACAGAAAACCTCATCCCTTGATGATACTAGATAGAGCATAATCATATGTATATACTACACTTTCATACACACTCCAGTATTTGGGCTTGAGGACAACCCTGTAGGTATTAGAGGACTTTATTCCTATTTCACAGATAGAGAAACAGGCTCAATGAATTTAACTGAAGCCCAAGTCTTCTGGCTACAAGACCAGTGATCCTTTTGCTAGATCACTTTGAGTTTCTCTCCAGGAAGCAAAATGGAAATTTATTGTATATTTATCCCCTTATCTACTAAACGAAGATTGTGTTGAGTAATGCCCTTCTGGGCCTTTCTCTGTTCTCCCTATCTCTGTGCACTCTGTAAAGTATATGTACCGTTTATCCTACCCTTTAATTATCTTACCCAGATGTGTTGCAGTATCCCCACCACTTGTCCCCTTGTTTATTCCTCATCCTTGAAGAAAGGCAAGGAATGGTCATAATCAGGAGTTGGGTCCCTTGCATGGTAGTTATGGGGTTTATGGAAGATAAAGTGAACTTTCTCCTTGTGGAACAAAGAAAGATGAAGCAAACCAATGCTAAAATCACATGTGCATCATTGCCTTAAAAAATAGTCACCATATTAGTTACCAGTGAAAAGGACAACCCTGGAGAAGAGTGAGTTTCAGGGATACAGAAAGAATCAGGTCAGATTACCCTAATAGTCTAAAATGGAGTTCATCTGCCTGTAGATAGCAGGAACGTACCATGAAAAATATCCGTGTTGAACAACACCAACCTAGGGGCGCCTGGGTGGCTCAGTCGTTAAGCGTCTGCCTTCGGCTCGGGTCATGATCCCAGCGTCCTGGGATCAAGTCCTGCATCGGGCTCCCTGCTTGGCAGGAAGCCTGCTTCTCCCTCTCCCACTCCCCCTGCTTGTGTTCCTTCTCTCGCTGTGTCTCGCTCTGTCAAATGAATAAATGGGATCTTAAAAAAAAAAAAAAAAAAACCAAGAACAATACCAACCTAAAATCTGGAATCAAAGGAGACACCACACGTGCAGTATTTTTTTAATTAAAAAAATGTTTCAAGTGCATAGTACCTGGTTGTAAGACTAATTAATTACTGTTGATACTAACATTTCCTAAGTAACATCTTCATATTTCTTGGTTTCCTCAAGTTATCCATAGTCTTTGGTAGGACTCTCTTTCTCCTATAGGAGAGTGAAAATTTAGTATTCTGAAGCTCCTGATAATGTCAGGAGTTAGTCAGTCCATGTCCCCCCTTTTACTGGTTTCCCAATGAAAGCAAATCATAGAAGGAAATTGAAACCATAACTGCTTCTGTAACACTTTGTTCCTCAGGGGGTACTTGGACTAAAAGGAATGCACAACAGCAAAACACATTTAAGGTACAAGTTATATGAGTCATCAGATGCTGTTTGTATAATTCCAAAACATTCATAAGCTAAATTGTACTGGGATAATTTGTGAGCAATGTTCTGACCTCTAGCATTTCCAAGTCTCACTTGACTTTGTAGCTTAGAGGTATTTTTTTAAAGTGGACTGTGTCGCTTTAGTTTTGTGGTTCCCAAGCCCATTCTGCTCCAAGCCATGTATAATTGTACATTCTTTATTCAAAAGGCAGAGTGAATTGGATGGAGTTGGAGGTGGGTGAAGACAAGAAACACTCTATGACAAAACAACCAAATTAATGGATATTAATTTTTAGAATACTGATACCAAAATACTGTGGGTTCTTAGAGAGATCTTAATAAAACATATTGATAGCAGGAAGGGAAAAATGAAGGGGGGGAATCAAAGGGGGAGACAAACCATGAGAGACTATGGACTCTGAGAAACAGAGTTCTAGAGGGGAGGGATGGGGGGATGGGTTAGCCTGGTGATGGGTATTGAGGAGGGCACGTTCTGCATGGAGCACTGGGTGTTATATGCAAACAATGAATCATGGAACACTACGTCAAAAACTAATGATGTAATGTATGGTGATTAACATAACATAATAATAATAATAATAAAACATATTGATAAAGCTTTAGCATCAAAAACTAAACAGCAAGAACACTTCTAACTGTCTTAAAGAAGCGAAGACCTAAGTCTTCAACTGCTGCTATGAAAATCATGAAGTTAAAGTTGCACCTCAATATTTATTTTTTAGAGAGGGGAGAGAGAGAGAGCACACGCACGCGTGCGCGCGCACACACACACACACACACACACACGTGGTGGGGGAGGGGCAGAGGAAGAGAGACTCTTAAGCAGGCTCCAGGCTCAGCACAGAGTCCATAACAGGGCTGATCTCATGATCCTTGAGATCGTAACCTGAGCCAAAATCAAGAGACGGACACTTAACCAACTGAGCCACCCAGGCACCCCATGCACCTTAGTATTTAGATAGATCAACAAAACAGCATTTTCTTCAGGCAAAGAAGACTTATCCAAAGTGGACATACCTTGTAAGATTCTAACATAGCGCTTCTCTAGATGGGTTAAAAGATGAATTATGTCTAAATTTTTTAAAAGAAAAGAATACAAAACTAATGTTTTGAAAATTTTTTAATGATTTTCTTAAATAACTGGCTTACATTAAGTTTTCTTGTAGTAGTAAACATCTGTCTTAGGATATTTCCAGCCGAATCTGGACATCATATTTTCATCAGTTTCCCTAATGCACTCTTTCTTTTTCATGTAAGAAGCTCATGGTTTGGGGCGCCTGGGTGGCTCAGTTGGTTAAGCGACTGCCTTCGGCTCAGGTCATGATCCTGGAGTCCTGGGATCGAGTCCCGCATCGGGCTCCCTGCTCGGCAGGGGGTCTGCTTCTCCCTCTGACCCTCCTCCTCTCATGCTCTCTGTCTCTCATTCTCTCTCTCTCTCAAATAAATAAATAAAATCTTTAAAAAAAAAAGAAGAAGCTCATGGATTGATCTAAATATGTGTTTTGCCAAATACTGATTGAAAATTGATATTCATTTTTTTAATTCCCCCAAGTTTACAGAATATTATTCAATGAAAACAGTATTTTGAACTCAAGTATTTGTAGTAGGATCTTTATGCTTAAATTATGGATTTTAAGTGTTGTATCTTTGCATAAAACATACCCATACTTCTGGGAACATTAGTTCAACAACCATTAATGATGGTATTTCCTTAAAAATACTCAAGGGTTTACACTTGACAAAGTTATTAGACAGTTCTCCAAAATACTGGAGTGAAATTCAGTATCTCAATACACCAATGGAAGACATTTTTACAATCAGTTGCGTTTTTACACAATTGTATTCCTAGGCAGCCTCAACATGTGAATATCATTTTCTTTTTTTTTTTTTTAAAGATTTTTTATTTATTTATCTGAGAGAAAGAATGGGAGACAGAGAGCATGAGAGGGGGAGGATCAGAGGGAGAAGCAGACTCCCTGCCGAGTAGGGAGCCCGATGCGGGACTCAATCCCGGGATTCCAGGATCATGACCTGAGCCGAAGGCAGTTGCTTAACCAACTGAGCCACCCAGGCGCCCCATGAATATCATTTTCTAATGAGCTTAATTAGTAGGAATCTATTCTAGATTCATGCTTTGTATAAACCAAACTTATTATTCCATGTAACTTTCTGGCCTATAGAATTAAGTAACTATAAATACTAAAATTTCTTTAAAATACTTAAAAATGTTTAAATTATTTAGTCTTCCTAAATATGTTTATCCTTGCCTAAATCTTATATTTATTATTGTATTGATTGTTGTTAAGTGGTGTTATTGTAGGCATTAGCAACTAGGGGATGAAATGTATATTTTTGCCTCCGTCTACTATAGAATACCCTTAATAATGAAGTTATCCGCATCCCAATATTTCCTTTTTCATAAATTGATAATATTTCTTTTATCTAAATTGATTTCCCTAACACTGTAGAACAAATAACATTTGTGAAAAGGAAAATTTGATTATTCTGAAAGCTTCGTATACTGTTCAGTCCTTAAGTTAATCAAAGAAAAGTAGGTCAACAGTAAGATGGTACTGCCAAGAGAATCCTCTGTTAAAGATTATGTGGACTGGGCGCCTGGTGGCTCAGTTGGTTAAGCGACTGCCTTCGGCTCAGGTCATGATCCTGGAGTCCCTGGATCGAGTCCCGCATCGGGCTCCCTGCTCTGCGGGGAGTCTGCTTTGCCCTCTGACCCTATCCCCTCTCATGTGTTCTCTCTCTCTCATTCTCTCTCTCTCAAAATAAATAAATAAAATCTTAAAAAAAAAAAAAAAAGATTATGTGGACTATATGTTGATGTCTGGAAAAGATTTATTAATACTTTATCTTTTACCTGGAAGAAAGGTTTCATTACACATTTAATAGACTAGGCCTAGATATTTTAACCAGAATGATACAAAAATTATAAAATTATGTAATTATAAATTTTATATATATATTTATATTACATGTATAAAATACTAGATTTTTTTTCTTTAGCAGACTGTAAAATGAGTAAATAGTGAAAGAAAAACCAAGTTTAAACAGATCATCAGTGTGGGTAATTGCCTTGAAAAAAAGATGGTGTAATCTTCTGTATCAATTTTAGAATCACACTTTTTTGTATACATCTACCCAAGTTTTCTTAATATCACTTTTTTTTTACACAAAAGTGCCATGCCTCTTTAATGTGTTGATGGCAGAAGCAGCATTCACCAAATGACTGGACCACTTCCAAACTGTTCCTTTCAACCACTTCATCACCAACATTACAGTTAGTTTAGAACCACGGTTTTCAGTTTTATTAAAAATGGACATTCTGTTTCTAGTTGAAACATTTTTTAGAATTCTAATTTCAAGAGTATAAATGTTTTTACTAATTGGATTCAGTTGGCAAGATGAGCACATAAATCTATTTCTGCTTGCCCAAATCCCTTAAGAAAGAAATATATGTATATATAAATATAAATAAGTGTTTTATGATACATCCATGGTAATAATGAAGGAGGAAAAAAGAGAGTACCATTGGCTGAACCTTTGATTTTGAGGCATTCCTGAAAGAAACAAGACAAGAGGAAACCATAGTCCAAAAAATGTTTGACAAAACTCTCTTATAGGTGGGAACAGTTTTAGAGCTTCTGCAAACACATAGTCAAAATACATAGGGTAGGATGTGTTTCTGGGAAAATCATTAGATGAGCAATTGGAACGGCAGGTGGACCAGCTGAATTGTTACTCATTCTTTTTCCCCTTATAATAATCTGGGCAGCTGCAGTGTTTACCCCAGGCTAAAGCAGCAAATATGGCTTAAAAAGACACGGTACTATCCCAGATGGCTTGTAATCTGAAATATAAATGGGTAAACCACATACTCCAAAGATAAGCTACCTGCATGCACCTTACCCCCAGCATGGCACACTCTGCACCCCACAGTCAACAGAAGTACCTGCAGATGGGCAAACAGATGGGAATCTCATATACCAAGATGAGTAGACTGCCAAGGAAGACCAAGAAAGACAAATATCATGAAAGAAATGCAATAATGCCAACAAATTGAGGGCCTAATATCTGAGAAAACAAAATAAAAACTTTGAAATAAGAATAATGATGTCCTCAGAGTTCATGTAAAACATAAAATACCTCAAAATAAAAATAAAGTTCTAAAAAGGAAACAATTAGACATCGGAAATAAAAAATACATTTATTTGTAAGCTTAACAAGGATAATAGGCCAGGTTTAATGCATATGAAATGTTGAATGAAAATAATAAAACATGGGTTCAGTTTTATACTGTACTCGGCATCTGTACTAGTTATTCACTGTTATATAAAACTTGTCACCCCAAAACTTGATAAGTAGTGAAACCAACAAATATTATCTCACAGTTTCTCTGGGTCAGGCATCTGGGCACAGTTTATCTGAGTGCTTCTGACATAAATTGTCTCACGAGGCTGCAAAGAGAGTGTCACCTGGGGCTTCAATCATCTCAAGGCTCAGCTGGGGACAAATCTTCCAAACTCAGTCATATGGGTGTTGGCAGAAGTCTTCTAGTCCTCTCTGGCTGTTGGCTGGACACATCAGTTCCTTACCACATGGGCTCTGCCACAAAATGTCAGAGTGAGGGATGAGAGAGAGGGGCCAAGACAAGCCATAGTCTTTTTATAACCTAATCTAGAAGTGACATCTCATCACTTTTGCCTTATTCCTTAACAGTGAGTCAGTAAGTCCAACCCATAGTCCAGAAGAGAGGATTACACACATTTGTGTGACTATAGGGAGGCAGGGATCATTGGGAGCATTTCAGGTTCTCAAAAGTGCCTTCCCATTACATCATTAGCTCAAAGCTCAGACTCTCCTCTAAATCAGATAGATCCAGGTCTGCTTAGGCATAGTTCCTTAATAAGAGCTCATTGAGCACTCCATCTGTAAGATGAAGAGACCTCCAACATCCAATGGTGGGACGGGCAAAGGAGAACCACTATAGACATTTCTCTTCAAAAGTGGGGAGGGGGGATGGGAAACTCAAAAAAATTACTGTTCCATAGAAATTCTGGAAAATGTTAGGGAAGCTGGGAAAATGTTGGGGAAGTTGGGAAAATGTTGGAAGTTCTTGATTAGATCTCAAGGGCTAGGACTAATTCCCCATGCCTCTCAGCTCTGCATCTGAGACATCTTTCCTTTTCTTTGAAAGGCAGCATGTGTTTGCAGCTGAATAGTATGTGCAAATGTTTGCATTGTGAAAGACTAGAGGCTATGTGTGTGTGTGTGTCCACAGAGTTGTTTCTAGGTTATAGAATATTTTTGATCATTGTGAATATCTGTGTTTCCTAAATTTTCCGCAATAAACATCTTCAACTTTTGTAAAAGACACACACAAAACTTTTTTTTTTTAAGAATGGAGGAAAACATACTTAATTCAATATCCAAAGGTAATCTAATGAACTAATTTTTATTACCAGATCACAAGACACAAAATGTATAAATCACATTGCCAGTTTATTAATTCATATTAAGAAATATTACTGCTGGCATTCTTTCCCTATAGCATTAATTATGTGAAAACTAAGTCAAAATGAGAAGATTGCTTGAACACTGAATCCAAGCAAGAGATAGAATGAGTAACCTGTATTTTCACAATGTAGGTTGATCAGTGTTTTCACTGTGGTACAAATGGTTAAAATGAGTCAGTCTGTCCAGTGATACATGGCCTTGAGCTGAGCTGGTTTTGCCTTCCAAATCTGTGTCTGCTGTGTGAAGAGATAATCTCTCTTCTGTTAAACCAGTTTTCCTCACAGAATACAATTCAGTAGCTTAGATTTCCGTCTTAAAATACAATTGCATTTGTATCGTGTCTCCTAAACCACTTTATCCCAGCTGTTACAAAAATATCGGGGGGTGATTCTTGCAAATGACAAACACCTTTATATTTGAATTCTCACTAATTTTACTCTCAGAGTTCTGTTGCTTCTTTGTTACTTTCATGTACTAAGAATATTTTGGTTGCACTTCCTAAATTACTTTTTAAAGATTCAGTGTCTTCGACATTGGTAGACTTTTCTTCCTCTAGAAACCTACCTACCGCCTAAGTAATAGTGCCTACCTCTCAATTAAATGATGTAATATATTTAGTGTGTTTAGAATATTGCCTGCTGGCATTAACCATAGTAATAATCTTGAGCATTTTAAACTATCCTGGAAGGGACATTGTAGGAGTTTGCATTTCCTTCAGGGCAGCTATAAATATGTTATCCATCACAGTGAATGTGGCATCGCTTCTTCCTCCAGAGATCTTTAAAAACGGGATTCATCATTTCAGTATAATTGATGTGCTGGCTGATTTTATAAAGTGAGAAATGAAATCAATGACCCCCGGTGTTCTGTTTTACCCTGGTGATCCAATGGTAATTTTTCTCATGCTTAGAATGAACTTTCAGATAGCCTGTGAATTATAGAATATATTTATAAAAGTACTATATCCAAATTTGTCATTAGTTCTGAAAATCAATTCTCATTGAATATGATGAATCATGGCATCATGCTGTCATATATATATAGTCATTTTCTCCTTTTGGGGAGTGGGGGTGGGGAGCAACAGGATACAATTGTCATGGTGCATTTTGTGGTTCAATCCATAAAAGAATTCTTGAAACACTTATTTTAGTGTAGTGGTCAGGAATAACTAAAGGCTGTGAGTTAGCAGGGATGTAATTATCCTTCAGGGGTTGAAGGTTGTTTCTCTTAGACCAAGACAGGAGAACATGGATCTCAAGAACTCTGCTGAATTATCAGACAGGACAATTGATCAGGCTAAAAGGACATCCCATCTCCTTTACACTCCATCTTCATATGTGAATCCCCCTAAATAAAATCATGTAAACCTGCACAGTAAATGTATTATACTCATACTTGCAGACTGGGTGTGTGTGCTTTTTTTTCCAAAAGGTCAATGTCTTGGGCACTTACTTGATTTTGTTAAGGAAGAAAATGTAAGAATAATGAATAAATGTGGCTATGAAATCCAACATATTATTTACTAATGCCATTGATACCTACAGAGACAACCAGATATTTTGTGAGTGATTTTTCTTTCAATTAGAGCTGTACTACTCAAAGCATGTTCTGTGGACTGATGCTGGTATGTGAGCTGATCGCTACTGATCAGTCACAGAATATAAAGCAGTGCACTGTTTTCCTTATTCTTTTGCAAACCCCTGATCTCAGTGTGGACCAGTAATACTCATTTTAGACTAGAATTTTGAGAAGCACTGAGCTAGAGGATTATAGTTCCAATCAGTTCTGCTAGCCTGCTGTCCATGTTATGGCCTCAGGGTCTGGTCTTGACCTTGCTGCTCATCTGCTATATGACCCTGATGAGATTTACTCAGCTGTTTTGCATCTTGGTTTTCTCCTCTGTACGAAGGATGTGGCACTGATAATCCCTGAGCTCCTTTGCAGACCTGTAATTCAAATTGATGCAGTGATTGAGTTTAGGTGTAGAGAAAAGGCTAGGTAAATTATGGCAATTAAAAAATTATACTATTAACAGATGCCTGTGAATCCCATGTGAGATGGAAGCATGATAAGTGAGACAAATAGTATGCCCTATACCATCTGCAGAGACACTATTTCAACTATGTAAAAATACATACACAAAGAAGACTGAGCATATCTTTCAAAAAACACAATCTTAAAAGCGTTGTGAAACTCTGAGGACTATGCATTTACATTTTTTTTTCTCTGTTACCTAAATTTTTATAACATGGTTACATTCTTCACCAATATAAGTGAAGGAGTGGCATACAAAGGTATTCAGTTAAATGTAATACACCTACAATTTTTACTCTTTTTCTATATTCCTGCTCTGTTTTCACTATTTGGAATATCCTGTGGCATTTCTGTGTTCCTTCTTCCTGTACCAAGTAAGGCTCTTCCAGAGCAAATACTTGTATATTTCCAGTCACTCTGGTTTCAAAGAAGCTGTTCAGTGGACGGTACCTGCGTAACCTTCTATTACATTAAAAGAGGCACAGCTTCCAGCTAAGCTAAGGCAGGCTCCACCTGTCCTTTATATTACCTTCTAGTCTTCTCAGAAACCTTAAATCACTTCCATCTTTAAAAGTAAAAAAAATTTACTCCCTTGACTCTACATCCTTTTCGAGCTGTTCTCTACCATTCCTCTCCCCTTCACAACCAAACTTTGAAAGAGATGTTGAATCTTGTCTCCCTTGCCTTGCCTCACCTTTGTATCTCACCCCTTCTAATCAGTCTGATGCCCTAGACCATATATATAACCATTTTCTGATTGTCATTGACCCCCGTGTACTTAAATCCAATCAGTTATCTTGATCTCAGTGTCTATCAGATACAGAATCCACACTACAATAAAACAGAAAACAAATTTGCCAAGGGCTTTTTAGTAGCTCACAGATTTCTAAGAGGGCCAGTGAGAAGCTCTATAGCTAAATGTCCAGGAGCAAGGCCCAACTGGGACATTTGTAGAGAAAATACCATTGCTACTTCTGTTCAGCGTTGATAAAGCTCCAGGCTGGATGACAACCTCTGCTACTCCCATCCTTGAATAGCCAAACCCTTCTACCACCTTACATGCCAGAAGACCAATTCTCTGCAATGTGGCCATCTCTACCCTCTTATAAATAAACAAATCAGTCATTCATCTAAATTCCAGTGAGTTATTCATCACTACATTCTCACAACCCAAGATCATACATCATGCCTGAATGTTCTACATCAATACTATCAACGTTCCTATTTTATGATAATGAGGTTTGCAATGATATTTTCAGTATTTGCATGTGTGTGCACGTGTCTTTAAAAATAACCTCTTAGGGTGCCTGGGTGCTTCAGTGGGTGAAGCGTCTGCCTTCGGCTCAGGTCATGATCCCAGAGTCCTGGGATTGAGCCCCGCATCGGGCTCCCTGCTCGGCGGGAAGCCTGCTTCTCCCTCTCCCACTCCTGCTTGTGTTCCCTCTCTCGCTGTCTCTCTCTGTCAAATAAATAAAATCTTTTAAAAAAATAAAAATAAAAATAACCACTTAATCTGAAAGCTATATTACAGTTTTTGATATGGTAAAACTAACATTGTCTCCTCGAGAAAAGCATGCCATTTGGTAGTTTGCAGCATTAACAAATTCAAGCAGTTTTAACTTCTGACCTGACAATTTTAGCTTAAAAATCTTTATGTTTTTCTTTGTTAAAATGTGGCTCTTTGGGTTTAAATTTAATTTATGTTGTAGCAGTTCTTACATTTCAATTCCAAGATCTAGCCCTGGAGTAATATTTACTGGTTTTGTTTCTTGTTTGTTTCTCCTTCTGCCCTCTCTCATCAGTATTGTCCAAGAATTAATGAGTTGTGTCCATCAAAGATTAGTACTAATGACCTTATTTCCATAAAAACAGACTCACCACTCTACCAGCTTTTTCTTCTGCAAGCTTGCCTGTAGGAATGATCCATTAGTTAAAAATTAAAAGAAACTAGAAGATGTTTGTCTCCCATAAATCTGACTATGCCACTGGCCTTCACCTGTTTCAGCATTTTAAAAAATATTTTTTAAAAATCTGTGATGAAAGCTATAATAACTACTCTTTAATCTATCTAAAAACTGATGAAGAAAACTAGCTTTCTTAGCTTCATGAGATATTCATTGATTCATTGTAAATAAGACAAAATGTTTCCTCACCATCGGAATTCAGATAAAACATTTAATTAGAGATACAGTCTTACCTTAGAGGAGGTGGAGACTGGAATTTGTAGGGAAGAGTCTAGAGAGGAGGGAAGTTTTCAGATAAAAAACTGCAGAAATCTGCTTAGGGTCTTCTTGAGTTTTTGCTGGTACTAGGCCATGAATGCATAAGGTAAAACTCCACAAAATCAAGCAAAGAAAGAGGCAAGAATAGCAAGAAACAACTCCCAGGGCTTACAGTTAGGCAGGAGACCACTCAAACTCCAACCAGCCAGAGTAGATGGATAGTCCACAGTAGGCAGCTGGCGCATCTAGTGGGGACCCTGGTGGGGTCAGGCCTTAGTAGGAGATCTGAATTGCGTTTGGAGTCATGGTTATTCTAGACCCACTAGCAAAGCTTGCAAAGGGGCCTTCAGTGGATCATGCCTATCTGCAAGTAGCTTACTATCCTGCCAGAACAAAGTCCAACTACCATTAAGAGAAGAAAACAAAATTTCTTCTTTAGTATGTGAGTGGATTAAGCAACTATTTGGACCTTATTTTGGGGAGAAATTTTATTTATTTTTTAATTTTTTTAATTTTATTATGTTATGTTAATCACCATACATTAGTTTTTGATGTAGTGTTCCATGATGCATTGTTTATATATAACACCCAGTGATCCATTCAATACATGCCTTCTTTAATACCCATCACCAGGCTAACCCATCCCCCCACCCCCCTCCCATCTAGAACCCTCAGAGACTATGGACTCTGAGAAACAAACTGGGGGGAAGTTTTAAAGTTATGAGTTCTCTGCTTTCATAATTACAGGAACATTTAGATTTTCTGTTTCTTATTCTTACGTCTTTCAAGGAATTAGTCCATTTGATCTAAGCCGTCCATCACTGGCATAAAGTTGTTGATAGAATTCCCTTATTCTTTTAATATCTATAGGATCTGTCATGATATCCCTTTTTTCATTCTTGATATTGGCAATTTGTCTTCTCTCTCTCTTGACTTGAATTTATTTCAGTTAGCTAACCCCCACATTCAGGGACATTTTGGTCATTTCCAATCTTTTATTACTGTAAATTATGTTTTAATGTATAACAATGTGCATGTGCGATTTCATATTTACAGAGATGTATCTTCATGGTAGATTCTTGGAAGTGAGCTTGGCTAGATCAAAGGGCAAATACATATGTACTTTTGTTAGATATTGCCAAATTTCCCTCCATAATGGTTGAACCATTTTGTTTTCCCTCTAACAGCATATGGAAATTCACTCTTTACAGCTTTTCTGACAGGATATGTTGTCAAACTTTTGATTCATAAACCTGGTATTTGAATAGTGGTATATCAATGTAATATAATTTGCATTTATTTATGTTTTCTTACATTAAAGTTCAATTATATACTTGTTTCTGGTGAACCATCTATATATATCTTTTGTCCACTTTTTGTTAGTTTTTTGGTCTTCTGTTTAAAAGAGCTCTTTAGATCGGCAAATTGTAACCAGGCCCAGACCAAACAAATACTCTCTGATAGTCTTCACACCTCTCAGTATTTGTACTCTACATATCCCATTGTTGTAGTTGCTTCTTCCTATGAAAATTAACCCTCTAAGCTATAATTTTTTTTAAAAAATTCTTCCAGTTTAGCATTTGTCTGCTGATTATACTTATGGTAGTGTTATTTTTGTTTTGTTTCTTGCCATGCAAAGTCTTTTATTTTTTCTAAAATTTGATCATGGTTTGCAAGTTTTTCCCTTCTCCCAGATTATAAAGGAATTCACCCATACTGTCTTGTAATATTTGTATATTTTTCAATGTTTGCATCTATGTCTGGAATATATTTAGAGTATATTCTGGTATATAGTTGGAAGATTCAATGAACATTATCTCTTTCTAAATAACTATTCATTTCTTATAGCACCACTTAAAAAGAACCCTTTTCACTTTTATTCTGTACTAAATTTCCATTGTTTTTGGTCTATAAATAGTAGTATGAATATTGAACTAGGTTTACCTATGAATGACAAAGAAGAATGGAATATTGCAAAACAAGAAATCAAATTATTTTTGGTTTATTTAAAGCTATGTTACCCAACTTGAACTATGTAAATTTTTTTTGTTTTCTTGAACTATGCGAATAATTTTTAAATACAGCACATAATAAAATGTATGAATTGATTTATTTATATTGTTACTTATTCACCATTTTGTAAATTCATGTTGTTGACGTAATCTGACCAGTTTTGCTCTCTATTCTGATCAGCACCGAGGGCAGAACAGCTCATGGTTTCATGCTGAATTGCACTAACACAAGAATGGGTGATGGCCCCTGCCACCTCAAGCTTCTTCCCTCTTAGTGTACTTCAAAAGGAAAACTCAAAGAATAGATTTTAGTTCCTTTCCCAAACCGAGGTTTCCATATGAAAGTCAAACAATCAATCAACCAATAAATAGTCTATTTTGGATACCAACCGTGGACTGCTGTACATACAAAAATGCTTTTTAAAATATCACCAACCCAATTAATGGTGAGCCTATAGATTGCAGACAACAACCAGTTTACTAAGGCTAAGGAGGAGTTTCTAATAAACTGTATCCTGTTTGTAACATCTGTATACCTGGTAACTGGGAAGGCAGCCTTTTCCTGCCAATTACAGAATTAAGGAAGCACTTTTTTTTTTCATTTTACTCCATAGTCATTTCAATATGTTAACTAGAGAGTTCCAAATATTTCTGACATCCATTATGCTTTGACAGGGACTTTGGTAGTGAGGAAGCTGTTGAGAATGAATAACGTTCTATATAACCTATTTTATGTGACTAGTTAAAACAAGGGATGCAGAGCCAAACAAAATGAAGGGCATGGATTATTAGGAGGAATACTACTCAGCTGGAATCGATTTTGTCTGCCTGTTAAAACTCAGAAACACTGACTTGGGATCAACAGACCACTGCTGACTTCGGGTTGTTGTGCAGACTCCTGTGTAAATGAGTAGCCAACAGCCAATTGTTATTCAACAAGCCACAGAAAACACTGTTAGCTTTGGAAACGGAAGATTGCATAAATTTGTGTTACAAATAGGGATAGCTCTTCTCTTAGGGATAGTAAGGTTCATTTCCTCCTCAAGAATTTTTTTAAATGGGGCGCCTGGGTGGCTCAGTCGTTAGGCATCTGCCTTCGGCTCAGGTCGTGATCCCAGGGTCCTAGGATCGAGCCCCACATCGGGCTCCCCGCACCGCGGGGAAGCCTGCTTCTCCCTCTCCTACTCCCCCTGCTTGTGTTCCCTCTCTCGCTATGTCTCTCTCTGTCGAATAAATAAATAAAAATATCTTTAAAAATAAAATAAAATAAAATAAAAATTTTTTTAAATGTTGGGAAAAAATTCCTTCTTTTTATATTTCAAGAGTGACAAGAAACACTCATCTTAATAGTCTTAAACTATATCTGAATTCTAACTCACCTACTGAGATAGGTCTGAGTTTCATTTCTTCATTTTAGGTCTGGATGACATACTTAGCAACATTCAGTAAGGATCATCGAACTGAACCCCTTTCAGTACATTTTGTCATCAGTCAGTGAGAACACAGAACACACATGAACATGGGCCAACAGAGCCGCCATCAATGGTAGATAGCCACCATTTGTCCCTCTAGAATATTCTCCTCTCTTCTCTAGCCTCCTGGGTCCCAGGAGACTGATGAGTATGGCCTCAAATTGAAGAGCTTGGCCAATATGGAGCATGGCAGGAGGTCAAAGGGAAGGCAGAGGGGATGCTTGGGATATTACTTCCTGCACAGTCACCTGAGCTGCCTGCTTCTCTTGATTTACCTCAGATCACAGCTTTGGTCAGAAGGCCTCTCCCCACATAACACTCTCTGTCCCAGTCTCCTCATCACCATTTTTCTCTCCTTGTACCTGCATGACTAGGAACCATAACATCATTTATATTACCTATACCTATCACCTGTTCTCCAGAATACTGCCTTGTCCCTTGGGATCTCCCTACTTTTTCCCCCCCCACACACACACACCCTTTTTAAACAACCCATTATTAAACACTCCTTAAACCTGACTGTGCCATCATTTACTCCTCGGATCCTGACTGCTAAACCCTCTTTGAAAATTTCACAAAATAGCCTCAAACTGTCACAGGCATGCCTGTGGCACCTCAAGATAAGGCTAGAAAAGTAGCAGATTCTAATAACACTTTCTCAAGTGGAACAAGCCTGTTTGGATAAAAAGCCAGGAACTGCTTCTTCTGGGCAGGACTTGAAGAGGAAGAGAACTGGAAGAGAGGGTAGAGCAGAATCAATGGTTGCACAGAAGATGAGTGATACCTCTCCTTACGGTAATTGTAGTGAAACAACATTTATTTTGTTTTCTGAAATGTTTTATTTTATTTATTTTTAAGATTTTATTTACTTGAGAGAGAGCGAGAGAGAGAAAGAGCTCAAGCAGGGGGAGGGGCAGAGCGAGAGGGAGAAGCAGGCTCCCCTGCTGAGCAGGGAGCCAGATGCTGGGCTCCCTCCTGGGACTCCAGGATCATGACCTGAGCTGAAGGCAGATGCTTAACCGACTGAGGTACTGAGTTGCCCTCTGAAATACTTTAGAAGCCCCTCGGGAGATGTATTTAAGTGAAGGGGATGCCCTTTTATTGCAAACCAACCTACAAACTCCCACTGTAACCAACTTAATGAAAACTGATGAGCCATTAAGATGAAAAACATGACACCATCTTTAGACTGATATGAGCTGTACATATAGGAATTTAATGTATGCATGTTCATTGATTTTCTAGATTTGTAAACCTTCAATTGCAAATCACGATCTTTATATTTTTAATTTTATATCAGATATTTCATAGTTCATATGAAATCGAAACCAAGTATTATAAATTTATTTCTATAAGGAACAAGTATTTCCAACAGGTATTTAAATAAAGGCTGACTTTTATAGCCTTCTTCACTGAATAAAATAATGTAACTCTGATGATTTCAAGTTACTGTGGAAAAAAACAGAAGTGTAGACAATCACAAGAGATTGACAAAATCATGCTTCATGGATGGACTGAGCTATCCAGCCTTTCTGGAGCATCTGGGATATGCCCATTGCCTGGCAGAGAGATTTACAAGAGGGCTGTTATCAGGTTCTGATCACTTCTTGGATCCTATCGGTGCTTTGCCCTACAAATCTGTGCTAGAGCACATTGCCTAGGAATTACTAATAAAGAAAGAAGGATCACAGACTTTGGAGATAGGCAGGCTTAAGTTTAAACCTATACTAGGTATTAGCTGGATACCAGGGACTAATCTCTCTGGTTTCAGTTTCCCTAGATACAAAGCGGCAGTATCTACCTCACAGGTTTGTTTTGAAGGCTGCATGAGAACCTATGTAAACACTGCTCAAAGAAAAAAAAAATCTGATTGAGTGTAATGGAACAGCCACGTTGGAAGACAGTTTGGCAGCTTCTGACAAAACTGAACATATTCTTACCATATGATTCAGCAGTCACACTCCTTGGTATCTACCCAAAGGAGCTGAAAACTTACATTGACATAAAAACGTGCACACGATGTTTATAGTAGCTTTATTCCTAGTTGTCAAAACTTGGAAGCAACTGAGATGTCCTTCAGTAGATGAATGTATAAATAAACTGTGATACATCCAGACAATGGAATATTATTCAGCTCTAAAAAGAAATGAGCTATCAAGCCATGAAAAGACATGGAGGATCCTCAAATGCGTATCACTAAGTGAAAGAAGCCAATCTGAAATGGCTACATACTGTACGGTTTGCACTATAAAACATTCTGCAAGAGGCAAAACTGTGGGGACAATGAAAAGATGAGTGGTTGCCAGGGGTGGGGAGTGAGGGGAGGGATGAATAGGCAAAGCACAGAGGATTTTTAGGGTAATGAAAATTCTCTTATGGTATTACAATGATGGATATATGTCATTGCCCATTTGTCCAAATCCATGAAATATTAAACACTAAGAGTGAACCCTAAGGTGAACAGTGGACTTGAGGTGATTATGATGTGTCAGTGTAAGCTCATCATTCTGGTGAATGATGATAATGGGGAAGATATGCATGTGTGGGGGGTATATGGGAAATCTCTGTACCTCCTTCGCAATTCTGTTGTAAACCTACAACTGCTCTCAAAAAAACAGTCTTAAAAATTTTTTAAATAATTATCTGTATCCCACTTCTAGTTAATTATATAATCCATTTCTCTCTAACTCAGTAATACAATGTCAGAAGCCCTACTTCATGAGGCTGACTTTTGCTGCAACCTGTAATAACTGCAGTGTGTTTTATATTTTAGTATTTTAATGGTTTATGAATTATGTGGAATAGAGCAATGTAGTAGCATTTTTTCCAAGAGCATGTGAATTTTTTGTACATTCTCACTCTCCTAAGTATACTAATATTTCTGTTCCTACAAGACAAATCATTACCATCAGCGTTAACTGAGCAGCTAATGACAGTGGGGCACCACCTTAGATACTGAAGATACATATAGTAATTCGACTGTACCCTTCTCTTCAAAACATTCATAGAGAAAGGACAAAAGCATACAAATCAGTGTAATTACCAGAAATTGAGAGTTCACCGTGTGCCCAGCACTGTGTTATTACAGGGATCTTTTCATTTAATCTCATACATTTTGGTGAATTATTAGGTAATGTTATTATCCTGATCTCATAGTTGCATGACCTAGAGCTCAAAAAATAGTTAGATAACTCGCTCATAGAGTAAGAGATAGAGCTTTAATCTGAATTTTCAACTACTGCAATAGAGTATATTCTCTCTAACAACGCTAGTTCTGACATCGGGTACAGACAATTAAGTGTTAGAACATTGCTACTCAATGTGTGATCACATGTGATTCCTGTGCTGATTTGCAAAACATTTGTTATTGGTCCATAGCAAAGTAAATAATGAAATCGAGAGTAAGCTTTTAGAAATGTTTAGAGCAAATTTGACAGAGTAATTTTATGTCTATTAAATCTAATAATAAAAACAAATTGGTGCTTTATATTGCATTTTCCCCATTTTATTATTTGTTTTTGTTGTATTTGACCAAAGTATTGCTCCATGGCTGATTGGAAATTTAAAAACAAAAAACAAAAGAGGGGCGCCTGACTGGCTCAGTTGGTAGAGCATGCAACTCTTGATCTTGGGGTTGTCAGCTCAAGCCCCACATGGAGCCTAGAGCTTACTTAATAGGAAGGAAGGAAAGAGGGAAGAAAGAAGGAAGGGAGGGAGGGAAGGAGAAGTAACCTCTATTAACATTAAAAAGAACAAAACAAAACAAAAAAATACCCTAGTCCTTCACTACCGATAGTGTGCGAGTCACTCTTCTAATCCAGAGGATTAGTGGGATGGCAAAGGGTCAGAGGTGAAGTAGGAATTATGACAGTGTTATCATAGTGTGAATAGCTAATGATAATTGTGTACTTACTATGTGCCCAAGACTGTGCTTAGTTTCTCTCTCTCTCTCCACACATACATACACATACCATATAAACCACATGTATATCATACACATGTATATATGTACATACATGTATAAATATGTACATGCAGTACCATATATATGTATATACACATATTTCTTTGTATAGAGTTATCATTTAATATCTTTACAACAACCCTAAAATTTTCAGTTAGATACCTACCATGTCCATTTTACCTGATTATTTTCTGGATATTACTGCTAATATCTCCTTCTTCCCCCAGAGTTCTTTGCTAAAAAACAAACCAATGGAGTTCTTCTCATTACCAGTGCTCTTTTGTGAATATATGAGGATGGAGAATAATTATGCTTCCCCAGCGCCCCCTTCCCCCCTCAAAAAAAAAATAAAACGTCACTTTACTTCTTTTCTCTTTTCTGTATTTCAGAGGGTACTTAGTGGGAGGCTGGGAAGAGCTGTGTCAAGGGCTTCGGGAAAGCCTTTATTCCCCATCATGCTTAGCTTTTCTAGTAACTGCTGCCCACTCTTCCTGGAATGAGTAAAAATGTTTTGCCATGTGAGTGAAGAGTGCTGACTGAATTGATCCCATCACTTGTGTACTTCCTGGAGTTTGGTGAATTCATTAAAAAAACAAAACAAGGAAATTGAGATGAGGTGGTATGAATTTTCTAACAGGACCAGTTTGCTGAACATGCGTGTGTTGAAGGCAGAGTGAAGGGAAGTAACTGTCTTGATTAAACAGACCTAATAATGTGCTATAGGGAAAGGTGACCATAAATCCTCTTCAATGAATTTTTACCTTGAGTAGAACACAGGCCAGCTTTTGAAAAAGTTTTCTGGTTGGGGCGCCTGGGTGGCTCAGTTGGTTAAGCGACTGCCTTCGGCTCAGGCCATGATCCTGGAGTCCCGGGATCGAGTCCCGCATCGGGCTCCCTACTCGGCAGGGAGTCTGCTTCTCCCTCTGACCCTCCTCCCTCTCATGCTCTCTGTCTCTCATTCTCTCTCTCGCAAATAAATAAAATCTTAAAAAAAAAAAAAGAAAGAAAAAGTTTCCTGGTTACTGGATTGTATCTTTAAATGTTCTTTTTTCTATAGATGTCTGTTAGTGTGAGACAATATATACGGAATGTAGCTTTGGAAAGAATAGATAGTATATTACCTCATATGCTGAATATATCTGATGAGGTGGTAGAGTTAAGTTGTTCTTCAATATAGAAAGTATTAACAAGTACAGGAGAGAATCCGAGGTAACCTACATTGGCTTGGGTTGTAGAGAAAGATTTGGATTGCATATAGGGATATTATGATAAACACAAACATAAGTGGGATATAGTTCGTGTTTTGTTCTCTTCTGGTGATGCTTCCACATAGTATTATCCCTTTATTCCAATTTAATGTGTTTATTTAGACATTGCTCTGTATTGAATTTCCATAGCAATTATCCCTGTTTGTGTAACTATCTTAAATAATTACATGAATAATTACTATTGGGAGAAACAGTCTCTGGCATACCCTTTTCAAATGTGATTTTGTTTTCTCTACTGATTTTTTTTTCTGTTTACAGTTTGTCTCTTTTTTTGCCTCTTTTTTTTTAAAGATTTTATTAGAGAGAGAGAGAGTGGGGGGGAGGGGCAGAGGGAGAGGGAGAAGCGGACTTCCCGCTGAGCTGGGAGCCCAACACATGGGACTCCATCCCAGGACCCTGAGATCAGGACCTGAGCCCAAGGCAGATGCTCAACTGACTGAGTCACCCAGGTGCCCCTTAACTTGCTTATCTTTTTTATGTGAATTGCAGTAATAAGTATGTCTGCTCTCTGAAAAGCAATTCAGTGACTTCCAAAATGAATATGTCACATAGATGAAAGTTCTGTTACTACTACTCTTAAGTCAACATATGATGATTCCATGTTAATCAATGGCGTTTTCTAGAATGGCACAATGAAAGTAACAGGGCCATGCTGAGGATTCTCATTGTCAACATGCAGTGTTTATGGCAAAGATTTGGTCCCATTTCTATAACGTTCACCCTACGCTAATGCTGCTATTCTAAACTAAAGCCAAGCCTGAATAAGTCAGGTAAAGAGTGGATTTTTTTTTAAAGCTCTACTTCGTCTGTATTGGTATTTTAGAATTTCTGCTATTGCTAAGTAATTGAGTGATCTTCCTCTTCCTATTAACTGAGCAAATCTGACTTCTGTTGGGGAACCTGTCTACTCAACTATGGTAGAAAGACACCTTCTCTTTGTCTTATCTCACTCCTTTAACACACATTGACTGAACTCACTGGTTCTCAAGCTTATTCATATGTGATGAAGTTCCTGGAAAGTACGGTGCTTTTCACCACTATCATGTTGATGTTAATATTGAAATCACTGATTTTTAAATTTATGTGTAAAATTAAATACTGGCTTTTATTATATTCCAAATTATACAAACAGTAGTAGATACCAACATTTTAAGAAGAAAAAAATGGGATACAGTTTATGAGAGACATTTCTCCTCCTTAAATTAACTTTTTTCTTCTGACCAAAACAGAGAGATGGTTCTATGTGGAGTGGAATACTTGATCTATCTCACAAAATTTCAGTTCTCAGTGGGAGCTTAATTGAGACACATAATTACTCCTTTATGTGTATCAAAATTACCAAGATGAATGGCCCAGCCTCTGCCCTCAAAGAGCTCATGCTCCTGTAGGAAGAACTCACAAACGGCAAAACTATAAAACAGTATGAAATTGCAGATCAAAGATGGTCGAGCATTGCTGGGTACCTTCCTGTAGGCTGGTCTGGCAGAGACTGCCAGGAGAAAAAGAGTGAGAGTCTTTAGGATGTCAGAGTCCAGTAATGTAACAGGCTTGCCCACAAATCACAACTCAGAGGGGTAGGTGCACAATACTGGGTCAACACTGAGAGGGAAGCACTTACTTCTGCCCCAATGGGTAGAAGATGGAGGGGATGGTAAGTGAGATGAGCATCGAAGGGGTAGTATTTCAACAAGACCTTTGGGATTGATTTTTCCTCCCACTTTGTGTTTAAGTAGAACATACCGTGTCTTTCTGACTCCTGGATATATCTCCTCTACACACTGATTACGGTGCCCCAAGTTCACAACTTAATGTGGCCTGAACCTGTGCTTCTCAGACCTTACTGGTTATATGGATCATCAGGGAATCTTGTTAAAATGTAAAATCAAATCCGGTAAGTCTGAGGTGGGGTGTGAGATCCTCCTTTCTAACAACCGCCCAGGGGGTGCGATGCTGCTGATGCATAGACCACACTATGAAGGGCAAAGGCCTGGTTTTTAACTCTTTGTATGAGAACGTTAGCAATTGCCAAGTCCATCACTCACCCTGGCAGTTATATTTAAAAACCCATCTTAAAATTTTGAAGAAAAATCTCCATGTAAACATGAAGACAGAAGTTGTCTAGGACTAATAAGAACAAGTATTGTGATTGTGATTACAGATGAGTAAATGCTGTTCACTTGGCACAGTGCTAAGGTTAGTAGTCATAATAGCAATAAATATGCTTTGCTTTCCCTTCCTTACAACTACTGAGTGAAGTAAATACCATTTCCCCATTTTACAGACAACGGCAGAGGTTAAGTAACTTACTCACTGCCACCTGGCCAGGACAAGCCAGACCCCTGTGACTCTAGTCCAGATCTCTCCTCCTCCAAGCCACTACACTCTAAAAAGCGTAATCAAAAGAAGAAAATGGAAAGCTGATAGAAGACCAGAATCATAGGATAAGAAATTGTGATGTCCTGTGGAATCAAACTGGCTGCATCTTCTGAGGACAGAAACTAGCATCCATGCTGTCCGAGTGCCCTTATAAAATAACCCTGTCAAATAATGCTTTTAAGTGTGTCCTGTAGGGGCGCCTGGGTGGCTCAGTTGGTTAAGCGACTGCCTTCGGCTCAGGTCATGATCCTGGAGTCCCGGGATCGAGTCCCGCATCGGGCTCCCTGCTCGGCAGGGAGTCTGCTTCTCCCTCTGACCCTCCTCCCTCTCATGCTCTCTGTCTCTCATTCTCTCTGTCTCAAAAAAAAAAAAAAAACTTTAAGTGTGTCCTGTAGATGCACAGGAACCAGAACAAGGAGAGGGACTGGCACTGATCTGATTCTCTACTTTAAAGGTAAAGGAAGACACAGCAGTGACTATAATTAATCTTACATATACTTATATACTTATAAATACATATGAAAATATTATCAACATGAAGAGAAAATTGCAGACTCAACATAATGTGACATTTTAGCAAGCTTTATATATCACCTAAGAAAAGAAACACATGGATATATTCACTGATGGAGTCAGACCTAACCACCCAAAGTATTGACCAGAATCACATTCTTAGGAGTATTCCCTCTGAGTGCACAGAGATTACTTCTCAAATTCCTTGTAGTTTTAATGTAATCATAAAAGTGGTGTTTTTGAAAATAGCACAAAAAGTAGCCCCTTTGACCCCCCCCCCCCAAAAAAAACAAAAACTAGTTTGGATACAATTCTTTAGATACACGTATCTTGAGACGGGAAATGACATGGAAAGCTCGCTCCATCACATAGATAAATGCTGGCTTAGGTGAAGCAGAGTAGTTATCAGAAATGTTAAATTGAGGACTGAGTTGTTTTCCTTCACAGAGAAAATACATCACAACCAGGAATAAATATCTGTACATAGTGAATTTGCTTCCTTGTCCACCCCGGTGCTAAAGAAGCCCTCACAAATTTGGCTTATTTAGCAAATACCTTTTTGGGGCTAAACATGGAACCAATGACTATATGGCAAAACTAAATGCTTTCACTAAACATGAGAAGATGGTGACAATTATAATGAAGTTTGATTGTTGGATAAGGAGTTGATTATGGGTACTATGAGTCACTTGAGACTCCGTTCATTTACATGTGTTAAAAATTACAGTGTTAGTGGTGAAATGAAAAACCAAACTATTAGTCTTCTTTCTTCACTGAGTAAGCCT